>NC_056574.1:14906878-15245861 GCF_018340385.1 Cyprinus carpio | reverse complement strand
AAAATCTGACTTTTCCAGGTTTTGAGTGCTATAATCAGGTCCTCGTGCATCTACCAACCAAGAAAATGTGAAAAAGATTAACCTAGTAACTTTCTTTTGGTAAGCATTTTTCTGCAAGCGTCTGAGAAAACTAGCGCATCTGATTTTGCTCCCTTGGTGAAGTGGCAAAGGGATCTCATTATAATATTACCGCCCCACCCACGCAGTCATTTTTGATTTCGTAAGCGACAAAAGTGTACTAGATCTAATGCCATGGCGAAAGTTTGAGCAAAACATGCTGCTAACTGTTCTGTCTTTGGTTGCACAGATGACCACAGAACACTATATATATGCGCTTTTCCACTGCGCTGAATCCACTCCTCTGCTATCAACGAGAGGAAAGTCTGTACTTCCACAACAGACAACAAAATTTTTTGGTTGTTAAAGAAAGGTGCGCTTCATGTCATTATAGTTGCGCTACCTCTACTGCCAGGACTCCCAAAAAAAACTTTTTCATTCCGCGTCGCCCCAACAAGCTCTTCAGTGACACAGGTAGTGGCAATTCTCTCTTGCCAATCCATGATCAGCAGAGTTTACACGTCACGTTTTGGTAATGGTACGGTTCACTTGGAACCTCAACCGAGGTGGTACTAAAAAAAGTACCAGGTACTGTACCCAGTGGAAAAACCCCCAAAAAGTGAACCATACCTAGCCATACCGTGCCGAACCATGCAGTGGAAAAGCGCCATTAGAGTCCCAGCCTCAGAGGAGACAACAGAGCAGTGGAATTATTGATTTATTTACTGTATATTGCTGCTGCTACACAGATGTAAAACCTACACAGACTGTTTTTGTAACTCCTGTGTTTTTAACGTAAACTTGCGTGTGAATAAGAACTTAGTTTAGGACTCACATGCTGTATCAAGCGCTTTCTGACCATGTGCTTTGGATTTGTGCACTCAGAAAACCCTATATCAGAAGCTTAAATTAATATGGTTTAAAATGCATGATTTCAGCGCGATATACATGATAATCAGATCTGGAAAATTGTTTTCTAGCAGGTCCGAGCTGTAATGATGAAGCTCTATTCTGGAAAATGGGGTGGGGAGCAGCAGCTCATTTGCATTTAAAGAGACATGCACGAAAACAATGTGTTTTTGCTTCCAATCAAAATAGGAAATAACAAAATAAAATAATAAAAAATCTATCTGAAAGTTGACAGACACCTTACAGACATATTCTGGGGACACCAGAGACTTATAATACATAATGTAAAAAGGGGCATAATATGTCACCTTTAAACAATAATTAAATAGAAAACAGTTATTTTAAATTGTAATAATATTTCAAAATATTACTGTTTTTACTGTATTTTTATCAAATAAATGTAACCTTGACCAAACTTTAAGACCAACCTTCCTGTTGGAAACCTATGTCATGACTTCAAATGTGGTCTACATATTGAAATATTTTAAGGATCTACTTCATAAAATGACTCCTTGCTGATGTAAAATTAATTTGAAAGAGTTCACCGTGTATCATATTCTAGTATTTCATAACAACAATGGTCCCAAACATGTCCACATATGTCTTTGCTAAGATTTCCACTGGCCCAAAAAACGCCCCCAATGTGGTAGTGTGCAGAGTAACATTTGGTATCACTATGAGGTATTTTTTTTTTTTTTTAAAGATGATATTTATCAAAGTTTCTAATTTGAATGCTTTTCATATTTTATATCATTTTCCATTCTCAGAAGCCGTCAAAGGCCACGTTGATTTCCTGTGGGTGTATTAACGCTGACACGGAATGTTTCTCATCCAATGAGTAGTCCCTCTCTACATTTTTTTCTTGTATACTTTTGAAGTTAAATGGGTTTTGAATGGTGTTTCACTTGATTAGTGTTATTTAGACCTCAGGAAAAAAAGATTAAAAAACAATAATACAGTAAATTAGATCTCTAGACACTAATACTGCTTTTCCATAACTGCTGCACTCTTAAAAGTAAAGGTTCCAAAAGGGTTTTCTCAGCAATGCTATAGAAGAACCATTTTGGGTTCCCCACAGAATCTTACATTGAACAGTTCCCAAAATATTTATAAATATAATTTTTTTTTTTTTTCTTAGTGTGAAGAGCATTTTAAGAACATTTTCCACTATAAAGAACCTTTTGTCTAACAGAAAGTTTCCATGGATGTTAAAGGTTTTTATGGAGCCTCAGAAGCCATTAAACAACCTTTATTTTTAAGAGTGTGGAGGAGAAGAGCTTTCTGGAAGGCCCAGTTCCTGTTTCTGTTCCCCAAATCATGTAAATTCACATGCTGCCATAAAGAGAACAAATGTGCTTTTAGTCAAGTATTATGTTAATTACTGCTGGGAATCCAAACAAGTCATTAAAGCCACAATCTTGTTTATCTTTTGAAATGAAATAATTGATTCAGTCTTATTTTCAAATTTTACTGACATGCTTTAGAGGAAATTGCCAATTCAATTTCTGGAACAACCACAGCTGGGGGTGGAAGGTACATTTTTGGTAAAGTAAGGGGGTTGGGTTTATGCGTTATGTGAAGAGGCACTCAAGTACTATGAACAAACACACACAGAGTTCAGGGAATGAGAACACAGCAGGGGAAACAGTTCAAAACAAAAGTTCAAAACACAAGTGAGTTTAGCAAGAATCAAGAGGATAGAAGTGGCTGGCAGTGTGTTGTTGCATGTAAAAGCGTAGGCATACATGTGTTTACGTGTGTGTGTGTGTGTGTCTGTGTGCACCAGAGACTTGTGTGGGAGATTATTAGAAGTGAGATGTGTGAGACATGTAGGACAAGCTTTGGCTGAGTTGGCCGCTGAATTAACCTGTCTGTCACTATTAATCACCACTCTGCTTTCTCCTGCACTTCATTCCCCAGAACTTAATGCCTTCTGCTCGAACCTAATCAAGTCCCTCTGACACAATGTTTGTCAGGTATTTCCCTCAAATAGATACTTGCTTTTCCCTAGAGTCTCTGTACCTCCTGCCACTTCCAGAAGAGTAAATACAGCCTGACATTGGTGGCAATGCTCCATTTCCTGTCAGACAGCCAATGGGATGTTGTATTGTCACTGGTATTTGATAAATATGGTTACTATGATAAATCCACCCTGCAAAAGTTCTTCTAACAAATGTAAAAAACTGGTTATAGGAACAATATTTGTTCAAATCTTTGAGAGAACCTTGCCAGAATGTTAGCCAAAGTTCTGAGAACGTTCCCTATTATCTGGGAGTATATCAGGGTAATATGTTTTGCTCTAGTTTCAGGCTGATGGGTCGTTAATGCAAACTGATGTTATTCAGAGCATTAAACTGCTTGGCACACGCTGATTGGTTCATGATGCATACGACGCCAATGAGCTTCCTGCTTTGCATTTAAGTGGCTGGTCATTCACTAGAGCAGTTCCTCTGAAACCCTCCACCTTCCCCAGCTCCACCTGTATAGATCTCCTAAAGGTTATTATATATGCTATTTGTGCAGCAGTATATCTTAAATACTCACAGCACCATATCTGCGTATGTATTGGCAACAGCAATTTCCTGTAATTGCTTAACAGCAGCAGCAGCAATAATCTACAACAACAGCATTAGCCAACAGCAGCAGCAATTCAGCAGCATAGCAGATCTATTCCACCAAGACCAAATACATTAATATTGTCATATCCATTCCCATGCTAAAATCTTCAGAGAGTTGTCATGATAGATATAAGATCATACAGTAACAACATGAGGGTGGGAAAACGATTTCCGATTTTACATTTTTGGGTGAACTGTCACTTTAAAAAAAGTTTCTCTGCAACATTTTTTGCTCATCCTTCTAGGTTTCTGTTATTTATAAAGTATAAATCTGGTGAGCTGAAACATGCTTACGCTAGGTCAGTGCTGGAAATTTCATTTTCAATTAACTCAATTAACAGCAATTCTGAGATTCTAAAATGAAGCTCAGCTCTACAAAACATTTAGTCGCATGGACATTATTTGCTCCTTAAAAGATGGATAACTGCACAAAATAACCTTACCATTCACCACAGGACACCACCTCATGGATCACAGGGAATCCCTAAGAATTGGAGAAGGGCACTGTGCGTTGTCTATCTAGCTATCCAGACAGTATTTGTTATTCATGTAAGGAGGTGATAGTGACAGCACACAGTGAGGAACACTGCCACAGGATCTTCAGGGACGAGGAATTACTGCCTCTGACACACACACACACACACACACACACACACACACACACACACACACACACACACTTAAATTGTGACAGTCTGTAGACATCTATTGTTTTTATATACAGAGTTAAAAATATTATAACTGAACACAATTACTCATTCTAACCTTAAAGGAAATCACCTCAATAACAAAATTATAACGCTTCCAGCTATTTTTAGCTGTAAAAAACAGCTCGTTTTGCTGCTTAATATTGTAAATTGGTTTGTCTTACCATATTATTTGAATGTATTATCTTAATAACAAATGTATTATATATATGTACACACACACACACACACACACATAATTGTCCCCAAAATAAGGTTAAGTACGTGTACACGAACATTCCATAGACTTTATTGCTTTTTATAAACAACGGGTTGTATACTATAACCTAACCCTTTTAGATTTTTTTGCATTTAATTAATTAATGTTTTTTACAGGAGTTTCTTATGCTCATCTATGCTGCATTTATTTGATCAAAAATACAGGAAAATTTTAATATTATGAAATATTATTATGATGTAAAATAACATTTTTCTATTTTAATATACATTAAAATCGAATTTATTCCTGTGATGCAAAGCTACATTTTCAGCATCATTACTCCAGTCTTCAGTGTCACACGATCCTTAAGAAATCATTCTAATATGCTGATTTATCATCAGTGCTGGAAACTGTTGTGCTGCTTAATATTTTTTTGGAACCTGTGATACTTGTTTCAGGATTCTTTGATGAATAAAAAGTTAAAAAGAAGAGCATTTATTTAACATAGAAATCTTTTCTAACAATATACACTACAGTTCAAAAGTTTGGGGTCAGTACATTTTTATTCTTTCTTTTTTTAAAGAAATTAAAACTTTTATTCAGCAAGGATGTGTTAAATTATTAAGAAGTGATAGCAAAGATTTATATTGATAGAAAATATTTTTCTGCATCACAGAAATAAATGATATTTGAAAAGATATTAAAATAGAAACTATTATTTTATATTGTAATAACATTTTGCAAGATTACCGTGTTTTTTTTTTTTTTTTTTTTTTTATTCTGTATTTTTGATTAAATAAATGCATCCCTGATGAGCAGAAGAGACTTTCAAACAGGTACACACACATACTTCATGTGCTGCCAAACTCCAATGGCTCTCCACTGGGCTTCAACAATAACCACTGGGGCCAAAAATTGTCTAAATAAGTTTAACCAATGAACAAAAATTCATCATTTACTCACCCTGATGTCATTCCAAACCAGTATGCTTTTGTCCATTAAAAACCTAAAAGAATAATTCTTGAAAAAATGCTAACACGACTAAAAAGAGATATGAGTCCACTCTACTCTGTAAAGAGAGCAGAGTGAACAACCATAAAACTAACAAATCAAATATGTTATTAGTTCTCGCATACTGTACCTCATTACCAGACATGTCTAACAACCCCATATTTGTTTGAGAGCTGAAGCTATAGAGTTTTAGGGAACAATTATGTACATTTTGATCTGTTTCTCATTCTTACACAAAACTGACATATGAATTCATAAGACATACAGAAATATAGTACACAAGTCATAAAGACTACGCTTATGATGCTTTTTATCATTTTTGAATTGTCATAGTTATCGCTATAAACAGTCGTCAGATGTAAAAGTGCAGCATGAGGATTCTTCAAAAAGTCTCCTTTTATGATGCATGAAAAAATAAGAGCATGTGAGTTTGGAGAGACTGTAAATAATGACAGAATTTGGATTCCTTTAATGCCAACATTCTACTTAAATTGGCATAAAGTGATTTGCCAACTTGGACTTTGCCTTTCCGAGGTCTTCCTGTTTAATTCAGAGCCGAAGGAGCCAGACGTTCTTATGTGAAGTCCTCAGGGAGCCAGGTTGAGCAGGTTAATGTTTCACACACACACACACACACACACACACACACACACACACACACACACACACACACACACACACACACACACACACACACACACAGAATTGGATTGGACTGTAAGCTTTATTCAGTAGCAGTGTTCAGTGGGTTGTCTGTACAGGAAACAAGCGTCTCTATCTTAATCGGCTGTACTACAAAACACATCCACAGGGAGAGAGAGAAACGACGGCGTTCACCGCCCCCTCACGCTCTCTGATAGGCAAATAGCATAATCAATCCTCAGTGGGTGAGAATGATTAGATATGATTTTGGTAATGAGATCCCTTTGAAACTGTCAAATGGAGGCTGTTTCATTCGAGGAATTATCACCTGAAGTAGTCGCGCCATTTACGAAGACATGTCCCCTACTTTTAACACCCTTACGAATGAGCGCTCACCAATTAGTGCATTTTAAACGCCCACTCAGGAAGACCAGAAGCGAGGGAGAAAACTCATTCTTATCTTTCTAAAGGACTAAAGTGTTTTGGTCCACAGTCCTCACCTAGCAACGGAGTGTCAAGCATAAAATGCAGATTTTATTTTCCACTGTGGCTAAATGGCATATTTAGCTCATCTGTACATTTAGGTGCTGCGGCACTCACAATATATTACTAAATCACAGTCGATCTCATTAAAGAAAGCATTGAATAGTCTTTCAAATGATCAGTTACAAATATTCAATGCAGTAGTTTTAAGCAGGAAATGTGCATGGCATGAAAAAAGTACAGACAGTTACACCATCTGATTTATAGAAACATCAACACATGAGATATTAGATATAACACAAGCATGCACAAACCCTATACTTGTCAGTTCATCTTTAAAATACCTTAAAAAGTCAAACTGATCAAAATATAACAAAATTTCACAAAACAACAAAAAAAAACAAAGAACAAACAGAGAAACAGATAGAGTCTTAAAACTTAATGTGCTCCCTAGTTAGACAGCATTTGTGGGCATCACAAATAGTTTTAAGACAGCCAAAATGTAAAATACTAACGCACACTCTCATACTAACATTACTACGGTAACAGTTTTCTAATCACACAGATACCAATACTAATAAATGCTCATATAAATGTTTGTTAACACTTACTAGCAGGGTTTATGCATAAAAACATTATAATTTTCATAATGTACATTGTAATGCATTATCTACTTTCAAAAAAAGAATTGTAACCAAAGTTAAAAAAGATTATATTTGTAGATTTGTTACATATGAAATTGGTTGTTTGTTTTCTGTTTTAATGCATCACATTTCATTTTCTGTGTAATTACGAATAAATTAATAACTATGTATATTGTATCATAAATGTAGATACAATTAATAATGGGATCATACATTGTATTATAAGGTGCATAATTAATGTGCTAAAATATATATTGTATATGAAGGCTTTGTTCATACTTATAGACCAGTAATGCTCATTCTAACCAATAATATTAATAAAATAAAAAACAGTACTAATAACACTCAAATGATAATAATGCTATTGATATTTACCAATACCAGTAGGTTATTAATGCATAGCCTACCAATGCCCATACTAACATGTACACTAATATTATTTTATACCAAATGGAATACTTACTATGTTCATAGTACACTAACAGCATACTAATACCCACTCTTACTCAATCTAATGCTAATACTCCGGCATTTATTAATATTAATAATGTCTGTAAAAGGGCTGTTTAAGTCAAAGAGATCAAAGTGTGACCATACTCTTTAAAACAACTACACAAGACAGGATAAACACAGACTGTGTCCAAAGCCTAGTGTGCTGCCTAGCCAGACACTATTTGTGGGCGTCACAAGATAAACAATCTACAAAAAACAGCCAGAATCATAATAACACTAACACTCAAACTAAAACAATAAACACCAAAACAGTCTACTAATAATCTTAATAACAACAATAACTACACAAACACAATCAAACAACAAACACCAACAGCTACAAACCAAAAACAAACAGGCCACTGATTAAATGGTAGTATACTATAACTATAATACTAATACTGACACAATACTGTCACTAAACACACTAATACTATTGCTATTTTTAATGTAAATTGGAATACTTAGTGTATGCTCACACTATTACTACCGATAGTACTGCTTTAGTTGTCTGTAAAAAGGCAGCTGAAGTCAAAATGTGACCAGATTGCATAAAACAACAAAACAGAGGTGCGTCTACAAGTTTCTAGCTATAGTAGACAGCATTTGTGGGCATCATAATGCTTAATAAGTTTTAAGACACAACCAGAACTCAGATAACAGAGGTGCGTCTACAAGATGTCTGTTAAAGTTCGCTTCATCTGGAAAGCATCTACTGTGTACAAACATCTGGTAGATGTCTCTAAGATGTCAGTTTTACATTCATTCTAAATAATTAACATCTTGAAGACATCTTCTAAACGTATATTTGACATCTGATAGGAAACACCCTATAGACTTATTGCAGATGAGCAAACACTCTAAAAAAATGTCTTGCATATGTCAAATAGACGTCTGCGTGATGTACGTGTGCTATAAAAGAATGTACAATACATACTCATACTAATGCTCACATGGATACTAACAAACAATATTAATAGCTACTAAAGCTCATTTTAATACTCATGTTTTTGCTAGAACTAATAACAGCATGAACAGCGTACACATTGTCTTACAAATACCAAGAGCTGTAGGTACGTCTGCAAGACGTCTGTTAAAGATCGCTTCACCTGGAAGCATCTGCACAAACATCTGATAGACGTCTCTAAGATGTCAGTTTTACATCCATTCTAAATCATAAATATCTTAAAGACATCTTCTAAACGTCTATTCGACATCTGATAGGAAACGTCCTATAGATGTGTTGCAGATGAGCAAACACTCAAAAAAAAGATGTAAATACAGACGTCAAATAGACGTCTCCGTGATTTTTAATGCAGACTGGAATAGCTACTTACTGTATGCTCATTCTACGCACTACTATACTAATATACTACAGCTATTTTTAATGCAGACTGGAATAGCTACTTACTGTATGCTCATTCTACGCACTATTATGCTAATATTATGATTATTACTAATGCTCACACTAATATTGCTGACATGCACACTAATGTAATTCTCTGTGCGTGTGTTGTTGTTAAAACACGTATGTAAACATAAGCCGAGGAGCTGAAGTTGCTCTACCTGTCGTCCATCTGCCAGTCCCCGAGCAACAGGTCTCGGAACCGGTACCGCGGCGGCAGCGGCAGAACCTCCTTCTCCAGCTCCACCATAGTCAGCAAAGCGCACAAATCAACGCGGGGTGGAAATACAAACGCCTTCGCCCTCACTTATCCCTCCGCCGCAATTGTTTCAAGTCGCTCGGATATATGAAGTGTTGTCATCACTCAGGAACGGGAGACACAGGTCTAGATCCACTGTGACAGCAGCGACTGAGCAACTGGTGCCTCCCCGAGCTCTCCGTGCACTGACACAAGACGCAGCGCCCGCCTGGACATCCTGCTCCACTGCTGACACAAGCTGTTTCACATCAGCTGTAACAGTTGCCAGTGATTGCTGCAGTGCATTATTTCACCATTGTCCTGTATTGATTGAGGCATGTGCTATTTTGAGGGGTGGGCAAGTTCATTTTTATAATCCGTCTACTTGCAACCCGTTTGCAGTAATTTCGTCTGCTGCATTGCTGGAAAACGCAAATGGCGATAAGTCCACGCACACACTTTTTTATTTTTTTGCCTGATATGTCAATCAAAACCCAAGTGTCAATCAAAAAGCACTAATGTAGGCGAGAAACCCCATCTTCATCACTGCCGTAAATTATCCATTTCACAAGACATTATCTTTACCAAATATAGTGCAGTGTATTTCACAATCTAATTGGAGAATGTGATAGGTTTGCAAGCAGCGTGAAATCTGCAGAAAGTAAAGGGTGACACCTGTTGCGGTGTTTGACATGCTTTATGCGCATACATATGGAGTAAGCATAATAATGTAATCAAAATCAAAGAAATGACATTTCCACGCCGGAGTCAAAATAATTGTGTCACATTCGATTTTAACCCTGGCACAGAATCCAGCCTTCAGTGCAGCTCTGCTGCTGCCAGTAATAGAGAGCTCTTCAGCGCTCTGCCCCCTAGCGGCCGCCTGCGGGAGAAGCTCAATAAATCTATCGTGTTCAGCTCCTGAGAGGTTTAACATACTATAAGCTCAATTTCAACCTTTAAAGGTTTCGATGGGCTTTTCACAGGCACATCAGTTCAGTTGCGGCGTTAGAGTGATTCTCATCAAGGCTTTAATGCTGCAGAATGCTATTAAACAACACAATAACAGAATATTCAGGTAACAGCTAAGGCGATGTTACCATGGTACACATATACACCACCATTCAAACGTTTGGGGATTAAGATTTATTTATTTGTTTTTGAAAGAAATTAATACTTTTAATCAGTAAGGATGCATTAAATTGATCAAAAGTGACAGAAAATACACTTATAATATTACAAAATATTTATATTTTAATGCTGTTCTTTTGAACTTTATATTTTAAAATTCTAAAAAAAAAAAAAATAATAAAAAAAGTTTCCAGAAGTAGTGCAAATGGTTTCAACTGATATTAATAAGAAATGTTTATCAAACAACAAATAATCATAAAGGATCAATTTACAAAGAAAAATGTAACAATGAAAACTGAAATAATAAATCTGAAAATAATAAATTACATTTTTAAAATATATTCAAATAGAAAACAGTTCATTTAAATTGTAATAATATTTCACAATATTACTGTTTCTACTCTATTTTTGACCAAATAAATGCAAATTTGGTGAGCATAAGACACTTCTTTCAAAAACATTACAATTTCCTGACCCAAACATTTGAACAGTAAGTCAGTGCATGTGTATATTTTTACTTTAAAATTTATTATGGGTTAAAAATGTTAAAATCCCATGATTGTACCAATGGTACTCATGGTTGAACAAATAAGACGAGATTGGTATAATGAATAACGAAGAATAAAATTATCTCAGAAGTTAATGTTAACATGCCTCGTGACATTACCTTAAAAGATAAAGGTACTATATTATATATATAATAGGTACTATATATTATATATATATATATATATATATCTATATAATATATATATTAGTGGTGGGCCGTTTTTGGCGTTAACGTGCTGCGTTAACGTGAGACTCTTATCGGGCGATAAAAAAAAAATATCGCCGTTCTCAAAGTTGGGTTGGGAGCTGGCTCTATACTACGCAAGCTATGACTTTCACCGTGATATTTTAGCGCGGATGTATACCTAGACGAATTGCACTGTAGGGGGCGAGAACGAGTCTTCGAACCTGTGTGTATGCCTACTGTGGAAATTACCAAGCTTCCCAAAAAAAAACCTCGTCAAGACTCACGCCTGTTTCACACATACTCCGTCTGCAGTGCGTATGCAGTCCGTGTGCGTGTGTGGTGCAGAAGCAGCACGGACTCATTCTGCTTTCACACAGGACGCGTTCGCAGTCCGCTACTGATCCGCGGCTGTTTAGTCCACAAACACAACATTTGTTCATTATTCTATATTTCAAACCATGTTAAAAAAAAGTGTGACTCTTATCACAGAACAGTAACAATCTTTCATAATCATAGACATTAGTTTAAACTTAATAAATATAAACAACATATTATTCATGCATTTGACTTCTAGGTTTGTATAATAAGCTGCTCAAGCAAGCGGCAAAACATTTAAACACAACAATTAGCCTACTTTTCTTGTTGGGATATCGCAAATATTTAAAATTAAAGCACCACTGACAGAAACAGTCGACTCTCGTGCCTTTTGCATTGAAATCTTTATTACAAGCAATCGCATGGTTCTTAATGAACTTTGTCTTTCTGCTTCCATAAAAGTGCATAGGCCTATATCATATTGCCTCGTTTATCTAAAGGTGCTCTTTTTCTTGTTTTAAACCTAGCCAGAAACCCATGTGTTGCGTGTGAAACACAGTAGGCTTTAATTAGTATACATTTATTGTGAAATTACTGCATTTCCGTGTCAATCCATGTTAATTTTTACCGCGAACAATGTGCTGTCATTTTAATTCAGCGCGTGCAGCACAGCAAAAATAGACTCGGTACAATGGCGCGGGAAGGGGGGTGCTGCGGGGGCTGCAGCCCCCCCCGTCATAGCATCAGCCCCCCCTGGTGGGGGGCTGTGGACTAACCTTATATTGTACTTAAAAACGTGAAAAAAATAAAAATAAAAAAAAAAAAAAAAGACCAAACAATGTGTTTTAATGTGGGATTAAGATATAGTGTATAAGATATAACTAATGATTAATTATTTTAATATTTCGTTGATAAAAGACTAACCTAGCCTCCTCAGGAATGCCTTCCGTCACCGTCAGAATAATTGGCTTCCGTCAGAATAATGGGCGTTTACTAGCCGCTCTCAAGCGCACGACCGCATGCATAATTTTGCATAACAAAGAACCGGCTGAAGAAATGATTATGAATTTGTCAAAAATAGCAAGGAGACATTTAATTGTTTATTAATAAAATGGTGGTTTTCTGTGTCGCTGCAAAGACAATGCGGACTCGCCATGAACGCCAGAGAGAAATGCACATTTCATATGGATTAGGCCTACATATTCAGAGAGTAGCCTATTTCTTTTCGTTTTGAATATTTTCGTTTTAAAAGTAGACATTTTTAAGCTTTCTATAATAGATAGCCTATATTTCTCAAACAGGTCTGTGAGGCACAGTGAGTTTCACGTGCAATACAAGTGATGTGCCGGCACCTTATGCATTGTCTGCTAATATATTTGCTTGTTTATTAAATACAGGCAATGGGTTGATAAAATATTGATCAAAAATTAAGATACAATTTATACAAAACGAAAATCTTTTAAACAGAGTCTTTCTACAAAACAAAACTCAATAAAGTGGTCAAAATCATGTCTTACCCACTCCATGTCTCATAGGCTATTGCGCATGATGTATCATATCTTTCTCAGCTGCATGCTCACTTTCATAATAAACATTGATTAAATAAATAAAAAAAAATACATTAGCCTATAATATTTAAACAAATATGAAACCAAATATGTTTTCTTTAATGGCTACAACACATAGCCTAAACAGTACAGAGATTTTTTTTAATTATTTTTTTATTTATTTATTTTTATTAAACATCAAAGTACAAGTACATCAAGTACAATTTTTGTGTATAAAACAGTAACAATCACGCCAGGGAAGAAGAGTAGTAGAGAAATTTCATGTCGTCAGTCACAACATAATGACGTCACATATTTTCCAACCCAGCCCTCAGCCCCCCCCGCATGAAACAGCTTCCAGCGCGCCTGACTCGGTATGTAAACGATCGCTGCACTGCTGCAGACGCACCGCTCCTGGAACGCACTGACGGAACGCAACCGCGTGAACGCTGGAATCCGTTAACATGGGTGCGTAAAAAAAAAAAAACATGCAACGCATACGCACTGCAGACGGTGTATGTGTGAAACAGGCGTAAGGTTGTTTGCAACTTGTGCAATGCGGAATTAGTTTACTGTAGGAGTTCTTCCAGTCTCAAGTACCACCTAAACGCAAAGCATCCCTTAGCTAATGCAGAAGATGCCGGGCCAAGCAATGTAGCGCAGGGTAAGAGTCGTCGTCAAACTACTATGTTTGAGTGCAGCACAGCTCTATCAGTACATCTTATTGAACATAATTTGAATGCCTTCGGCAGAATTCAAATGAGCCATTTTAATCTAGATTAATTCCAAGATTACAGTGAGATTAATCTAGATTAAAAAAATTAATCTATGCCCACCACTAATATATATATATATATATATATAAATTCTGAAAAAATAATTCTGAAAAAGACAAATATGCTATTCAAAATGAAGACAAAAAATTATATATATATATATATAGAAAAACATTGCTATATCACATTACTCTAAATAATTCTGGTGAAAATGTTGTTGGAATCAAAAATGAAAATACATTTTTTATTTACAAAATGGGGATGTTTCACATATAACATGTTAAAAATGTCAGTATCTAAAACTGAAACACCAAAAAATAAATCCATTAAAAAACAGCAAGTCTTTTTCTTCTCTTAAAATGCAGTCCTCATCATCTTCCTCATGTAGGATGCTCAGCAGACACAGATGTTCACTGATTGCAGTGCCTCTACAGCCCAGCTGGGGTACTGCTCCCGGACGGGAACATCCTCTTCATGAACGCTTTCACAAACTCAGGAAACCTCTGCTCTATGATGCTCTGACGCACTGACTGCATGAGGGTGAGCTGGGGAATGATACAGTGAGGACAGGAGGAGATGAAGTGACAACAACAATACTAAATGTATTCAAACACACAGCTGCTAATTACCTGGTAAGAGATGTTATGGATAGTGATGTGATGCATGGCTGCGGTGTCGCTCTTGAACAGTGCGTGAAGGTAAGCCCGACTGTGTCTGTCAATGTCAACACAAAGGAAAAAAGAATCATGATCATCTTTAGGTTTAGAAATCGAGAGATTTATTATGAGATGAGGTACGCTTCTGAATCAAGATCCGCTGTTGGGTGAGCAAATGGCAAAATATGAATTTTTTGGGAGTGAATTATTCTTTTAAGCACAGCAGGCAACTGAACATCAGCATACTGAGCCATCAATTCATCCAGTTAAACTCCAGATAGATGTACCTCCTGCAGGTGGGACACTGGCAGTCAGGATCAATCGGCTGAAAGTCTTTAGCATACTGCTTCTGTTTGAGCTGAAGAGATCCCCAGGGAACTAAAGCCGAGCCAAATCTCTGAAACAGTCACACAGCCTCATTAAAAATGGCAAAATACAGGATTACAAAAAGCATCACTGCTTTTATCCAAGTTTCTAAAAAAACTGTGAAAACTCTAATAGGTTTATCCTGACAGGCATAAACTGGACTAATTTCAGCTTTGCATAACATGCACATAATCTAAAAAAACATTTTAAATTGTAATAATATTTCACAATAATACCGTTTACTGTATTTTGATTAAATACATGCAGCCTTGGTGAGCATAAGACTTCTTTCGAAATCTTACAGATCCAAACCTTTGAATGGAAGCATTTATGACTGAGCTCTAACAGAAAGGGATGTTAACAGAAATCCATCACTTACTGCTGTTCGAGTTGGGAAAACACAATCAAACATATCACAGCCCAAGGCAACGCAGACCACCAGGTCTAGTGCGTAGCTACAACACATTCAAGAGCTAATCACCAAGCAATACAGTTACAAATAATGAAAAATGTAACTATATTAAATGAAAGCACAAGCACAGTTTCAGAGGAAGTGGAGCCTTACCCGACTCCCATGAGGTAGCGGGGCTTCTCTCTGGGGAGGTGTTCGGTGCTCAGAGTCACCATCTTCCAGAAATCGTCCTTTTCCTCTCCCCCACTCAAGCCTCCAATAGCGAAGCCCGGCACATCACGCTTTGTCATTTCTAAATGAAGAAACGGAACAGGAAGGTTTCAGTAAGGTGCAGCGTAAATGTGTTTAATGCTTGAGGTTTGGGTTTGTCAATCTTTAGTCTTAAATGGATCATGTTCATATGATGATCTACAGAATTTTTATTCAGAATTCTTTGAAGAATAGCAAGTTTAAAAGTACTTGAAATGTCAATATTTTGTAACATTATAAATGTTTTTACTCTCACTTTTGATCAATTGAATGTGTCCCTGCTAAATAAAAGTACACATTTTTAAAAAAATCTTACTGACCTGAAACTGAAAATGTCCAGTCACTCAGCGCTTACCATCTAAACAGGCCTTGCGCAGTTTGGCATCAAGCCCCCCTTGAATAATGGCGAACAGGTTCTGTCGGTCTGGATTCTTATTTGCTGCGATGCAGCGGTCCAGCCAGCGCACAGAGCGGTGCATGGCCTCCTCCACCCGCGGCCCTTTCACCGTACTGCTGACCACGTCATCCAGCTGCATCATGATGTCTGAACCTGCACACATTGCCATGAGTCACAGAGATTCAATAAGCATTTGATGAATGTTCTGGTTAAGAGATGATGATCTGTAACATCATTCATACCCAGGCTGTTCTGTATGGCAATGGATTGCTCAGGAGTGAGCAGGATTTCCTTTCCATCATAAGGGGAATGGAACGTGACACCCTCCTCCGTCACCTCCGACAGCTCCACTAGAGACACCATCTGAAACCCGCCACTGTCCTATTAACAGAAACACGGGCGAAACACCGAAATTGGGGATTTTGATGAGCAAGACAAAAATAAACAGAAGTGGTTTTCAACCAGTGGGCCTCAGTAAACTTGAAGAGGGGCTGAAGGATGATTTATAAGTACTCAAAGAAATAAATTCTTATTAATATATTAAAATAACCAAACGATAATCTAAATTAAAATGCATGCCAACTCAAGATGTAAACTGCAATCACCTCTTTTTTACCATAAATATTGTTTACATAAGATGCAGTTCTTGAAATTCCTGGACAATATAAACAGTGCTGGACAGATTACTTACAAACTGTAGTCTGTTACTGATTACAGATTACTTGATGAGAATTTTAGTTAGTAACCTAATCTACTAGATTTCACATGTTAGGTAATGTATTCTGAATACTTTTAGATTACTTTTGACATAACATGAATATTTTGAATCACGTTGATTAAAAAAAAATACAAGAAGAATTATATATATATATATATATATATATATATATATATATATATATGGTATTCTTTCCTTTATTATGAACAACACCGAGTGCATTAAACCTCAGGACTTTTTGGAGATTGTGATGGAACTGAATGGGGTTTGTGAGTTGTTGAAAACCTAATTAATTAAATCGTAAACATGCAAACTTAAAGAAAACTAAATACTTTTAAAATAAAAACAATACTTGAACACTAAAAACCCAAACACTGCATGTCAGTGTGACCAGTAACTGATGTTAGAGAACTCTGAACATACAAATGAGTGGTTCAATTATTATAAAACTAACCTGAAAGTAAATATTTTAGAACAAAATAATGTGTGAATAAAATGTAACCACGTAATCTATAAAAAAGTAAAAAATTAATTAGTCTGATCATAAGCATTGTAAGATATAATATAATCTAATTACAAGTACTTAATTATTTGGAATCTGATTACGTAATACATATTACACATAATCAGTTACTATTCAGCACTGGAAATTAATCATGATTCATTAAATTAAAATAGCAATACTCTGTTTCTGTTCATTAAAATAAAATTATAAAAAGTTTGAAAACAATCAGCTTTGTCATAATTACATTAGAAATACTGGGGTCATTTATTAATTCATTTATTTTTATTATTACTATTATTTATTTATTTATTAATTATATACATATTTTTTAAATTTAATTTTATTATTATTTATTTATTTTGAAGTCTACCAGGGTATGGATGGGTTCTAAATTTTAAATAAATAAGTAAATAAAATAAAAAATACTGGGTCATCAAATTCAATAAACAGTGTTAACAAATATCACATCAAAAAATAAATAAGTAAATAAAATAAAAAATACTGGGTCATCACATCAAAAAGTTAATTTCTTTTAAATAATTTTATAGAAATTGCTGAGGCAGATTTATTTTTTAGTACTAGTAGTAGTATGGAAATGTTTCCAATAAGTTTTCAAATGGACTGATGTTTCATGTTGGCTTGATTATATTCACAACAAAAGGAGACTCTGCTCATTTCCATAACTTTTCCAGTCTACTCTATCCATCAAACTAACACTCTGCATTAGAATAACCCAAACAAAACAAATCATGCTATTCTACATTTTACTCTTACTAGTTCTTCTGGTGTTTGGGGATAGTTTGAAAATAATAATAATCACCGTTAAGAGATTTCTGTTCCACTTCATAAATCCATGTAATCCATCGGCTTTCTCTATTAACTCGGGACCCTGTTAGCCAGGACACATACAATAACAGTTAAACGAGTTTAAAATATACAGTGCATTGATTGTGATGAAGCATTCTGATAATTTCTTCTCACATACCGGCCTCATGCCCAGATGATACGTGTTTCCCAAACATATCTGACAGTCCAGATCTTCCAGCTGGTCTACAGTGATGCCTTTCAGGGTACCCTGAGTGCCCACGGGCATGAACACCGGGGTGCTGACAGCGCAGTGGGGGAGAGTAAGAGTGCAGGCTCTCGCCTTACTCACGGGACACTCCGCCACGATACGAAGAGCGAGAGGAGCAGCAGAGGATACAGCCTTCACTGATGCCATACTGCCTTCACATTCATGTGTGCTGCCGGGTATGGGCGCAGCCATATTGAATAGCGATGTCCGATTCACTTGATCGTTCATCTGAGTCGGATCTTTTTGATGAACATTATGAACTAGTACAAAAACCGCTCTGGGCTGCGACTCCCAAAAGCACCGTAGCATCGCCTACGTAGATCGTAGATCCATCGCCACCAGTGGCCTCTGCGATCAACTTATCTCACGAAACACAGCCCTAAACAATTCACGAATCGGTCTGAATCGGTCCAAACGGTTCTCGAGTCTCTGACTCATCGAACACTAAACCACCTCTTTCATAAATGCGCGTATTCAAATGATAGATTTCAAATTTATATGTGAATGTATCAGACATTTATATTTGAAATTGTTAGTTTGTTTTATAAGCTGAATCGTGGCTGCAAGAAATGAACCACAAACACGTTTTTAATAAAACTTAATGAATAAAACGTGGTAAATGCGTTATAAACGGAGTAAGTTCTTACACGTTACTTTATTTTAAACGTTTTAGAAAATAAAAAGTCACGTCGAGATGTCAGGGACCAAATTATGTCGTAAAATAACAACTGAATGGTTGTTTAGATAGAAAAATAAAAAATAAGCCGAAACGATTAAAACATCCCGACACAACCTAACAATCAATACTCAAGTCTATGTCAGCCTTCTAAACAGGTGTAATGTTGCATGATAGCGTGAATTCTGCTTAAATATCACTTTCTTCTACTAGTCGTTATGCAGTATAACAAACTGGAGAACCCAAACAATGTCTATGCTCCAATACGTAGAAAATATGATTGATTTAAAAAAAAAAAAAATGGAAATAAGTTTAATTTATTCATGGTGTGATCTTGCAGTAATTAAATATGCATACTTTATTAAAATTAGAATTATTGTTTTTAATGTATATATTCTACGTTGTCTCTACTTCCCAAGTCTTTTTATTGAAACTAAATTGACGAGTGGGCCGTCCAATAGCACTCCTCGGTCGCTAGAGGCAGAAACGAAGATCGAACCAATCGGAAGACAGAACGCACCAGGAAGCGTTCTGTCGGACCAATCGGATTTCACGACATCGGTTGACAGGAGGCGGGACTCGCGTCACCGGTGGAGGTCGGATGTCGCCTGACCGGATGATAACGAGAAGTTTTGTTTTGTGAGTTTACGTATGATTGATCCTCAGATCAGCGCACGGATCTTAATGAATGCGCCGTGATACGCGTCCTCTGCCTGTCAGCGAGTGTTTTGTGAGTTATCTGCCTTTGACAGTCTGCTCTGGAAGTGTTTGAAAGGTGGAAATCGAACACTTGAAAGTAACCCGAGCGCATTGCTGCCGCGAGCCCATTCCTGCGCGCGGAGAGACGGTCAGAAACCATGGGCAACCGGGGGATGGAGGAATTGATCCCCCTGATCAATAAACTCCAAGATGCTTTCAGTTCCATTGGCCAAAGTTGTAACTTGGATCTGCCGCAGATAGCCGTGGTTGGAGGACAGAGCGCCGGAAAAAGCTCCGTGCTGGAAAATTTCGTCGGCAGGTGGGTTACTATGTTACTCATTTCTCTTCGATCGCCTGCTAAAAGCCCAGCTCGCTATATTTATGCTTATCTAACTTAATAAGAAGACAAACGTCTCATGTTTTACTTCCCAGCTGCGGTTTTGTACTCGCTGCTCGATTGATTGACTCGGTTAGGTTGTCATTCACAGACGGGAGTTACGCAGTTGACGTAAGCTGCCGCTCGTCGTCATTCATTGAAATGAAATGGGCGTAAGTGAGAGCGGGGCGCAAAATGGGGAAGTTGGCGGCACAGTGCACTGCACACAGACAGACAGATGAAGTTATAGTCCTAGTGTCCTTGGGAAGTTGTATCATGTCATATAGGGGAATCAAAACCTCTGAGATATTCATTTGCTTTGCTTAAGCCGTTTAAGTAATTTCCTAGTTCACAAAGCTAATTAAAGTATCCTGCTTCACTGACACTGCACTGGACGTTGACGTCATGCTTTTTGTGTTGCATGTCCTTATAAAAACCCTGCCATGGTTGTGTAATTGTTTCATGTGGTAAAAGCATTGTAGTTCAATATGTAATGTGAATGATTAATAAATTCGGTTATTGTGATATCTGCATGATACTCCAACGGGCCTCTAGGAAGACCGTGCCAGGGTATTATAATAAAGTAGTTTCACGAGATTTGTTTGTTATTTTTTTATAGATGATTATTTTCGTGAGAATTAAGCACATTTACTCCCAAGTTATTATTACCAAAACATCAAAATATTTACATTTGAAAATATTTAAATTAGATTCTTGATTCTTCTTCTTCTTCTTATTATTATTGTCTATTAATTTCAAAATAATTTTGAGGCAGTGCAATCACACATTTTTCAATTTAAATAAAATATAAACATTAATTTCAAATTTGCAGTAATGGGAATTATTATTATTAAAACTACTACTACTACTGATAATAATAATGTAAAACATTGGACCGGTCGTAAAAATATTATTATAACATATATTATTACTATAATGCATCATGGTAATGTTTACTTTTGAAGATTATTAAATTATATTTCCATTATTGTTATACACTTCTATTTTTTTTCTGCTTAAATCCAAATCATTTGGAGTCAATACTTTGCAATTTAAAGTCGCCATGAAATTAAAATTTACTATTCTTATTTTTATATGTAATATTAATGTTTATTATAAATGATTTGTCTGTGTACTTCATTATTTTTTTTTTAAATTAATGTGCTCTCATAATCTTAAATCAAATATGGTAATATCAAATACTTTCTGTGCATTTCAGATCACCCCTTAGTACCGCGTAAAGGCACATATCTTCTGAAAAATAAGTTGAGTGAAGTATTATGTATACAGGTGAGAGTGAATTCCCCCGTCCTGTTCCACTTGACCTTGAGTTTGTTTTGCAGTTATTCACAGGTCAGTGCCACACCTGTGCCAGACAACAGACTCCAGCACTGATAGGACTCTCATGAAACCCTACTGAATCTGTCCTGTTCAGTCTCTTCTGGGACAGGAACACATACTTGGACAGAAGATGTTTGTTGCTGTCAGTTTTCCTTTGGCATCAGATTAGTTTGTAACCTGCATCTTCCTGCATTCATTTCCTCATCACAGTCTTCTTGATGCGACTGCTCTGTCTCCGGTCCAGTTTGAATTAATTTTGTCTTGATGTTTAGCAGAGGAAGAAAAATGAATCAGAGTAATTGGCTGAAATGTAGTTTTCATTTCCCATGTTCATCTGATCTTGTGAATGCATGTATCCATTTTCATCATCAATGAAGCTGATTAGTCATGAAAGACTGATACGCTGGCCAGTATCCATTTTGAGATTATTAACACAAAATTCCTTTTTGTTTGTCATTCGGAAAACTACTGATAGCCTTGTTTGATGAATTATATATATTGGTGAATTTTGGGATCATTTCATTTCAGAAATTGCAGTGCAGGCAAAAATGCAGTAATTAGATGCTGTCAAGCCTGTTTGGGTCCATTGCTCTGAGTGCAGAACGCATGATAAAAGCAGGTTTTGCCTATTATTCTTGCAAAATAAGCTACAGTATACTTTCTCAGTGGTATTATTCTGCATTAGCATCCCTAGAGGTTTTATTCCTTCTGGCAAAGGATACATAGCAACATTACCTTGGATTTCATAATCAGGTTGGGCAGGTTTGTCCATTACAGGAATAACAATCAGCGTTGGAACTGCTCTGACAGACAGAAATTAGACATAAACCATATATTAGGCGATTTATACAACAATACATTATTATGATGTTTTTACTTTGCCTTATTGCCTATTATTATGACTTTCACTGAGGGTGGAGTTCTGTAATAGTTGCCGACATTTTTTGTTGTATAAATTTTGGAAAAATGTATATTCATTTATAACACTATTCTTTGTGTTTTAATACCTTGAAGTTAAATTTCAGAAAATGGCTGAGGTAGTGACAGCAAATTTGAAAACTTTCTCTCGTCTGACCAACTAGTGGTTGACCGCTATATCGCCGCGGCCGACATATCGGCCGATATTCGGTATTTTAAAAATATCGGCATTGGCTGATAAGCCTTTCCGTGTGACCGATGTTTTTCAAAATGGATGATGACACCGTATTGTGCATTTATGCTTCCTCTTTAAGACAAGCCACTCAGATGTGAAGCCAGCATCTGACAGACAGTAAAATGACCAATCGTCATTCACTTTCTAACGTGACGCTACGTTGGGTTACATACAATAACACTCCGGCGTGCAGCAAAGTCTTATTCAAATGTACCGTGAGACATCAGATCCGGTGGGAGACACAGATGTGATATTAACAAATTAAAACAAAAATGAAACCGTGTTTACCTCACAAACGATTAAAAATCCCACAACTGGCTCTTTCTCAGATATGTGCGTTGTTCTCGGGAACTTCTGAACAAGATGCTGTTTTCCGGTGGACTCAAAATCCAGTGCACTCAGAATGAAAGCTGGGTCGACACAAGAACTAAGTAATAATAATACGTTTGAATTCCTTTATATGTTTATTCAGGAATATCGGCTGTATTTGATTGCCCATGATTTGCGTAATATCGCATGCAGTATACCTTTTCATATGTTATTTATTTATTTATGCTATTGGAGAAATTGGAACACAAAAATTATATATGTTGTTGTTTCCGTTCACTACTATGGAAGTTTATCCAACAAAAGACAGAAATGTAAAAAGGGAACATGGGTTCATATAAAACTGCACCACCAAAGCTCTGTAAACACACACAAAATAAAAAAATATATAAGAACGCATTTTTTGCATTGACGGGCTCCTTTAATTAAAACAGCATTTTGCGCTCTGTTTATGTGCTCCAGGCGCCTCATGGTTTTGTAGGAGCGCTCAGAGTGCCTGAAGTTGAAAAAAATAAAATAAAAATCTACTCTGAGCAGAAAAGTGCCTGACATCATTCACATTTTTTTTTTTTTTTTTATATTGTCCAATCGAATGAATGGAGAGAACGGAACACCCTTCTGTTGTGGTGATTCAAGTTTACAGTTGCTTGGAAAGTCCAGTGACTGCAATTGGAGCTTTACTTTTTTAAGGTTTCTGCTAATATGACAATTTACTTAACAGCAAACCAAAGATTTTTGAGCACTTGCGCTATAATCCTTGATTAGACTGACAGGACGGCTGATTCGGTGGTTGCCTAGCAACATAAAAAACGCACTGTACTGCTCTTTTCTAATTTAAAAAAAAAAAAAAAAAGTCAACCAAAAAAAGGTAGTGTGGTGTGCCTCTCGTTTTCAAACCTGAAAAAACGCATTCTGTCTGATCGGGGCCTTAAAAAGGCTTGTTGAGCTTTAATCTGGTGAAGCCAGCAACATGACTCTGTGTAATCATTGTCACACAGAAGTTTCTTGCTATATCTAAGTCCATCACAAATCTCTGACAGTCATGTGGCTGTAACAGGCTCTGTTGTGCTTTTATGATAGATGTGAGTTAAAGGGCTTTATGTTTTGCATAGATGAATCATTATCTGATATGTGCATGTCACACCCACAAGCTCGTGTAGGAGACATGTCCTAAAAGACTTTCCATTCACATCCACTTTCCTAAATATACAGTTTTTATATGGCCATGGAGAACCTGGAAATATCAGGGAATTTTAATTTTCATTTCCTAGCCCAAAAAAGTTATGAAACTCATTTGAAGTATGCTTTTTATAGTAATTCTTTGCTCTAAAAAATGTAATTAGCTAAATTACAAGATAGTGAACAGTCTTTTGAGCAAATTTTGAATGAATTGGTTAGACCGACTCACAAATGGTTTATTAGAGAAATCTGTCTGAAATGTAATGATTTTGAATTATCCCCCAACCAAAGACAGAGATACAAATTGAATTGGTTAAAAATACTAATTTTTAATACTAGCAATTTTTTTTATTTTTCTTCTTCTTCTTCTTCTTATTATTATTATTATTATTATTATTATTTTTTTATGATTATAATTTTTTTTACATTTTAATCAGGACATTATTGGACCCATTTTTAAACATTTCCCTTTTGGGGATGTCCCAGTAAGGGAGTTTTATGAGGTTTCAATCACCTAATAGGGGGTTTTAGATCAGTTTTGTTTTCATGATATTTTTCAAACATGTAGACTTGCACTAATAGCATGTTTGTGTGTGTGTGACTGCAGTGGTTGTGATGGAGGCAGGGCCGGTCTGTGCTCCAGGGAGGCAAAATGGAGTCACACCGCTCGCGTTCACCTGACACCTGTCTGCTCATCAGGAATTTCTGGAAGCTCTCGTTTTATTCACAGACTTTGTCAAGCGCTCCAGTATTCATCTAATTCTCTGAAAGCTATTATTTGTGACTCAGATGATGTTTGCATTGCACTTGTGTGTATGTTCTTGTGCTGCTTTGATAGTTCAGTAGAGTTAATTGGTCATTGTTTATGAGTCTTTAGTTGTAAGACTATATGGCTCAGAGGAATAGTTTCCTGGAATAGGCCGTGTCTCACAGGTGGTGTTATTTGAATTCACTCGCTTCAGTTTATTGAGTTTTCTCAAAGCGTGGGCTGTTTCATGGATTAAACTTGGGCTACGTTTACACGACACTGATGTAGACAAAAACTGAAAAGTTTTTCCCTTGCGTTTTTAAAAAGTTTCACGTATACACAACAACATTTTTAAAATGATTTGCGTTTACACATATCTGCGAAAACGGCCGAAAACACTGTATTACGTGTGCCAGGCCAGTAGTTGGCGCTGTCACCTTGTTCGTAAACAGCACCTGTAGGGAAGTGACTATTATATGTTGTATGTTGGTTGTAATATTGGTGAAGTAAATCCACACTTTGCTGAAGAAGTGTTAACAAACTCTTGAGCAGCAATAACAGTACCATGTACTCCGCCATTGTTGTGTAGCCTGTCTATGATTGTTCGCGGTTGCCTTTAAAATAGACACGTACTGCGCATGTCTACATACCTAACAAGTACTACACACACGCATTACGTCACCGTTTTCAAAGATTCCCGTATTGGGTGTTTACACGGAAAACTTGCACTTTGAAACCTGTTTTTATAAATATGCGCTTTCAAATTAAAATTTCCGTTTTCAAATTCAGTCCCCAAAACTACGTTGTTGTGTAAACAAACAGGCAAAATGCATAAAATTTCCCTTTTTTGGCTGAAAACATTGTTGTGTAAAAGGCCCCTTAGTTAACTTGTAGAAGCACTGCCAGAACTCTGAAAAAAAAAAAAAAAAAAAAAAAAAAAAAAATATATAAATATTTTTTTATATATATATATTTTTTTTTTTTTTTTTTTTTTTTTTTTTATTTTATTTATGGTTTTCAAGTCATGTTTCATGTTTCTGATGTTATTGCACTGTGACTCATCACTTACCTTCTTATGACACAACAATAAAGACTGTAGTCACAATATCTAGTCAAATTTTCCAGTGGCTCACAAAAAGTGATGACATATTTATTAAATTGTTATTTAATGGTTATATATAGTACCGTTCAAAAGTTTGAGTTTCAGAAGGTTCTTATGTAATATAATATAAAATTTGATTAATTCCTGTGATCAAAGCTGAATTTTCCGCATCAGTCACTCCAGTCTTCAGTGTCACATGATCCTTTAGAAATTATTCTGATATGCTGATTTGCTGATCAAGAAATGTTTATTATTATTATCAGTTTAATCAATATATACAATCTGTAAGTGTGTCCTCTTTATATAAGCACCAGCACTACAACCCATCCAGACTGACTTCTTTTGTTGTTGCATCATGTTTTTGAGTTTCCTTCCTCAAAGCATTGCATTTTTACAGCCAGGCAAGTTAAAAATAGTTCAACTTTTTAAAAAGCAATCCTGAGACCCTGTCTTTCTTTTGCATTCAAATACTCTTTCTCAATCCCTTTTTGAATGTATCTTATCTGAAACTTGTTTAATCTGTTTCAGGATTGCAATTTTGGCCATTTAATGTTGCTGATACATGTTATTTGTAGCCTTTTATATCCAGCTAATCGCTACACCTGCTTAGCATTTCTTTTTGTTTTGAAAATATGTTATGAAAATAGGCAGAATCTCATAAAAATCACATACAAATCCTATACTGTTGTAATCGTATATATTAGATTCATGTTTCATCTATAGAAATGTTTTTCTGGGTTTCTTGCGTACAGAACTGAATGCGGAAGTGTAATGGACATTCATCATAATAGGCAGGGCGGGTTATGAACGCATAATGAGTGACATATGAACAGCGATCGCAGAAGAGAAAACACAGGCAGCGCTGGAAGCAGCTAAATCAGTAGAAAATAAATGGAAATTATTATTCTGTCTAAGCTATGCATTTTAAAATGAAAACTCACTAGTGTAAATGTAGCCTAAAAGATGCGGAAACTAAAAACTATTTTAACTTTTATTAAAATGATTTGCACTAATTTATTGTGTTGGTTAAATTTTGTTCCTTTGTGCAGTGGCTCAGGAGATCAGTCTTTGAGTCTAGAAACGTAAACAAGCTGAAAAAAATTAAGTTTCTTATTTTATTTTTAAATTTTTTTAGGTAATGTAATTTTGTTAAAAAATGTTGCGCTGATATCGAAATTTTTTGAACGAAATCCCATCAACAAAACCGCATCCATATAACTGCCTGTTAATTTTAGTATAGACTGATTTTTTATTTTTTTTGAGGAAAATTTGATGCACTGGACTTGGTATATAGGCTATATATGTCCGAAATGAAACAAAATTTAATCTAGTCGTGATCAGAATTTGAACAAATCACAAGCTTATGAATATCAGAAATAATTCTTACAATTTTAATAAAACTCATATCAGTCAGCTAGATTGCTTGATTTCTACCTATTTTAAAATATCAACTTTTTTATTATTCAATTACTAATTTAATTATAAATACTTATAATTATAATTATAATTAAATTATAATTATAATTAAAAAAAATGTTACAAATTAATCAGGGCTGACAAATCGATTAATCACAGTTAATCTCATCCAAAATAAAAGTTTTTGTTTACATAATATATGTGGGTGTACTGTGTATATTTATATGTATATACATGCATGCTTATATTTATGAAATATTTGCATGTGTATATTCATATTTATATATGATTTCTAAACAAAAAAAACTTTTATTTTGGATGTGATTAATCACAATTAATCAATTTGACAGCCATAAAATTAATAAAAAAAAAATTAAAATAAAAACAATTCTACGTTAACAATTATTAATTGTAAGACTTCGACAGGTCAAATGGCCTGCGTTCACAACAATTCCCAATTATTTTAACATCTCAGATGTTTTGTCCCATCCTTAAGACACAGCTGACTGCGTTTACATTTAGTATTCTATAATAATTTGTAGATGCCCATGTAATGACCTGTTGGCCCAGTAAGGCAAGTGACCATTCTGTCAGCTCGAAACCCTCTCACACTGGCCCCACACAGAGCCTGCTGAATGTGTAGAGGGGAAGAGAGAGCTCATTTGGGAACCATATTTGAATAACTAGCCACTGGAACACAGATAATAAGTATAATCAACAGTGGCTGTTCAAATATAATGATAAAAACCGCATTGGCATGTCATGAGCGCACTGATACCTTAGTGCTTTAGCACGCTTTCTGACCTTCTGTCGGACCTTTATCCACCAAACTAACATTTAGACAGCTGGGAATTAACAAACAAAAGCACTATTCATCTCATGGACACAATCAGAGCTCAGTAAACATTAGTAAGTTGCACATATTAATTAGCCCAATCCATGTCGCATCTGCCATCATACAACGTGCCAAGTAGAATGAGACCGACGTTGAGATTTTCGCTCAGATTTCATCCCGTCGAACTGGTTTTTCAAGATCTTTCTCCAGATCTGGTGGTTTGATCCAATAGCAGGCCAGCGCCTCCATCTTGTGTGTTTATTGCGGGGCTGATGTCATTGTTCTGCGTGACTTCTGCTATCTGGCTCTGCCCGCTGCTTTAGGAGGGGCTGTTGGGAGGAGTATAAAACTGGAGCGAGATCATTGTGTGAACCTTGTGAAAGGCAGGCATATCATGCATATAATGCCATGGGCTGTTTTGTGGCAAATGTGTTGAGGAAATGGAACCATTTAGGCCTAGTTATTAATTATGAATTGGAGGAGCAAGGAAGTTTTTGTCATTCCATATGTTGTTTATAGTGAGGCACTTCACAAAAATACAGCGTACCATTGAAAACTAGCACAGAACCATATGGTTATGTTCATCAGATTATAATACCATGATGTTACTGTGATCATGTCCAAAAAAAAAAAAAAAAGGAAAATATGATATTGCACTTTACATGACTATTTTCCAGCTTCTTCCTGACACTTAGAATTAAACATCCTGATTTTGCAACTGTACCTTTAAGTAAATGTCTTTGTTTTGATTGGCTGACCTCTATGTAGTTTATGAGGTTGTTCATCATGTGGGCGCAGAGCACTGAATATGCTGAGTTGCTATGTACTGAATATGTAATGCTACATCATCTTGGGTTGGGTCAGTTTTCCAATCAGTTACTTTCTGTGGAACATAAAAGAAAATGAAAATAAATAAATAAGGGGAAGTCGTGGCCTAGTGGTTAGAGAGTTTGACTCCTAACCCTAAGGTTGTGGGTTCGAGTCTCGGTCCGGCAATACCACGACTGAGGTGCCCTTGAGCAAGGCACCCAACCCCCAACTGCTCCCTGGGCGCCGCAGCATAAATGACTGTCCACTGCTCCGGGTGTGTGTGTGCACTTTGGATGGGTTTAATGCAGAGCACGAATTCTGAGTATGGGTCACCATACTTGGCTGTATGTCACATCACTTCACTTCTTCACTTCATAAAATAAATATATATATATATGAAAAAAATTATATTTTGTAGAATGTGACCGCTATATATATATATATATATATATATATATATATATATATATATATATATATATATATATATATATATATATTATATATATATATATATATTAGTTCACATTCTACAAAATATAAATTTTTTTCATATATATATATATATATATATATATATATATATATATATATATATATATATTTACAATTTCATATCCTACAATTTGCACATTTTTTTGAGGAAATGTTGGGCAGATGGTTTTTTTTTTATTATTATTATTATTTATTTATTTATTTTATTAAATATATAAATAAAATTTGGCTTTTTATCCGAATATTTGAAGAAATTAATAAACATTAATCAATCATCAACTTGGCTTATTTATAAAGGTCTAGTTCAAATATTCTGACTGCACCTAACTTTAGTTTGTTTCCTTCCTCACAAATATAGCTGTGTTTTCATCCAGCATTTAATTATTTAAGTCATCTCGTGGAATATCAAAAGACAAACAAGACCGGATTTGTTCCCTTCAATCAGACCGCATACACAGGAGGAAACTGATAGTTTGCTCCATAATTCATGGAGGCCCAGCCCTACTGTGTACTTGCTCTTATGAATATTTAACATATTTCCTCTATAGTTTAATTGTATCATTTGTAGTAATAAGACCATAACCAGGCTACAAATGGCTCCTCGTTACCATGGTTAGGTCGATATTGTTTGAGCCAGGATGTTTGACTTCCTCTGTAGCGTGCATTTTGTGGTTATCATAAGTGTCGAACACAAAACTGAAGCAATCATCACAAGAAAAAAAAATATTTAGTCAAATATCATTGAATTTACCTAACACCTGTAATTTGGAAAAACTTTTATTGCCAGAAAACTTCATGAAACGTAAGTTGCGTGTCCAGGAGCACAGTGGAATATTCGGCACTCCTTTCTCAGGTTTTGTTCCAGTATATTGCATAAATACAAAAAAAGAAAAAAAGACTAGTACGCCATATGCTTAACTATAAATATTCAATTAACGTGTGTAAACCAAATCGTTTTTAGCCGGCTGAAAAATTGCCAGGCGCACTTCTGAAAACGGCCAGGTGGTGGCACTGCATTTTTCCACTTTGGTTGCTATGGTTTGGAATATCCACGGCAGCAATGTGTTGCTAGTATCGCATTTTGAGGAATATTACTGAATCTAAAAATGCAGTAACCAGTATTATTAACTTCTCCATTGTTGTTCAGTCGTTGATATCCGACAGGTGGCATTCACATTTCATACCAGGTGTTCCAAAAAATGAATACAACACCTTTAAATGTCATAGTCTAAAAAACCCTTCATTATTTCTCTTCTCTTTTCGTTTGATTTTGAGCTGAATATGACACATTCTCGGCAGGTTTTATGCAATTCACCCGGTCTTATTTCAAATAAACAAGCAAATATGGTCATTAATGAGCAAACTCCGCCGAGGTGCGCGGTGTTCTGTGTGCTCGTATTTTGGTGAATGAAAGCATCCGATAAGGCCGCTTCTCCCGCTGGTGGAATGAGATTCACACTGGGCACAGCTGAAGTGAGACGAGTGCTGTATGTCTCTGCCGCTCTCTTTCCACTCTCTCTGCACCGCTCTGCGGTTTTGCATGCATAATGGATGAAATGATACACAATCTGCTCAGCCTCCTCTATCATTTAAAGGCCATGAATAATGGACAGCAGCCCACCTGCCTGTTTGCACTGGAAATAAGTGAGAAACGAAGGAATGAGTCTGCTGAAGCGCGTCCTGTGGTGTGGATATTTGTTCTTATTTGCAGAATGCCTCGGTCCACTGCACATGTGTGTATTTACAAGCCATCTTTATTTTTCCTTTGTTTATTTAGATTTTCTAAACATTAACAGGTTGGATGTAGTTACAGATGATACCTTTTATTGCCTGATACCTTTTATTGATATCTTCATTATTATGTATTATGTGTCTCTTATTAATGAAAAAATTCATGCAGCAAGAGAAACAACAAGGTTACTTCCAAGTAAAGTAGGGCAAGGTTGTACAATACTGGATCCATCATATAATGCAATTTATATGTGCACAGCATTCCAAAGGAAATAAAAAAGAAAAGTAATTTATTAAATAATAAATAGAGTACATACAGTATAAGCTAAAACAGCAGCCATAAACAAAAAACAAACAAAAATAAATAATATACAGGTTTGGAATAATTAATATTTTTCATATTTTTGAAAGAAGTCTCTTATACACAACAAGGCTGCAGTAAGTTGTATTTTTGTATGTAATTTTTTTTTTTTTTTTTTTTACAATTTTTACAAATAACATTTTCCCATTTTAATATATTTTAAAATGCAATGTATTCCTGTAATAAAAAAATAAATAATGTGGAGATATATTAGAATATATTAGAATGATACAAATTAGAACAATATATTAGAATGATTTCTGAAGGATCGTGACATGCGGAAAACTGAAGTAATGATGCAGGAAATTCAGCTTTTCATCTCATCTTATAATCTATTCAAACCAGTTATTTTAAATTGTAATTATATTTTACAATATTACAGTTTTTTTCTGTATTTTTTGATTAAATAAATGCAGCCTTGGTGAGCATAGGAGACTTGTTTCGCAAACATTAAAGTCTTAATCATTCCAAACTTTTGACCCCCAGTGTAAATATATAAACAAAATTTAAAATACTTGTAATGAATAAGGATATAAGTAATAAGTAGTTCAATTAATACATATTTACTGGCCATCTTTTTCCATTTAAATGAGTATGTGTGTGTATGTGTAGGTGTGGGGCGTTGCTGGCAGAGTGGGTGTAAGTGGAGAGGGGGCCATGCATGCATGCGAGGTTAAGCCAGCACACGGCTCTCTGTGGCCTGTTTTCATTCGCCCTTCTCCCCCTCCGTCGTTGTTGTACAGCCACATGTGTCATGCAGCCAGACGGTGGCATCTTCATAGGCCACACTTTTGCATGTTGTTGCATGGTATATTGAAATATAAACAAATGAACACACAGAGCTGAGACAAGCATCTCTTTGTGTATGACACTACTTTTATTTTGTAACTGTGTGAGTGTTTTTAAAGCATGGTCTGTCTTCCCCTGGGGCTCTGCTGCATTGTGCGTTAGGTGGGCCGGTGATTTCGGGGAAATGATGGCTGGATTCACAGTTGACTGCACCAGCTTTGATCAGGACCAGATGTAAAGCAGGATCTCCTGGAGAGGCAGGCTCACTCATTAAGACAGACTGTGATTGGACTCCTCTTGAACCCACAGCCATGCTTTCAACCCACCCACAGCATGTGGGATTTCATCAAAGCTTCCCATGTTGAAAAAGACACATCATCAGCATTTCATCATGTGTTTTTAAACTGTCCCTATAGTTAGAAATATAGTAAATGAATGCAAATGTTCAGTTTAAACAATATTGTCAATGGGCAAGTTCACATTTCTGGTTGACTGTTGTCATGCTTGTTGACAGTTTAGTGAGAAGTTTCGATAACATATAAGACACAGCTGCTATTATCTCAGGAGTTTTTAAAAGGTTAGTTCTGCCAAAAATAGAAGTTTTGAAGGGTAGAAGTTGCTGACATACGCAACATGCTTTTGCTTTAAAAACACAAGATGCCGAGAGACAGGTTTTTTAAGTTTAACATATTTTAATTTGAGTGCCGCATTTTTTTTTTTTAAATGCTGTGTCATGTGCGGAATCATAAAAAATGCGAGATGCTAGCACGATGGTCAAACAGGTCTGTCTAGCGCGTGTGTACATAGAAACAAAATGGAAATGTAGTGCAGTGCTGTTTTCTGTGAATGTGCAAGGCTTCCGGTTCATTAGCCACTGTAGGGAAATAACTAGAATAATATCAAAATGCAGTAAACGGTGAAACTGTTTGCGCTACAAACCAGTATGTTTATAATTAAGACAATACATGAAAATAACATGGTAAAATAATACCAGTTATTTATAATGCCAGTTATTTTTGTGCAGCTAAAATAACTGGAAGTGAATGACATCGGAAGCCAGACACATTAAATTTTAAATGGCCAGGGCCGCTCTTACATAAATTTGTAAATTCTTCAGATTTCTGTATTTTTTTTCATAGACTATAAATTGCAAATTTTTTGGAGGACGACATTGGGCGGGATGTGGAACAATATTTTTAATAATAAACTAAAAGCAATTACTTTTTTATTAAAATGATGATATTTTAATTATTGATAATATTTTGATTTTGTTCTGTTTATCAGAGAAACAGATTAATCTATTCTCAAAATAATCAGTAGTTGCAGCCCTACTATAATGGTGACTGTACCAAAAATATATTAGTGTTCACACACTATTAATTAAGTGCTTAAGACTTGACTATTCTCATAGAATTAGAACAGGGTTTGGAAAACAAGAACCTTTTTAAAGTCTGGACGATTCTGAGTGACGATTCTGAAAAATCATTCCGATTCCAACGATTTTATCCTCACAGAAACAGAACATGCATCATAAAACAAGAACATGACTATTAAAACAAAAACAGAACATTTTTTTTTAAAACAATATGTACCGGAACAGTCTTTGCAGATCAACAATCTTCATTTTTTTTTTTTTCTCTGTACCGGAACAGTCTTTGCAACACTGATCCAGAATCTGCAGCGCGACAAGTGTAGTCTGATTCCCAAAAAAAAAATACTCACAAAAAGCCTCTTCTTATAAAATAAAAAAAACACAAAAAAAAAAAAACCTAACAAAAAAAAAACACATTTGAAGGTAGCTCTCTCGCCCCCTTGAGTACTGGAGTCAAGAACATTACTTGTGTACAGCGGACCTTGTATTCACAGTGTTTCTGCCTCGTATGTTTTTGATTGAAAGTCTGTCTCAATTTCTCTTATATTATAAAAAATGTGCCTGTCCTGTCCTCTGTGCTGCTTATTATGTCTGCGGATATATTGGAGTGCAAGGGCTGGAATTGCCCTGCTCTCAGCTCACAGTTTGATCACAGAGGGTGTTTATAATGTGCCACAGTGTTATTAAATGCACTCTGATTTGGCTGCGAGATGCGGCAGTGGCCATTCATTTGCAAAAGCGCTGCAGCCTCTTAGGAATCAAGGGTCTTCAAAATATGCCACTGTGCTTTAATATTCATTGCAACAAGGGGCCAGATAGCGTCTTGGTTGTGTGTGTATTCTGATATGAATGCAAAGAGGTTGCTCCTAAACATTCGCCCCCTTACTCATGAATAATTTGATCCCCTGAAAATTAAGCATGATTGCTATAAATGACTTGAGAGTGTTTGTCTCTTCTCGACCCATGCTCACTTTCTCTTTCTCTCTCTCTTTTTATAGGGATTTCCTTCCCCGAGGCTCAGGCATCGTCACCCGCAGGCCTCTCATTCTGCAGCTAGTTAACAACAAAGCTGGTGAGTGTGTTGATGAGCACAGCACAACTGAACAACAAAGCCTTCTCAGGTATTTTTAGTATGCGGATGGTTGAAACCACATGCTTTCATACAAGTGTCAAGAAATGTGTCACAGCAGATGACACATCAAATACAACATTAAAATTTAACAATACCATAATTTTTAAAATAAAAAAAAAAAAAAAAAGAATTAAAAAAAAAAACATTTAAATGGTTTAAATACATTTTAATAATCAAGGATGTCTAATCAGTTGAATTCATAAAACTTTACTAATTTAATAACGTATTGCAATTTTAAGAATAATAGCCATATGAAATGATTTGTTGTCTATTTATTTTTTTTTCAGCAGGCAGTGTTTTATGATTTTGATATGAATTTATAATCAAAAATGGAGGTGATCAAATAAATGCGTGAAACTTTTAACAATTTAATTTATCTTATAAAATATAATCAAATGAAATTTGAACAATTCCTTTTTTAATGAGGTAAGTACTACACAATAGAGGTTCAAACAAAATAAAATAAAAAAATGATGAAAAAGTCAATTTTTGTCATATTTACATAAGAGTCTTTTTGATTTATTCATTCAAATTTAGTCAAATTCTGTGTTATAAAGTAAATAAGTTATAATTTTATGATTTTATGGTTCATCCACCTTTTCTGCATCACAGAAATCAAAGGTCTCTATATCAGTCCAGTTTGAAAACAAAATGTATTTACTTATTTATTGCAATTCCTGTTACTAGTGTCACAAAAATGACTCTTTTAGCTGTTATAATGTCACTTTATTCAGTTTTCTTACATAAAGCAGGTTCCTCTCTGAAAATTCCCCTTCTAACATTTACATCTCTCAGCCACTTTAAAAGCAGTTATCATTTCTATTGTTTTCAGCATGAGGTTCTGTAATGTAGCGAGAACAAGGAAGTGCAGATGGAGAATTAATTCAGACAAAAAGACATTACACAGAACAAATTATCTTCCAAATGAGTGCAATTGACCATAGAGTTGAACATAACTGATGTTTTCTGCTTGTACATGCACATTATCTGTGAATCATTCTCATCATTGGAAATTGAAAAGCAGTTTTTATTTTGAAGTAATACTAGAATTAAATGATGTTTGGATCTGTTAATGCAAAAATTATTATTATTATTATTGTTATATTTTTTTTTGTTTTTTTAATTTTGTTTTGTATAATTTAAATATAATTTTAATGTCCATCTCTCTTTCTGTAGAATATGCGGAATTCTTGCACTGCAAAGGGAGGAAGTTTGTTGACTTTGATGAAGTCCGGCAGGAAATTGAAGCAGAGACCGACAGGATTACCGGGTCCAATAAGGGCATCTCTCCAATTCCCATCAACCTGAGGGTTTACTCGCCACACGGTAATACAGCACAAGACTCCATAAGACCACAGCTTTCCTCAGTCCACACTCGGCAGCCTTGTTAAAGTGTCACTCATCTCTTTCTCTGTTCAACAGTATTGAATCTGACTCTCATCGATTTGCCCGGTATGACTAAGGTTGCCGTGGGCGACCAGCCAATAGACATCGAGCACCAGATTCGAGACATGCTTATGCAGTTCGTCACAAGGGAAAGCTGCCTGATCCTCGCCGTCACCCCAGCCAACACCGACCTCGCCAACTCAGACGCTCTCAAGCTGTCTAAGGAGGTGGACCCTCAAGGTGAGGATTGCTGGGAAGGTTACACACGGATAAAATAACAAAAGGATGTGTATCGAGTTCACATAGTCATGGAAAACCTGAAAACATCAATATTAGCAAACCGTAGCGATGTCAAATTTAATCATTCTTTTGAGGCGTTTTTAGTGAATCACAAATGGTCTGAAAGATTCAATTGAATTCTGGTCCAGTAATAATAAATGACTAGAAAGGTTGCTTCATTGGTCAAAAAAGTGGGAGCCCAGTGGACTGAACACAAACCCTGCTGATGTTGTTCATGTGTTTTTGTTTTGTGGTTCAACAGGACTGCGTACCATCGGTGTGATTACTAAACTGGATCTTATGGATGAGGGTACAGACGCCCGGGATATCCTGGAAAATAAACTCTTACCACTGCGTAGAGGTGGGCGGTTTGTAAAGTTTAAAAGAGCAGCATTAATTTGAAATAGAAACCTTTATAAACATTAGAAATGTATTTGGTGTCATTCTTGACCAATTTAATTAATCTTTGCTGAATAAGTATTAACCTCTTTACAAAAAAAAAAAAAAGTCAACAAAAAAACAATATAATATAATATTATATTTATAATTTTATATTTTTTTTCTATTCTATCTTCTTGTTTTCTTTTAATTTATTATAAAAAATGACCCTCTAACACTAGCATTTTCCATTTTTCTAGTCATTTTCTATTGTTTTTTTTTAAAGATCCTCTAACTCCCCGTTCCCTATTCTTTTTCTATTCTATCTCCTTGTTTTTCTTATTATTTATTATAAAACAAAAACCTTGCTATGTGTACTGTGTCACAGGCAGAACTTACATATGATTGCCCTTTTGTTGGTTTTGATTGCTTCTGTTGTCCACATTTGTAAGTCGCTTTGGATGAAAGCATCTGCTAAATAACTAATGGTAAATAAAATATAATATAATTAATATAATATAATATATACATAATAATATATGGGATAAAAAAAAACATACCATATTATAAAAAGACTCCCATAACATTATGCTTACACACTAAACACTATTTGAAAGTTCTTTCTTCTTGTCTTGACTTGTTTAGGACTGTCCTGAATGTCCCGTTCTCTATTTTTACATTCCTTACAGTTTCTTTGTTATTTTCACATGTAAATAATGTCAAGCATGTTAGTGGATATATCAGCGCATATAACAGCCGCAGTATAAACAATAGAGCAAAGTTCCAGTTGACACATTTCTATAATTGCACTGTGTATACTGTCAAATCGTCCAGCCCTGGCACACTCCGTTTAATGCCACGTTCCCTGTCTCAGGTTATATTGGCGTAGTGAACCGTAGTCAGAAAGACATTGATGGCAAGAAGGACATTCGTGCTGCACTGGCAGCAGAAAGGAAGTTCTTCCTGTCCCATCCCAGTTACAGACACATGGCTGAACGAATGGGAACACCACACCTGCAGAAAACCCTCAACCAGGTAGGACCAAATCGCTCACACAGAGAAAATGAAGCCATAGATTTCCATAAATAACTGGCCATTTCAGAAAAGATTGGTGTACAGTTATGTAAATGACGCTAATGCTTAAAATGTCATCTTCCGTTTTGTGCCTCTATTTGTATATCACATTCTCACTTCCTTTTGTTTTATTTTTTAGCAATTGACCAACCACATCCGGGACACGCTTCCCGGCTTGCGCAGCAAACTCCAGTCTCAGCTTCTCTCTCTGGAAAAAGAGGTGGAAGAGTATAAGAACTACCGCCCGGATGACCCTACGCGAAAAACCAAGGCCCTGCTGCAGTGAGTCTCTAACTCAAACAGATTCTAGGCTTTAAAACTGTAGGGCAGATGTTTAAACTCCGAGTGCCACTTTCAGGATGGTCCAGCAGTTTGGAGTGGACTTTGAGAAGTGCATCGAGGGGTCCGGAGACCAGGTGGAAACGGCAGAGCTGTCTGGAGGTGCCAGGATTAACCGAATTTTTCATGAGCGCTTCCCCTTTGAGCTGGTCAAGGTAAATGCCTCTTTTCAACAGAACAATTCGTTTTGTCTGCTTTTGAGCTGATAAAGTTTGTCTGAATGTCTGCAAATACTACTTTGATCTTTAGATAACAAGTCCCAACAAGCTCCTGGGGAACCCGCTATGCTACACAGGTGCAGTGGCAAGTCCCTGTTATGAAGTCTCTCTTTCTCTTTCAGATTGTGTTTGATGAGAAGGAGCTCCGGCGAGAAATCAGTCACGCTATTAAGAACGTCCATGGTGTCAGGCAAGTGGTGTCCCATTGATGGCAAGCACTTTTTAACCCTGCAGGCCATATGGCCAAACGGCACGTTTTATGTCCTCTGTTCACTGACTAATACCTCACTCTTTCACTCCAGTCACACACTTTCTTTCTTTCTCTCTCTCGTGTGTTATAGTAAGGCCATGCTTTCACAACACCGCTACCAGAATCACTTTACTTGTTTTAAAAATCAGTAGATCTCTCAGTAGATGTGTATATCAAGATGTGTATATCGGTAATAGATCTCTCAGTAGATGTGTATATCGGTAATAGTGGCGTTTTTTAAGTATTTTCTGCATGTCTCCAGCGTTTTCACAATACTGTGTTTTCTGGAAAATTAGTCGTTCCTGACTGTCCATCACATCGGTTCAAAATTGCATTTTTGAGATTAAAAAAAGTCAGTCGTTCATACATTTATGGTTAAAGACAAGCTGGAACAAATTTACTTTTAAAGTAAAACTGAAACTACTGGCGGGTGGGAATGTGCTTTATAAATAAACCTGAGTTCATGTACCTTTCTTATTCGGCGCAAATCCACATCCATGTTTTGCTTGTTTGACAGTAAGTACAGTACATGCTGGAATATATGTCAGATGAAAAAAACATACATAAGGCTTATATTCTGGAAAATATATCATTATATAGTAAATATAATCAAGTACGTCGGTAAACTACAGCTCCCCTGTCATAGTCCAGCTCATTCGAGATCAAGATCGAGACCCAAAGAACGTTGAGTTCTAGTCAAGACTGAGACTGGAAAAGGGTTGAGTCCAAGACAAGACTCTTGAGTCCACACACTCCCGAGTCCATGACAAGACCAACACCATGGAAATACGGTCTTGAACTTAACAAGAACATAAAAATATGGTCTTTAAGAACTGAACTGAAGACCAAGATAATAAAATTGTGATCTTGGAATTGAGGACCAAAACCAAGAGCATGAAAAACATGGTCTTAAACTCGTACTCAAGGACCAAGACCTTGGAAATGTGATCTTGGACCAAGATTGAGACCATGAGAATATGGTCTTTGACTTTGGCTTAATGTGGACTGTCTTGTCAAATTCGTCCCTCGTCCACTCTTGGTTTTGAGCCAGATTAGATTGAGTTGCTTAAGTCGTGTCTACAATCAAAAGTGAGCATCAGTTAGGCCGCGATGTGTCTCTTGTGAGACCCTCAAAAATGTATCTGCGACCTCAATAAATGGTGTCATGAGGGCATGGCCTAAAGCGATTTTAAGAGAAACCTTGTCGTCTCTGAAATGTCTAATTGACTTTTTTTTTCCCACAGCGAGCCACACTAATCTATCCGTTTCTTATTTAGAACTCACTTTATTATTTTTAATTTAGTCTTTGTGAGCTAAAACGTTGTCTTTATCCTCTTCTTTCCCTCCACTGCACCTTCAAGTATCCTAATTTCACGTGGTTTCACTTCTGTGTTAATATCATTGTCACGAATGTCTGTCTTAGAGTTATTTTTTAGGCACTTTTGTTGTTTTTTTTTTCTCCTCACTGTTTGTCTCCGTCCTCTTATGTCCTGCTGTCTTGTCTGTCCTGTGCGTTCTCAGAACTGGGCTGTTCACTCCAGATCTGGCGTTTGAAGCCATCGTGAAAAAGCAGATCATTAAGCTGAAAGAGCCCTGTCTGAAATGTATCGATCTGGTTATTCAGGAGCTCATCAACACAGTCAGACAGTGCACCAACAAGGTACTGCAGTACCCCAGCCTGGCCACGGGGGGAGGGCCTTCTTGTGAGGGGGTCACACTACACCTGAGACAAACAGACGGGACTTTCAGTGAAAAGCACAGAGGGAGAGTCAGAGGTTGAATGTGTTTCCGTGTCATGTGACCCCCTCGGGCCCCCCCGACTGCCGTGTGCGCTGGCTCTGCTGTCGTGTGTTGGAGTGTTGTGTCGGTCTTGTGATAAGGAGATGAGCGGAGAATTTCACTCTCCGGTCATCTGCGGTCTCAAAGGGACGAGCCAGGGGTGCTGCAACATCCTGAGTGTCTCTGTAGTCAAGGGTCAACATGAAAATGTAAGGGCTTGAGGCCCAGTAACACCAAGTCTGAAATTTATGCACAAAATGCTTGCATAGTAAGCATATTAAGTCTGAATGATTCCAGTAATTGATCACATTATTAATCATATAAAACTTGACTGTAGCATACTTAAAATAAAAATAGTACTTATTAAAGAAAATTTTTTCAGATACTTAATTGCATGTTATTTGCAATTGAATGAAAATCTATTATAGTTTAAATTTATATAATATGCATTTAGTTAAACTTTAGTGTTTTTTTTTTAGCAGTTTAATTAGGACTTAAGTACATCTGTATATGCAATTTCATAATTACTTCACCGAGACTACATTATGAGTCTTTTTCACCAGTTTAAATTAATCTCTTTAAGATTTGAGTCATTTTCACAGATTAATTGCAAGAGTCAGAGTTGATAAGAGTCATCTGTTCAAAAATTGGACTGGTTGTGTAGTCTATCTGTTTTTGAATCCAGATATTTTATTGCAGTTTTAAATTATTTTTTTGTCGTGAACTTAACTTGGAATATAGATTTTGCTGTGGTGCGGTGGTCTCTCCACATTGGCTGAAGAATACAGATGTTGAAGAACTATTAAAAGTCAGCATGAAATGAAAATTCACCTGATCTATTTTATAAAAAGATATTATAGATCATATTGGGAACAATTAATTTGTGCATATGTTACAGTTGCTTCTTCTGTTTCATTTTAATATTTATTAAATCTAAATAAAAAATGTATACTGTGAAGAAGTATTGTAGTAGTGAATATTTTTGGATGGGAAAAATACAAATATTTTAAACTAGTTATGTTGAGCGAACAAGCTTTTCTAGGGTTTGTTTATTGTGGTGCAAAAAAATACATAATTCATGGATGTGAAAACCTGCGGCTCCCCCTTTTGGACCTAGTTTGTATCTGTTCATAGATAAGAGATGATTAATCAACTAAAAGTTTCCTCTCTTTTTATTCTTCCCCTTCTTTCTCTTTTTCTGTCCTTTTTTAACACCTCAACACATCTTCTCCCCTCTTCTTCCACTGGCTTCCCCCTGACCCCCTCAGAACGGGGTTGTTCACCCCTGATCTGGCCTTTGAGACTATAGTGAAAAAACAGATCCGCAAACTGAAAGAGCCCAGCCTGAAATGTGTGGACCTGGTGGTGTCTGAACTCACCACCCTCGTCAGGAAAAGTGCCAAGAAGGTAACCAGGAGCGGATCGAGTAAAGGCGGAGTCAAAAAACTCCTCATCCCTCTATATGCGTACGCTGCCGCCCACCTTCCTATTCAGCTTTCCACCTGTATGAATCAGCCACGCCCTCCACACCACACCCATAGTGGAATGTGTCCATGTGACTTGTCCAAAGTTGGTGTTCTGTTCCATAATGACCCTTGCATTTCCATATCCCCAAGTGAATCCAATAAAAACCATTCAGATTGCTTGTAAAAATTGGATGTTTCCAAGTTGAATCTGCTTTAGAGCCCCAGTTCCAGCATTTTTCAGTGGCACATCACCTTCTTTTACTCTGTTGCTTTAGCAGAGCATCAGTTAGCCTGAAACACTGACTGTAAAAGTAGAAGACACACAGTGGCAGACGCTTTGCCTTCTGCCCCAGACACAAAAGTCTGCTGCTGTTGTCATAGCAACAGCAAAAAAAAAATAAAAATCACCTGCCATCTTGTGGTCATAGGTGGAACTGCAGTGCTTGATGCTTGACTCTGTCCTCCCTCTCTAATGCCACAAATCCTTTTTGAAATTTTCACATTCTTTCCTTTCTTGAATCTTTTTCACTCTCAGTTTTGGAAGAGTATTGGTGGGAATTTAATCTCAAAAAAGTGCAGATACTTCCTGCATTTCACATGAAATTTTGTTATCACTTAAGATTTATATGTTTTAATAACTAGGGATGGGAATCGTAAGGAGCTTACCAATTCTTGCTGTAGTTCCAATTCCACTTAAAGAGCAGGTCATATGGTATTTTAAAGTGTCCTAATGTTGTGTTGGAGTCCTCTACAACAGGTTTAAATGCATCTAAGGTCTGAAAACATTGTAATTTTCTCAGAATATACATTTAATATTAGAATCATTTTTAAATGATTTCGAAACTATTTGTTCGAAGCAGGTCTGTAAACTCCTCCCTTCCATAAGCCTACTCTGCTCTGATTGGTCAGCTGGCCAAGTCTGTTGTGATTGTTTTTTCCGTATACAACGCGTGTAGGAAATGAAACACCAATTAACGTAATATTTTTTTGCTCAGGAGGCTGACTTGTAAACAAAGATGCTATAAGTTTACAAAAATGGCATCGATATGACCTTATCAAACACACTAACTAGCGGAAGTGTTTGTGGGCAGGTCAGAGTGTTCGTATTTCGGAGGCAGGCAGAGATTATGCAAATGTGATACCTTGTGACGTAGGTAAAAGGCAGTAGATTCGAAAATATGACGACTCGTTAAGGCGGTTCAGAGTCGACTCTTTCTTTTGAGAGACGATATCTTTATTTATCATGCACTTTTTTTTATTAACAACTTTGCAGACTGTTTACATTGAAGGATAGCTTCAACACATATGACCTGCTCTTTAACGATTCCATTAATGATCCTTTTTGTACATCTAAGAAAGCACCAAATTATTATTACCTAATGATATTATACCATATGCTATTATACTATATATCTTACATAAATTATTAAATAATAGGAAAATTATAATTCTTATAAATTCAAATACTAAACCGTGCTATGCTGGTAACATTTGTAAAATGTATTCTTTGTCACAACAAAATTTATAATGTTCTATATGTGTTTATTTCACTACACATTTTCATATTAACAGCAAATGAGTAATTAAACCGATTTATTGTAAACTGATTTATTATGATTTATTTTTCTTAATTACAATGGGTCTAATTTGGTCTCTTTAATATCTTTGTACTTACAAATATATATATAAATATATAGTATTGCAAAACAATTTTGCTGCTATTGACACACAGTTCTTGGTTTATTTCAAGTCTGACAGGCCCAAAAATAGTGACTTTTCATTCCTAAAGTGAGTCTGCTGTTAATTCATTAACTGCTCCAACTGATTCGGTGAGTGAGTGAGCCATTTAAGGTCAATGAATTAGAGATTTATTTGACTGTTTCGTAAGAGTCTGAAAAAATCACTTAAACATAACGTCTGTTGTCTTGGTGCTGTAGATTCAACAGCGCAGTGTTCTGACCGTATCAGTGGAAGAACTCATATAAGAACTCTTAAAACAACCATTTGGCTGTAGTATTTTACAGTCATATTCGTAACTGTTTCTCGATTCCCAACCCTAGCATCCCTTAAATTTGGTTTGCTGCACTTAGAACTTAATTTATTGATTCACTGTCCATTCCTGGCTGGGAGTGAATGCGGTCTAACCTGCACAACTTGCTGAAATACTCAAATCTGCATCTATTTGTGTGTGTGTGTGTGTGTGTGTGTGTGTGTGCATTCCTGCTCTCTTGCATTGGTTCCTCTTGTGCATGGTGGCTTATCAGAACTAGTCCTCACATCGACCTGTGTGAAAAGGTCTGATCGTGGTTAACTCTTACCGCTTTTACATTGCAGAATGTATGTGAGTGTGTGTTTGCACACGTGTGCGTGTGGCTATGTCTACATGCCGTAGCCTGCATCTATCTTGTGCTTTTCCCCACAGCTAGGCTCTTACCCCAGACTCCGAGAAGAGACAGAGAGGATTGTCACTACTTACGTCAGAGAGAGAGAAGGCAAGACCAAGGACCAGGTGCGAGACTGGAGAGAGAAGATCCGTTTTTACTATTGTTGTTGTTTTTTTGTTTTCATGAATTTTCTTAATGTGCAAAATTGTTTTCTTTACCAGGTCCTTCAGTTGATTGACATTGAGTTGTCATACATCAACACCAACCACGAGGACTTCATTGGTTTTGCAAAGTATGTGTAGCATACAGTGCGGCACATTCTGGGTTTTGTTTCTCAAAGCTTGACCCTTAACCTTAGCAGTGCTTTTTGCGTATTTGGACTTTTGACCGTTTGCAGTGCAGTTTATTCTGACTTATTCAAGCAGGAAGTGGCCATGTGGCCAACATGTAAAGCAACCAGTCACAGTTCACATTTTCCATGTGAGTTTATCTGAAAACACATTTAATTCTAAGAGCAAAACAGAATATGACAAGTTCTTCTTCTTCTTCAAAAAACTGTAGAATCTTTCAAAGGTTCAAAGTTTTTCCTTTGTAGTTTTTGCTTAGAAGTGTGCTCATGTTACTGGGGCATCACCAACAATATTTTGATGTATATAGAATTTCAAGATGTTTTCAACCTGTTGGAACTCTGGAAGTCATATTTGGACTGTGTCTCCTGTTTACTGTTATTGCAGTGGACTAAAAAGATCAGATAAGGTCCCTATGCCTGTGCATTATGGTTAATTCATTGGACGTAACTTAAATGCACTAAAATTATTAGTGCATGTCTTTGAACTCTCAAACTAGTGTACAACTAAAATCTGGTTGCATGTGAAATGTTTGCATGCTCAGATGGTTACTGTAGAGCATTCAAGAGTTGAGTCAAAGGTTGCCTACAGCATCAAGCCTGTCTGACCCTGCTCGCCCTGCGTGTGTCCCCATACGCATGTTGTGAGTTTGTCAGGGCGCCTCTGTTAATGGTTCTCATGCCGTCACTTTCAGTCTTGACTGCAGACGGATGGATGACGGTACCATTCCAGGGTACAGCAACAACAGGTGCGCTAGCGCCCCCTTAATCACCCAGACACAGATGTTAATTAGACCACCCATCTCCTCTTTTTTTTTTCTCCCACCCCTTCCCTTCTTCCTGCCTCAGAGCAGGATTACTCCCACCCTGAGTGCCAAGGAGGTTAACACAATAATCATTTTACTGTTGTGCTTTTATAACAATACAGACAGCAGCATGCAATCGGTGCATGTGTAATCAGTGTTCTCTGTCTGTTTCCTCCAACTGCAGCGCCCAGCAAAGGAATATTGTTAACAAGAAGAGGGCCATTCCCAACCAGGTACACTTTTCTCTGCTTCCACATGCTATTAAATCTATGTTGACACCCCTTCACTCCAACACCATCATGCCCTCCACCATTGCAATTAAACACAAAAGGGCCTAACATTGAACCCTGAGAGACCCCTTCCACATCACCCCTTTAAACTTACCAGCTTTGATTAAAAACTGAACAGTATTTTTTGTCAAGGTCCCTATCACTTAACAAGTTTTTGCCTTTACCAACCACAAAAAAAGTTTAAAAAATTTATGTTTCATTGCATCCCCACCAAGAGATTTTGTTTGAATGCGCATAGTCAAGATTTGGGTAAAACTCGTAAACCTTACGTTTATGTTTTGTTCTGCAACATAAATGACATAACTGTTGTCATGAACAACTCTATTATACATCAGATTTGTTCTGAATGGCTGATATTGTGAAGCATCACACTGTGTTGACAGCTGGAATTCTGTCACTTCACGCCTGGTTAGGACACAGTGTTAGTATTTACAGTATGTGTACCATTTCATCTGAATTTCATCTGAATGAACAAAAATGAGTTTTTTTCTAACAAAGTAGAAATGAAATGGACGTATCATGTATGAAGGTTTCAGTGGAAATGACATAAGCAACTTGAAAGTACACTGTGTTATTAGAGAGGGACATTCCCTTTCATTTCCTCCCACTTTTGAGAAACTCTGCTTTCACTAGCATCACAGCAGTACTAGCTGCTAGTAACACCGATGCATGACAAATGAGTAATCAATGCAATTTTTTTCTTTTCAGTCTTGCCCTAATTTAATGCAAACTTCCTCTTTCTATTTGAAGTGTAATTCAGAATGTGCATGGATCCAGCCATGACAATGACATGACCTAGTAGATAATTCTGATTTGTGGTACTGTCAGTTAATCTAATTGCATGTAACTTTTTTCTGTTGCTCTCTCTCTCTCTGTCTCTCTCTCTCCCTCTCTCTCTCTCTCACTGCTGTGCTTCTAACTTTTTTCTCACTGTGACTTTTCTCTTGTCTTTGACACACTCCATCACACCCTTGTCCCCTTCAAAACCTTTTCATTTCCATTTGAAAAAACGTGTCTTTCTTCACTGTCCTCCTGCACTGTCTTCCCTTCCTGGCTTTGCTTGTTTCTTGTGTCTCTGTCTCATTTCTTCTCCCCAAAACTTGCCCCCATCCCCGTCCCTCCTTATCACTGCAGGGTGAAATACTGGTAAGTACCACAAACCTACAAGCCACGCCCAGTTAAAGGTCACCAGCGCTCATCCAGTCAGGAGAACTGAGGCCGCAACAGGTCAAACAATTCTGTAATTACCCGTGTGGGTGGGATGTCTGTGTGTAAACTTGCTGGTGAGAGTTATAAAGCTGATGGTTTTTCTTTCACTCTGCAGCTAGGTGGCCTGAGAGAAGGTGAAGCCGAGAAGGTATAGTCTGGTGGAAAAACCAAAATGGAATAAAAACCTGGAATAAAATTTGTAATTATGGCTAGTTTTTCAATTACAGTTACGACTAATCAGTAACTGACGTCAATTCCACCATAAAATGCCCACTGTAATTAGTGGCATCACCTAACATTCGGCAATTATAGTAATTAAACCGAGAGAACATTACTAACCATTCCTTTGAGAAAATGTCACAGTGCACCCTTAATTTCATATATTAGTGTATTTTTATGCATGAAAACCTTTTTTTTTTAAATGAGAGAATGTTGTGAAATGGAGGCCTCGGTTGTCCTGTTGCTGGATGTGAGTCCTGGCAGCCCAGGCTGGGTGAGCAGAGTTTGCCTTGTGGAGAATCAGCCTCTACGTCACTGTGGGGATATGAATTAAATGTATTTTTATAGGTTTTTAAACACATTTGCCATGAATCATGATGAGCTACTCACAATTATTTTCCACTGAAATTTCAATTCAATCCAATTCAAGTTTATTTGTATAGTGCTTTTTATGATGCAAATCAGTGCAAAGCAACTTTACAGAAAATTTAGTTCCTACAATATTTAGTAGTAGCTTATCAGTGATGACTGTCAGTTTATGTGCATACGGCAGAAATGTTCGGAAAAATCAATTAAAGACGTAAACAAACAGACGATGAACACTATTAACAGCAATTATGCAATCAAATTTTTAGCAAAATTTGATAGTTCTATATAATGAAATATGATTTCTGTTATACTAACAACACTTCTGAGGTAGGACTGGGCTATATGGCTTAAAAATTCTCAATATGTTGGAACCTTTTAACTATATTTAATGTCATTGCATCCAAACAGCCATTTTTGTCAAGTAGATTCAAAAGTAATACAATAAATGTAATCAAGGCATGTTTTCTGTTTTTCACTAAATGAAGAGTAGCTAAGTAACAATTCATAGTAATAAATAAGCATTTCCTTTTAGATTTGTTTATCAACTTGTAATAATTGCAAAGTGCCACAAAGGGCATGAGCATTATTAAGGTGATGAATCATCAAATCGTATTTTGAAACTATTAAATGAAGTGAATTAAATTAAATTGAATCTTAATCACAAAACTAAACTGCCAAATACAGTAAAAGGTTCTTAAAGTCATCGCAATAATAACTGCTGCTTAATTTTAGAACTGTACCTGAACTTATTGTGGATAATCAAAATATTGTCCAGCCCTACCTTAACAGTGAGTTGGTATTTAGTTGTTGATTTTTTTTTTTTTTTCCTTGGTGTGCCGGTAATGACCAGAATGTGGCAGTGTCGGGTTCCTTTTGCTAATCAATTGGCTTTAATTTAATAAATTAACTGCTCAACCTTTGAGAAATCCTTTCTGGGGCAAAGTTAATTGAGAGATTTCTATTGGAGTAATTAACAGTCGCCTCTCGCAGGTAATCATCTAATCATCTCGTCTTTAATTCAAAATCATCCCTTCTATCAACAAATGTCTGTTTAATGAAATCTCTGATCATATGTTGCCATTTCTTTGATTAACTTGTTGATAATTATGCATTTTAAATGTACACAATATTAGGATTAATTTGTTTAATTTAGAGAGACAGCAGTCAGAATGTGCAACGTGGAAGAACGGTGAAATCCAAACACAACAGAAAATAGGGTCATGCTCTCATTTTTTTTTCAGTTGTGGGTGGCAAAAGGGTAATTGGATCCATGTTAGAGAATACAGAGCCCAAGCCAGGCTGTGACCACAGATATTTGCTGGGTTTCTGTCTAATGAAAAGATATTCAAGAGCGTTTTTGTGGTCGTTTGTTCGGGTCGCTACAGTATATCCTAGCACGAGATGCCTGAGCCGTACTGTCCTGGTGTTTTTCTCCACTCATCAGTCTCTTCTGTCTTTTTCCCCTCTCAGAGATGGTTATCAGGTCTCTAGATTTCAGAAGGTTGATGGCATTTCCCCACCTAGGCAAACAATCTGTATAGCCTGTTATAGCTTTATGTCTGTGTTGTTTCTGTTGGCACTAACTCTAACTTTAACCCCCTCCTCTCAGTTTCACTCCGTTTTTACGGAGAACAAAGCAAAACGGAAAGGGAGAAAAGGGATGGCACTGTAGTACATTTTGTTGTGACATTTCTTTCTTGGAAATGGAAAGCGTTCAGTGTCATTGATGCTGTGGGGTATTACGATGTAAGATGTAGTACCAGAACGGAGCTGGAATGAGCATTAATAATGGAAATGAGATTCATTTTGATTCTGTTGACTTTACGAAACGGTGTAACCTCAAAAATAACACTGAAAATTCTTTACCAGTGAAATCTGAAAGCCCTTTCCCTCCCGTTTCCTTGACTAACCCTTTCTTCTCCAGCTTACGACCCGTTTACCTGTGTCTTCTTTCACTATTCCTTCCCGTTCAATAGGTTTTCACATTTGAGTGTACATCTTTCTCCATTTAACACCACTAACAGCATTCTCCTTTTTTTTTTTACCAACATGTAGGCTTTTTTTTTACTCACTAATTTGAGCCTAACATACCACTGCTGACCTCTGACCCCTGTTCTCTGGCATCCAGTGGGTCTGGATGGCATCTGCTGTCACGTTGCCCTGTACTTTAGAAGGAAATAATCCACAAGCACAACACAATTGTTCCTTTGTTCTTTTATTGTTGCTCTATTTCAAGACTTAAAGACACTCCCCAGTGGTTTTGTTAGTGTATATTTAGAGTTTCTAAAGCGTTTATTTGTAACTAAGCTTTAATTGCTGCCTTATGTTCTGACTACGTGCAGAGTTACGCTCGATACTGTAGTCCAGTGGTTCCCAACTGGTGAATCGCAACCTAACACTAAATCTAAATATGCATACAATTGTGTATATCAGGTTTAAAAAAAAGAACACTTTAAATCAAAAATCAGGGCATTTTTGCTAATACAGATACATTATGTTTTATGCATTTAAGTTGGTAAATCGCACTTCTGCTGTTGTTCATGCAGTTGCATTAATCACTTTTCCTGTTTAGCTATGAATATTCGTATGTTAATATTTTTGCATATTGATGGGCCCACATTTTCCACACTTCAGCAAATTTTCACGTACGAAATGCAATCATTTCAATTGAAATCCACACATTCGGGAATTGCGCGGCGAGGGCGTAAGATTTCCACATGCAGATTTCGCAACGGGTTCAACCTGGTCACGCAGATTCGCTTTGTAGACAAACATAAGGCTACTTGTTTTAAAAAAAGTGATTTCTGTGTTATACATTGCTAATATTAACAATGAAACTTAATAACAATTGACCTTTTTTGCCTGAATTTTTTTTTAACAGAACAATGGAACATTTTTACACACAACAAAAAATCAAAACAATGGACCTTTTTTTGCCTTTCGAAAATTTCGAAACCAGTTGAGAACCACTGCTGTAATGTACAAAGCAGAGCTATTTAGTTAATCACATTAGCCACCATAGAAGGCAACCAAACTTTGGCAGAGTTACACAAAATATTTCCACAACAGGTAAGCACCAAAGGTTTGCACAATAGGGTTTTCAGGTTTGTTCAGTATAGGGCACAAGCTTCCAGCACAAAGACTGTTGAGTGTACATGTGTGGATCTCATAAATTTTTCCCCCACTCTTTTGGCATGCCCTACACCCTCCGCCCCCCTCCACCCTCTGTCCCACAGGTGATCCGTAAAGGCTGGCTAACCCTCAACATCAGCATTATGAAGGGCGGCTCCAAGGCGTACTGGTTTGTCCTGACGGCCGAATCGCTGTCCTGGTACAAGGACGAGGAGGTGAGATCTGTTCTTCATTCCTCTTTTGCAGTCCCTCCCCCTATGGCTGTAGCTTAAAACCAGCTCCACTCACGTTGGGCTCGAACTCCATGTGTGTTTGAAATTTGTGCAAACGTTAGCTGTTTTCCAGAGTTCCTGTGGCTTGACTGGTAGAATGCAGTGCTAGTAACATCAAGGCCTTGGGTTTCATTCCCAGGGAGCACATAAATTTATGAATGTGTACTTCAATGCATTTGGCAGACGCTCCGAAGCAACTTCAATGTAAACGTCTCAATTTATTCCCCAAGAGAGATTGTTTATATGTTAAATCCCCCCGTCCAGCAGCGAATGGTAGAGTCCATTTGCTCGAGCCACGGGTGTGTGTGTCCCTGCCCAGCCTAACCAATGTGCGGACTACTGTTCAGCTGCAGCATGATGAACAGGTAGTCTGAACACTGGGCAGGCGGGGGGGAGGAAAGAGGGCGGCTGGACCGCAGGTCACTGCCCCGAGGACCGCACACGACTGCAGAGGAGAGTAAACAGTTCAGACAGACACACTGATAAAGCGCCAATCTTACTTAACCCGTCGAGTACTTATTTAAAATAGAGTAATACGAAATATTTCCAAAGTAAATGAAGGTTGTTATATAACCATTAAGATGTTTGGATTGCAACTTTGTTTCAGCAGCAAGTTTAGTTCTCAAAATCCCCATAAATCTGTTTCTCAATACTGTAAGACTGTCAAAAATATTGATATTTCAATCGTAAAGTATGATTTACATAGTTTACTGTATTTACATTGCATTAAAATAACAAGTCTAATGAAAATCATTGTGAATAATTTGGGAATGACAAAATTATGAAACAAAAAGGAAATGTAAAATGTTCGGACATACTACGTTAATGATAATTTCAGGGGAGAAAGCTTCATTCTCGTGAAAATAATGTTGCAGTGAAATAGGTTTTGTATTTTTTATTGCAAAAATATAACCTCTTTTGATTTTAAAGTGAAATTGCTGGTTTTGTTTAGGTTTTTACTTAGAAAAAGCTTTTTGTACCGAGTAATGAAGGCACACAAAGAATCAAGTAATTAAAGCTGGTCCGCTATGCCCCAAAAAATTATATTAAATATACTATGAATCTAAACATAATGAAATCGGTTGTAACAACATCAATGTGTATCCTAACATTACTTCTTGATAATTAGGAATTTGTTTCAAACGTATATATTCGGTATACTCACATCTCCGCTGCTGCGTGGCAAATGCATATTCCAGGCCTCTGAAGTTTCTTCACGAGGAATACAGAGCGTTTGCCATGATGGCTCCATTTTCGAATTCTGAACTGTGTGCAGTTTTCGCTCTTTACCATTGTTTTATGAATAATACTGAGAAATGTTCCGTTAGCAGTGGTTTTCGAAGTAAAGAGAAAGCGATAAATGAAGAAAAGAGAGGACGAAAGTAAAAAAGGGACGAAAGGGGAGGCAAAGTGACGTGGCAAGCGCGGTGAAATGTTCCAGCCGGGATCCGACTTTGGAATTTGCAGGAAATCGTACTGGGTTACTGGGGGTTGTTGTGTGTGTATATGAATGTGTGTGTGTGTTGGGGGCAGGGAAGTGTTCCTCTGAGTGATGTAACTGTTGGGGCCGTAGCTGTGCAGACATAAACGTTTCCAGATGCTGCTTCTCAACTCAACAGAACGAGTTGGCAGCATAAGTCCTCATCCAGACTCCTCCTCTTCTATTTCTTTTCTCTCTCTGTCTCACATCCCCCTCTCTGGCTTGGCAACCTGGTGGTCCTTCTTTAAAGCGACAATTCACTTCAAAATGAAAATGCGGTCATTTACTCCCTGTGATCACAAAAGCAGATGTTTTGGAAAATCTTCAATATATATTGTGATATATTGTATTCAGAATCTCAGAAATCTGCAGCTTTTGATACCACTGTGAAGCGGTTTATAAAATTGTTGTAACTCTTTCTCTCTCATCTCGCTCTACTAGGAAAAAGAGAAGAAATACATGCTTCCTCTGGACAACCTGAAGCTCAGAGACGTGGAGAAAGGCTTCATGTCTACCAAGCACATTTTTGCAGTCTTCAACACTGAGCAAAGGTCAGGGCTGATTGCAACTCTCAATGTTTGTGTATTTGTGTTTGGCGTTCGGCCACTTCATGTATTCGATCCCCCTCGCAGGAACGTGTATAAGGACTTGCGTCAGATCGAGCTGGCCTGTGATACGCAGGAGGACATGGACAGCTGGAAAGCCTCTTTTCTCCGAGCAGGCGTTTATAATGAAAAATAGGACTTTTGGTATCAGGATTTATTTGTCATTTGGTGCTTTTACATTTAACTTTCATGGTATCAGGGTTTATTTGTCATTTACACTTACACAGTCTCTTATGCTCACCCAAGGCTGAGTTTATTGAAAAAATACAGTACTGAGCATACAAAATGAAATAAAGAACTTTAGGAATCATGATATAATTATCAATTTGTCATTTTTTACCATTATAAAATTATAAACTTCTATTTTCTATCAATATTTGGTGCTTTTTTAGCATTATAAATGTCTTTCCTGTCACTTTTGATCAATTGAATGCATACTTGCTGAATAAAAGTATGACTTTCTTTCAAAAACAACATTACTGATGCCAAACTTTTGAACGGTAATGTATGTTATGAAATTAATAGTCGGAATGGTGGCGTTGCATCTAAGGCAAACATTAATATTATTATTGTTATATATACTTGGGGTTAGGGAGTTGAAAAAAACAGACTCATATTAGAACATGCATTTGTGTTATTGACTTGGTACCTGAAAATCTGCAGTTTGTTGAAGACAGGTATGCATTTATATTATTACTGTGTTATTACTATGTTATTACTTAGCAATTTTGCATAAGCAACAAGCCAGAAACACTCACTCCAAAACACATTAAAAACAACCAAAAAACATTAAAAAATAAACCTATCAAAACATGTAAAAATAAATCTCTTAAATCAGCTTAGCAACAACTTTTACACAGCTTTTACATGGGCAAACATCACTCACCTTGTCTAGTATCTAGTAAATAGTTAAAGTTGTTTTTCCCACCTATACAGTCTTGGTTTGGTCAGCAGAAGTTGTTTTAGAGGTAAAGAAAGGTTTTACATTTTGATGAAAAATGACAGAATTTTCTTTTTTATTTCCTAAGAATAGTGTTCACTCATCCACTAATCCACTCATGTATTAAAGATACAGGTCACTTTAGATGTTGTCGTTAAAATTCATGAAAAGTCCTAAAGTTTGATCAAAGGCAACAGATTAAATAAGTGATTGTAAAGAAACTGGGATGTGTGTGTTGTGTAGGTGGAGTCAGAAGACGCCACTCCAGCCGACACTTTCTCCATGGACCCTCAGCTGGAGAGGCAGGTGGAGACCATTCGTAACCTGGTGGACTCCTACACTAGTATCGTCAACAAGACCATCAGAGACCTCATGCCCAAGACTATCATGCATCTCATGATCAGCAGCGTAAGTCCACAACCGCTTGTGTTTTAAGCAGTTCATCTTGAAACATTTGTTGTACGTAGCTTATTGCAAACAGCCTCACCTCTTCCTTAACCTTTCCTTCCTGTTCTGTTGTCTTTCTGTCCCCAGGCGAAAGACTTCATCCACTCAGAGCTGCTGGCATACCTGTACTCCTCAGGAGATCAGAACAGTCTGATGGAGGAGTCTGCTGACCAGGCCCAGCGCAGAGACGAGATGCTGCGTATGTACCACGCCATAAAAGAGGCCCTCAGCATCATCGGTGACATCAGCACCAGCACTGTGTCCACTCCTGCGCCTCCGCCCGTCAACGATGGCTGGATTCCAGAGAATAGGTTAGAAAATGAACAGCATGCTGCTGTCTGGAAACAATTAGATTCCCATAACTGTGGTTTTCTATGTTTATAATGAAATATGAATACTTTTAATTATCTGATGGCACACACTACATCATAGTGCTGTAAAACTGCAAGTATCTTGATATTGAGTCCCATGGGTTCCTGAACATGATGGATGATGGGGTACGCTTGGCTTCAAATACTGCTCCAGTCCGCTGTTAGACGTAGTGTGGATCTAATGTGCAACAAGTGCACTGAGCTTTGGCATTCATTAGACCTGGGAAAGTTTTGCACATTTATTTGGCCAAGACCCCAAATGTGGGACAGGCCTTAACACTTTAAAGGCCCCAATGTAATTAAAGTGAAATTAAAGAACAAACTGTTAGAATTATATAACTTTGAACAAATATGTTTGGAGTTTGTTTCAGGAGTTTGAAACTGCTTGTGAACTGCAAAGTGAACTTTACGGAAAATTTTATATACATTTATATATTGTTGCATCGCATCACACCATGCTGCAAAAGCTGGATTTGTCATGTCCCGCCGCACTGCTTCCAGCGTAGACAGCATCACCTGATTATAATGGGTTCTATTGTCTTTTATTATGTCACTTCGCACCATGCCGCTCTCGTAGATGGTGTAGACATTGTGTAAGCGAAGAACTTCGTCATGAGTATATTGGGCATTAAGAGTTGTGTACTTCATAAACTTGTTTTAGTGTACTTCATAACTGTTTTAATATTATATTTCTTATTTTCCTGTTCTTTGTAGCCCCACCCCCCAGCGGAGACCGCCTACATCGGCCCCGCCCCCCAGCAGGCCTCCAGCAGTTAGAGGTCCAACACCAGGCCCGCCTTCTCTTAACCCCACCCCCTCTTTTGTAGCTCCACCCATTCCCTCTCGCCCAGGCCAGCCCATTAATGCCTTCGGCAACAGCAGCCTGGATCCTTTCAGTGCGCCTCCACAGATCCCCTCGCGCCCTGCCCGCATCCCTCCGGGCATCCCCAGGTAAGACACTTAACCATCTGTCACCTCCGTGAAGATGTGTAGACTCGCTGAGCCTGTGAGAACAAGCATCTTTTGTCTGAAGCTCAGAGGAGTGAACGTTTTTGAAAGAAAAAAAAGAAAAAAAACATTTGAACAAGGTTTGACTGATGTACTGTTTCTTCAGCTCTTATTCTTCTCTCACTAGCAGTCGCATTCAGCTGTTTTCTCCTGTCACACACTACTACTATTATTATTAGTAAAAACAAGTTTTTCCAGTGATGATCATTTCCTGTTTTGATCTCCTCTAATCTCGTCCTTTCTTCCTCTCTACTCATTTAGCGTCATCTTTTCATCTCTTCATATGTGTTCTCATCTAGACTTGTATCTCCTCATCACTTCTATTCTCGTCTCTTTTCTATTCTTATCTTATCTCTCTTTTTTCTTATCTCTTATTGTGATTTCTCACTTTGTCTCATCTGGTATTTTCTTATCTCATCTGTTCTGCACTCATCTCCTCCCTTCCTTTCTGCGTTGTCTCTTTTAATGTCATCTCGTTTCTTTTCTTCTATCCTCTTCATCTCTCATTTAGTCTCATCTAGCTCATCTGTCTAGTCTCTTCCTGTCCTTTCTTATCTTGTTTTGTCAAATTTAGTCTCTATTCTAGCCTTCTCTTCTGCTGTTGCGTGGCCTCATCTAGCAACTTCTCGTCTCACATAGTCCCACCTAACTTCTCGTCTCATCGCATCTCACCTTGTCACTTATCTCTTTTCATCTCTTCTTATCTTGTTTCTTCAATTTTTTTCTCATCTAACCTCCAGTTCTTGTTTATTCTCATTTACCTTAATCTAGCCTCTTCTCATCTGCTTCTCTTCTCTTATCTCTCATCTAGTCTCATCTTTTCGCATCTAGTCTCATCTCTTACATGGTGTTATCTACTCTTGTCTCCTCATCTTTTGTCTCGTCATCTTGTCTCATCTCCTCTTAGGTTGTCTCAACTCCCTCTCCTCATCTTTTGTCTCGTCATCTTGTCTCATCTCCTCTTAGGTTGTCTCAATTGTCTTTTCTCATCTCTTCTCGTCTAATCTCAGGTAGTCTCATCTAGTCTTGTCTCCTCATCTTTTGTCTCATCTCATCTGGTTTCATTAGCCACTTTTCCACTGTCGGGCCAGTGCGAGCGAGTGCTTTAAATGGGCCAGGTGGGGCTAATAGCCCTGTAGCACCGAGCCCAAAATCATGCTGCGTTTCCACTGTCGGGCCAGAAGCTCCGCAGCGCTTCACTAAAACCCGCCCTTTACACACCTCTCTGGAACAACGTCACGCAACCACATCATTTCACCGACAAAGAGAAGTTATCAGAAAAATGATAAGAAGTAAGTCACTGGAACAAGCGCGATCACAAAACGAACATAATAAAAGCGGTCATTTGTTTGCATGTTTTAATAAAGATTTAAAGCCAAAAGCATTGATGTTTTACAATAATAAGTGATACATTGACCATAATGAATACATTTTTCAGGATTAAAAATTAGTCACACAGAAATAAAGCGGTATGAACCGTTATTTCACAAAAGAAAGAAGACACATAGTCAAGTCTGTTTCTGTTTATTTGTAGTCACAGTATACATCACATTTAGAAAGAAAGATAATTTCTACATTCTTTCCATCAAAAAAATACGACCTGAGTAGCAGAGGGAGCTAACGAACAAAAACAATTATGATATTTTTATGACATACGCGGAGCTAAATTCTATTGTAATAGTCTGAATGAGAAGCTGACGTCTGATTTCTTCAAGCGGTTGTAGGCTATTTACCATATTTACTAATGGCTAGCATGCATAGTCTTTTGCGTCGCTTGTAAATATTTCTGCCTTGTATGGTGATCTTAATCCACATCGGATCTCAAACAGAAGTTATTTAAAACATTCACTGCTGTCTGAAAGTGAGTTTTGAGCTAAAATTATTGTAAAAGTCATTAATGCTGGTGTTTGCTGTTAACTTTCTGAAATGATCCGCGGCGCTGATGCTCTCCAGATGCAGAGAAACTCCATCTTTGTTCATAACCACTTTTCTAGCCCCAGCTGGCCCTCTTTGGCCCAAGGTTTTGTTGGGCCAAAAAACCCAGGCCGTTGGCCCCGAGGAAGCACCAACGAGGCACAGTCAAGCCCCGGAAGTCACAGTGGAAACGAGACTGGCACGCATTAGCACGCCCGCTTTTGGCCTGACAGTGGAAACGCGGCTATTAAGTATTGTCTCTCCTCGTCTTTTGTCTCTTCTCATCCTGTCTCATCTCATCTGGGGGTCAGTTGCATAAACATAGCCGCTATGTTAAGTGTCTTGAGAACTAGTTTGACCTACTAGCAGTTAGCAAAGGGGTAATCAGTCTTACTTTCGAATTAAAATTAGACCAGTCTACCTTTTTGCAACTGTTGAGGAAAAAAAAATTAGATGTCTAAAGTTTTAAGACTGGTCTCATTAACTCTTGTCTCTGCTCATCCTTTGTCTCTTGTCATCTTGTCTCATCAATTCTTGTCTTTCCTCATCTTGTCTCTTTTCATCTCTTCTAGTCTCATCTAGTCATCTCTTTTTGCTTCATCACATCTCCTTTTGTCTTTTTTCATCTCACCTAGTCTCTTGTCCTCTCATGTAGTCTCATCTAGTCTCGTCTCTGCTCAGCTCTTGTATTTTCTCGTCTCTTACGTGGTCTTATCTAGTCTTGTCTCTGCTCATCTTTTGTCTCTTGTCATCTTGTCTCATCAATACTTGTCTCTCCTTATCTTCTCTTTTCATCTTCTAGTCTCATTTAGTCATCGCTTCTTGCTTCATCACTTCTCCTTTTGTCTTTTCTCATCTCACCTAGTCTCATGTCCTCTCATGTAGTCTCATCTAGTCTCGTCTCTGCTCAGCTCTTGTCTTTTCTCGTCTCTTACGTGGTCTTGTCTCTGCTCATCTTTTGTCTCTTGTCATCTTGTCTCATCAATTCTTGTCTCTCCTCATCTTGTCTCTTTTCATCTCTTCTAGTCTCATCTAGTCATCTCTTTTTGCTTCTTCACATCTCCTTTTGTCTTTTCTCATCTCATCTAGTCTCATGTCCTCTCATGTAGTCTCATCTATCTAGACTCGTCTCTGTTCAGCTCCTGTCCTTTTCGTCTCTTACATGGTCTTATCTAGTCTTGTCTCTGCTTATCTTTTGTCTCTTGTCATCTTGTCTCATCAATTCTTGTCTCTCCTCATCTTGTCTCTTTTCATCTCTTCTAGTCTCATCTAGTCATCTCTCCTTTTGTCTTTTCTCATCTCCTCTAGTCAAATCTCCTCTCATGTAGTCTCACCTCTTCTTTTCTCTTCTTATTTCGTCTCATCTAGTCTCAATCCCTCCTCATCATGTATCTTTTCATGTCTTCTAGTCTCATCTCTTCTCTTTTTCGTCTTGTCTACTCCCTTCTCCTCCATCATTTATCTGTGGTTGTGGGTATGTCTCAACTCTGTTTCTCACTCTTTTCTCCTCCTGCAGCAGAAGACCCCCTGGCGCTCCCAACCGGCCCACCATTATCCGCCCCGCCGAGCCCTCCCTTCTAGACTAGACCCATGCACTGGCCAACATAGGCTGACAGAAAGAAAGAAAGAAAGAGAGAGAGAAAGGAAGGAAGGGGTGGAGAACTGCACTGAAATGTGCACGTGTGTCTACACATACAGCCTCACCAATAAACCTAAATAATCCACTCAAACTGTCCTCTGATCAGCGCTGCTAATCACATCCTTACTTTTAAAGCCCAGAGGTCTAAATTAAGCACATAAATATTCAAATAAAATGGTTGTTGTTGCTATTATTTTGTTAAACTATAGAGTGAACTGAAGGGTGTAGTGGCCTCCAACTTTCAGTCATTTCATCACTCACATAGGTCAGGTGACCACCAGGGGGTATCCTACTCAAGACTCATTATGCCTCCTCCCTGACTAGTGGTTTAATGTGGGATTATATGTATACAAGCACTGTGCAAGCTAGTTGCTGCTAAACTAGCCTGTCTTCTTCCTGTTCTTTGGTAACTTAAAGGTGGTTGAAGATTCTTTCGCGTTATAGACACACTTCATGTGTTTTTTGTTTTCATTCTGTGTTTTCTTGACTCTCTAACTGGATATGCTGAAATAAGACACCGTGACTGCTGTTATTACTGCTATGTGGGATTGATTTTGATTTGATTTCTTTTTTTTTTTTTTTTTTTATGTTCGGTTGGCTGTTTGTTATGTTTGATGCCCTTCAAAACGGCACTTAGTACCAAGAGACTGTTAATTATGACACAGTAGCAGCTAACCAATCAGAAAAATGCAAACATACAAGTTCATAATGCAAAAACCTAGATGTTAACGCTCATGTTTGGTGTTAACTGGCAACATTCTGTTGGGTCCGGAAATTTGGTTTTTGAAAAGCACTTCTGGTTTTCTTGTGATGGGAATTTCTTAGGTAGTCGGAGCAGAAGGTGCAATTTGTATGAAAATCTCTGTAATGATCTGTTTATATAAATAATAATTTGTGTATATGAATATAATCCTGGAAAGCATGGTAACCACTCGTGACGGGCCGACCCGTCAGAGCTCAGGTAACATCCGACTCCAAATCTGATAACAGTTTATGCTAGCTTAGCATTCTGATCATTGTAACTTAAATTAATTGGCAAGGCCTTATGGCGTGCTTTTATTTTCGCATTCAGGGATGGTAAGGGTCAGGGGAGCATTTATGAGCGGGAAGAACAACTGGAAGTAGGAATGCACTCAAACACAAGGTCAATGAACATGGTACATGCAGGTGTATTTGGGGTTGTAGGGCGTTTGCTTTATGGAACCAGTCCGTTCTCGCCTACAAAGACACAGTGAACTTTCTGACCGCAAAAAAAAACAACAACAAAAAAACGGTGAACCTTTAACATAGAGATCATAATAAATGTATTCCTGAGTGTATTATTTATAACCTGGGCATTTTTCACAAACTGTTTGCTTCGGATTAGAACGACAGTTATTCTTCGCTAATGACAGATTTATGCCCCGTCATTTGCGTTAACAATGGTTGAACTGAATTCAGAGTGAAAGCGGTCCAGCGGGTTTCCTGTTGATCCTGTTTTGATTGCAGAATCTTTGCCGTTTGCTTTTATTGATGTGCGTGCAAAGAAATGGGCCGTGACAAATTTTGTTTTCTTGATTTACTTGAGGATAAGAATAGGGATTTTGGTGGGCGGGTCTTTGATTTTAGCGCCGATTTGTCTGTAAATAATCAAAGGCTTGGAGTCAGGCTTGAGATTAAACTTAAAAATTAGCTCCAGATATCAGGGCCGAACGCTCTTAAATCACTCCTGTGTGTTATGGCTACAGTGATGGCAACCACTGCTTCTTCTTCAGTCAGTTCAAGGCTTGAATTAAAATCTTATCCAGCTGTATCCTTTCCGGTTTTAAATTACTTCAACATCTGTTGAGAACTGGATGAAGCCCTGATCATTGCAGCCATAACTTTTCCTCTGGTCTTTTCTCATGGTGACCCGATCCCCATCTCTCCCTCTAATAACTGTGTCCTTTTGTATGGAGTAAGGGACTGAGGACATATTTAGCATTCTTTTTTATGCTGTTGGAATAACAAATAATTGTCAAGTGCCTGTGTAGGAATTAAAATGGACTTGGAGCAAAATGCACATTGAGAATTGGAAGTGAGATGATAATAAAAGGTGTTGTGTATAATAAAGATCTGGCACTCTGGTGGTCGGTGTTTCCTTGTGTCACGTCTCCTCGCTTTCTCCTTGATTAACCATGACATGTCTCTCCCAGCATGCATCTCTTCCTCTTGGTGTACTCGTAGAAATAAATCAAATGTAGGGTGTCTCGATTATCTGTGACTGCATCCGAAACCACATGCCCTTCTTTTGAAGGAGTACTTGCTTTGTAGCTGTTAAAAAAAAGTATTTTCGATACAGTATAAAGTATGAATATGCAACATAATCTCATAGCAGGTTTTTTTACTATTTTACATTTTGGCGAATTGGTGGCTAATTTGTTTGAATTCATGCGATTTCATTTGTATGTTTTCATATGATCTACTTAGGCCCATTTGATGGTTATGTTTAGGGGTGGACATTCATGCTTACTTTTTTCCCAAAAAAAAAACTTTATTTTACAATTAAATCATACAAATAAACACAAAAACACAAACTAAAAAAAAAACTTTAAAAAAAGGTTAAATTTTCTTGTGTATAGTTGTATAGCTTTTTTTATGAAAATAGTTCATAAACAGAGTTGACCCTTTAAGTAAAAATATTGTAAAGTAACAGAATTGACAGAATTATCTGGTGGACTGTCAATTTTGTTACTCTGTTGTCAGCATGTTTACTCTACCTTGGTAACAGAGTTTGACGGTAACAGAATTGACAATTTTATTTTTGCCAAAAACTCCACTTGCTAGCAAAAATGCTAAGAGCACATGGCACTAATAAAATCATGATTTAAATACCTTTTATATAACCCAATTTGTGATCAGTAATAAATATTGTTTTCCTTTTGATATTGTGGTAACAGCGTTGACATTCTTCAAAATAACTCTAGGTATAAGAACTTTTTAGATTAAAATATTTTCTCAGAGAGAGCACACAGACTTTTCAGGGCTTCAGATCTTATCAGTGAGGGAAAATGTCATCATTTCCTGTATTTTACATAGTTGTGGGAGATAATTCCACCAATTTAAAGGCAAAATATGGTATGGTAACAGAGTTGATGCAAGATTTATGAACACACGTTTTTATAAGAAAACTATTAAAAGTTATTTTTAAACAATTTAAAGGGATACTCCATCCCAAAATGAAAATTTTGTCATTTATCACTTACCCCTGTGTCGTTCCAAACCTTTAAAAGCTTCGTTCATCTTTGGAACACAATTTAAGATATTTTGGATGAAAACCGGTAGACTTGAGACTGTCCAAAATACCAACAAATAAACAACACCAACAACCACAAAAGTATGAAAAGCATCGTCAGAATAGTCCATCTGCCATCAGTGATTCAACCGTAACGTTATGAAGCGACGAGAATATTTTCATTTTCTTCGGGTACAAAAAGTAATGACTATTCAACAGTTCCTCTCCTCTGTGTCTCTCCAAATCAGCATAGCGCCATTTTGCTGACACAGAAGAGCGTACGCCGCCTGCGTACTGCTCAGAATTGCCAAAATGGCAAAAAAAATTTATTTGTGTACAAAAAGTATTCTCGTCGCTTCATAACGTTACGGTTGAATCACTGATGGCAGATGGACTATTCTGACGATGCTTTTCATACTTTTCTGGACCTTGGCAGTGTTGTTTACTTGGCAGTCTATGGGACAGTCTCAAGCCTCCAGGTTTTCATCCAAAATATCCTAAATTGTGTTCTGAAGACGAACGAAGCTTTTAAAGGTTTGGAATGACATTGGGGTAAGTGATTAATGACAAAATTTTCATTTTGCGGTGGAGTAACCCTTTAATGTTGTAGAATTAAGTAAATTAGTATTTAGGGCTTTTATATATAAAATGAATGAAATATTACAAAAAGAAAAGTACAATAAAATAATTTGATTACACAATACATGATGGAAAAAAATGCATTCTCATTAGGACAACAAGAAATCATGATTTTGAGCTATTTAAGATACTTTTTACACAAATTATTATATTGTTATTGACTAACATCTTGTAATTCATAAAAATAAGTAACAAATTATTAAAATAATTAAATGTAACCATTTGAAAAAAGCTGAAAAAAAAAATGACTTCGGACACCAAATGTACCAGCTATTATAGAATTACCCGTGTAATGAGCTGATGAGTCACATTTGCAGAGTTGAGGGTCTCAACAGGATATATTGAACCATTACCGCTTCTTCCTCTGTGAAGCTAACCTTTTACATATGACTCATGAGCAAGTTTCCTTAGTGGAAGTAAAAAAAAAGAAAAGAAGTTGTTCTACAGAAGACCACATCTGAATAATGACCAGTGTTTTTTATTATCACCATGTAATTTCATGAGTAATGTGCAGCTCATATTTATCAGCTTTTCTTTCAGTATCATATGTTTCTACATTGCAATAAGCAGTTTCACAAATTTTGAGATATTAATCTACCCCCAACTCTCCCTCCACATTCACAGCTTCTACGATCATAATGAAAACCCCAGTATAGCTCATCAGAGAGTTACTGTAAACATACATGTTTCACTTTGTACAGGATGCAAATGTAATTCTCACTGCTGATCTGTGCTTTTGGTTGCGGTTGTTGAACAGACGTCCACCTCCCCGACGGCCAGAGAACTAATGGTGAAGCTGATCCGGTGCTCTGGAGGAGGATCACCATATGGCTGCTCTACAGCACCATGAGGACATGATGCCTGTTTCTATAGGATACGGAAGGAAGAATCATGACAAAATGTCAACTTAAATTTTACTATGCGATTTAAAAATTTGACTGGTCTTACACAGTCTTGTTTGAACTTTTCTCTCATCTTGACCTGAAAAGGTGCTGACTTACCTTTTTAGTGGTCTTGATTCTAGAAGTAGTTTTTCCAATTCAGTTTCTCCATAGATTAAATAGATAAAGTTCTAAGTGTTGAACCAAATCAAACCAGCTCAGAATTGCAACATTAAAAACTTTGATTTTAAACAAAACCAGGTATGAAGCACTGTGAATAATGATGAATCTGATATAATGTTACAATGTGAAACCATTGACTTGGAGTCACTGATTGTACGTATTAAAACTGTATAATTAACTTTTTTTCCACAACTTTAGAAATATTTACGAAGGTATAGAAGAAATAGAGTGCTGCAGTGATGATGTACTGTATTTTTGTAGGCCAACCCATGAGTTTGCATAACCCTGGTTCCCTCGACAAAAGCCAAATAGAATTTTTCCAATGGCTTTTGGATTACTACAAAAAAATAAACTCTGTTACCAACAAAAGCTTATGATTCTTACACATTTGGTTCATCATAAAACTCTTCACACATGAACACAACTGAATTTTAAAGCTATATTTTAGGCTAGAAACTAACTACACCAGGGTCACATGACTTCAGTGTCACCGTGAGTAGATGAGTTGGCGCGATGACATTTAATGTCCCCAACAACCATTTAACTATTTAGTCCCATTTAACCATTTGTGTATTTACTTTTTATGCCATAGAATGAAATGTGTAAACATGAGCTTGTGTTCACCACAGACCTTATTTCAATCAAAAACCCTCAATGTGATCGAACCGAAGTGGTAAAATGCGAACTTAGTTCCAGGTTTTGGCCTACAAAGTTACAACAGAGAGTGTGCTCCACTACACTTTTAGACACCCTTTGGTAAACTTCCCTAAGCACGTCCCCTCTTCCTCTTCTTACACCGTTTACTGTATTGATTATCAGAAATTCAAATGATAAACAGCTTTAGACATTCGAGTCAACAAGATGAAGGAGTTTCCAACAGTAGCAAGCACTGAAGCGATGACGTATATTTGAGTCAACAAGATGAAGGGAAGTTAGAAAGAGAAGGGGATAAAAAGCAAAGTTGAATGCATCCAGGGGATCTTACATGTAATCTGCAATGCTTTATGGGAGTGGGTGGCTCCTGCCAGATCAGGACCAGAATATGATTGGTTAGCAAGGCACATGTGACCCAACTTCCCATAAGTTGGTTTACAATGATGACCTAAGTGTCAAATTTCTACTAAATAAATGATGTCATTAGCTAAGCATCATGCCTGTGAATTATTTCATTGAACTCTGGGGACTCTTATTTATAGGTAGTTTAAGGTTGTACAGAATTTTTACTAGGCTTCTTGTTTAATGAAAATACTTGTATATTGTTTCATGGTGATGGAAGAATATAAGAAACACTGAAAATTAATTAACCTACAGATTAACCTGTAGAAACAAAGAGATGAATGGCAACAATCTTGAAAGTATTGTTATAAAACAATGTGATTCTGATTCCCACAATACAGTAATAACTCAGTTCATTTCAGTCAGCAACTGACTTACAAATGTAAGATGAATAACCCAGATGAGTTTTAAATTCATTTTGCATTTGCACTTGCTATGCCACATACGACTGAGCTGCATTTGTTCCAAATGAGATGCTAATGTGCTGTATAATAAAACCATTCAAAGCAAAACACTCCCTTGGATTTTTATTTTACTGCCATATAAATCCATAATAAATGTCAATCGCAATGTTATTTATTTCAAAACTCTTATAAATTATTTTAATCACAGTATTTTAAAAGTCAAGTACAAAATTACATTCAAATGTTCCTAAAGTACTTCAAGTAAATTTAGTGTTCAGCAGTGTTAGCGCTCTAAAGAAAACTCTTATCATTAAAACTGTGAGAAATGGTACATGGTCAAGCTCCAAGATTTCAGATTCACTGATAGCTCTAAACACTTCAATTCTGACATAAACTAGAGGGGTATTTTTTGGACCTGAGAGTTTCCGCATGTCATAATTTCCAGAATCCATTAGTTTGTATGTTTTGTTAACAGTGCACAAAGTGTTCCAGCATCTTCTCTCCAGTTCATCTCTGCTATGTTCGAACTCTGTGTTTGTCACTGAATAATCTGCGTAACGTGTAGACCTGGGTGAGGGCCACACTGACCATGACCAACAGACTGACGCTGGACCAGAAAGAAACCCGCCACAGGTTATCCTCCAGCAGGTAACGGTCACGGGCTTCGAACGCCCGCAGCGTCGTCTGCAGCTGACGGCTTCGCTCCAGGTTCTTGTGCACAGTGTCCATCGAGTCCTGTGCGGTGAGAAAAAACATGAGTGAAACATAGCTTCCCACACAACATTTTTATAACATAGCATTTTGGTTGCAGGTGATCAGTGCCAAAACTAGAACTTTGAGGAAAATTTTAACTGCAAATAATTTTCTTAATTGCATTCAACTATTTAAAAAATGTTCTGAAAACATTGTGAAAATACCAGTCATGGTAGCTTTTCTCTAACCCTAATAAAGCCTACTGTAAATTATCAAAATAATAAAAACAACCTGGAACCTTTATCATGCACACGATCCACATATACTTCCTACAAAAGTTGTAAACTGGATACAGGCAGATGTGTGAAGGGATATATGATCTGTGTACCCTGATATCCTCCAGTTTGTACTCCAGCGAGTCCTCTGGTTCAGCCAGAGCATCCCAGTCTTCGTCGTCCTCATCCTCCTCCTCTGGTCCATCCACGATCACCTCCACATACACCATCTTCTCTGAAATATGGCTAAAGCTGTTGTCAAAGCAAATCCTGTAGTCGCCCTCCTCAGTGAGGTCCACCCTAACAGCAAACCCCCAACACACCCAAGCAAGATTACTATAATGCACATATCATGACTTAAAGACAACTTTTGATATATTAGATCATAAAAAAGTTTTTTTTTCTTTTTTTTTTTTCACACAAAAAACATTCTTCAAAATATCTTGTGTTCATAGTCAGACCTAAAGAAGCTTATTTCTGCCACAGATTAAAAATATTTAAAAGTTAATTGCTGCTTTTTTCCCCCTCACAGTTCTCATACATTTTTTCTTGCAATTTTGAGTTTATACCTCACAATCTAGAATTTATTTATTTGTCTTTCAGAATTGCACATTTTTATCTTGCAATTCACCCTTCACCGGGAGTGTGATTGACAGGCAATGAGAGAGGATCAGTTGAAAGGCCGCTTGAACTGTGGCACTACAGTGATCTGTCACTACAGATTAAAGAGCCACAAAATGGTATTTATTGTTGAATTTATTAAATAACTGTCAAAATTTGAAAGCTGACACTTGAAAGCTTTGTTTCACACGAAGAGTAACCTGCTCTGTCTTGTCTTTCGGCACATTTTCAGTGTCCTCTTTGCTCCGTGAATTTTCACTGCATGAAAACATGATGTGTAGTTTGAGAGCACCATGGCTCGTCAGACGCAGCAACAGAAACTAAGGAGGACGGGTCTTTGTGAAGCGTCAATAGCAAGTTGCCATCTCACAGCAATTTTCAGATTTTACAATTTTGAGTTGTTTTCTTGGAATTCTGACAGTACATCCTGCAATTCTAATAAAAAAATGTCAAGATTAACTAAATTTTTGATTGCAAGTAAACTCAGAATTTCGAGAAACAAAAAGTCAAAATTCAAGATTGTAAACTCAGAATTCAGAGAAACAAAAAGTCAAAATTCAAAATTGTAAACAGAATTCAGAGAAACAAAGTCAAAATTCAAGATTGTAAACTTAGAATTCAGAGAAAGTCAAAATTGTGAGGTGTATATGCAACCCCCCCCCAAAAAAAAATACAATAAATAAATGCAAATTGCAAGATGTAAACTCAGAACTCAAAAGTCAAAATTATGAGATTATCGGTTCACGTTTCTCGGAAATCTGATGTTTTGATGGAAAAACATCAGAATTCCGAGTGCAATTTTATAACTCACATTTTTTAGAAAAAGTCAGAATTGTTATTTAAAATAAAGCCGCAATTACCTTTTTAATATTTTTATTTTGTGAAGAAAATAAGCTTCCATACAAACCGGTTTGGAATGACAGAGTAAATAATAACAGAACTAACACTTTTGAGTGGACTAACCCTTTAAGTACGCTTTAAAAAGCATTACTTTTCAGTTGACTACCTAGTCACATTCAGTAAACAGGCAACTGTTTTCTGTAAATTCAGTTGTGGTCACTGTAAGCTCTGCAGGAAGCATGCAGTTTTGCAGCAGAGGACTTGCAAATACTGTGGGTTATGACAGTCCGAAACTATGAGTAAATGTGTAAACGTTTGCCTATGTGCACTATGGGATGTGAAGCTTACGTGTGTATGCCGTCTGATTTTCTGAAGTCAGAGACCAGTCTGTACCCGCTCGGGGAGATCAGAGTGAAGCCGATGTCCAGCCCTGAGCCTGCAATGACCTGCAGACACACAGATGTATTAATGGCAGGGTGATACTGTAAATGAAACGGTGTTCACAACCCATTTTATTTCTTTAACGTGACGTGTACCCAAGTGCAACAGGATAATAATTAGGAGATTATATATATATATATATATAATTATAATTGTGGGACACATGATTTCAAGTTTTTTTTGTCTCTAAATGTGTGATATTTTTTTTTTTTATAATGTATTAATAAAAGGTTGGATTTTTTCTCTTTTTTTGCATTTGGGTTCTATGTTGTCTAAAAAAAAAAGGAGAATTTTTAGAAGTCCACGCCACATCTTAAACAGGGGTGTCAATAATTGTGGCAGGGCACTGTATGTGTTTATAGATGTGGTCGTGGACTTCTAAAAATTCTCCTTTTTTTATAGACAACATAGAACCCAAATGCAAAAAAAGAGAAAAATCCAACCTTTTATTTAAGTACATTACTTTGGTGGTAAAAAAAAAAAAATCACAGATTTAGAAATAAAAAAAAATTAAATCATGTGTCCCACAATTATTGGAACCCCTGATGTTAATACTTTGTACAACCCCTTTTTGCCAACAAGACAGCCCTTAATCTCCTCCTATAACATTTCACAAGATTGGAGAACAGAGAGAGAGGGATCTTTGACCATTCTTCTTTGCACAATCTTTCTAGATCATCCAGTGTCCTGGGTCCTCTCTTATGCACTCTCCTCTTTAGCTCGCCCCACAGGTTTTCGATTGGGTTGAGTTCTGGGGACTGAGATGGCCATGGGAGGACCTTGAGTTTGTGACTGCTGAACCATTTTTGTGTAGATTTTGCCACGTTTTGGATCATTATCCTGCTTAAAGACCCAATGACGACCCATCTTCAGCTTTCTGGCAGAGGCCATCAGGTTTTTATTTAAAATGTCCTGGTAGTTCAAAGGCGTTCATAATGCCATGCACCCTAACAAGGTTCCCAGGGCCTTTGGAAGAGAAACAGGCCCACAGCATCACAGATCCTCCACCATACTTCATGGTGGGCATGAGGTGCTTTTCGGCATACTCATCTTTTGTTTTACGCCAGACCCACTTAGAGTGTTTGTTGCCAAAAAGCTCAATCTTAGTCTCATCTGACCAAAGCACACGATCCCAGTTGAAGTCCCAGTGCTGCTTAGCAAACTCCAGACGTTTACGTTTGTGAGTGTTAGTGAGAAAAGGCTTTTTCCTTGCATGCCTCCCAAACAGCTTGTTGGCACGTAGAGAGCGTCTGATGGTTGTTTTGGAGACTTTGTGACCCCAAGATGCCACTCTTTGATGCAATTCTGTGACAGTGAGCTTAGGACTTTTTTTTACTTCTCTTACCATCCTCCTCACTGTGCGTTGTGGCAAGATAAACTTGGGACCTCTTCCAGCCTTGTTTGTCTCTGTTCCAGTTGTTTTAAACTTCTTAAAGATTCCTCTGACTGTAGATACGGGCAAGTTAAGGCGAGTGTCTATTTTCTTGTAGCCATTGCCTGACTTATGAAGGTCGACACACATCTGCCTTACTTGAATGGTGTGTTCTCTTGTCTTTGCCATGTTGACAAATGGGTAAGAGAATAAGGCCTCTGTGTCACGTCATATTTATACCCCAGGTCATGAATTACTAATTAAAAGTTCCTAGATACCCTGACCAACTTTAGCAACTACAGAAAAAAAATCAATAAAATTTTTCAGCGGAATTGTTAGGGGTGCCAATAATTGTGGGACACATGATTTCAAGTTTTTTTTGTCTCTAAATGTGTGATTTTTTTTTTACCACCAAAGTAATGTACTTAAATAAAAGGTTGGATTTTTCTCTTTTTTTGTGCATTTGGGTTCTATGTTGTTTAAAAAAAAAGAGAATTTTTGAATTTATTTTTATTTGATCAGGGACAATGCACAGACCACGGGACAATGCACATCTTAAACATTAGTCTAAAAAAGAAGGATGTCATGTGTCAAAAAAATGCTAATTTCGCAGTCCCTGGACAGGTAGATGTTTATAGGCCCTACGTACAAAAGTTCATAAAAACATATATAATACATACATATCATTACTTTACTATCATATATCCACTTCAGGAATCTATCACTCACTCATCACTTACTCACTCACTCAGAATTTACACGTTCATAAATAATAACCACTGTTTGGACAGGGGTGTCAATCTTGTGGAGGGCAAACTACTAATATATATATATATATATAACCCCTGCCATATATATATATACTATATATACCATTTCCACTGACTTCTCTGCAAACTACTAAAGACTTCAACCCCTGCCATTACTATGACTGTCTCTACCACATGTCCTTTTTTCCCAGATTCAAATTAGAGACCTCCTATCTTCCACTGACTGATAAAGAAGCCCATTGATGAGTCAGTGTGCTGTTACTAGAGATAAAGTGTGGCAAACAGTAACCATGCAGCACTTGAGAGAGCGTGATCCTTCTGGCAGAGAGAAATGAGCTTTGGGCCGGGTCAGATGTCCCGCAGCTGTGCCTGTTTTTAACGTAAAGCGGGATGGCTCCACAAACACACCCCAGACATGCGGCAGAGTGAATCTTCTGAGAAAAGAACCCAACACAGGACTGGACTAGAATAACTAAAAGACAGTAGCTCCTGTGAGTGATACCTAAAGTAAACAGGACTGAATGAGGATTGCTCAAGTCCTCGGTAGGCCTATGCAATTGACTTTCAATAATATTGAACGTCCCACCAGAGCTTCAGAGAGGAGCCACATTAAAAAAAAAAAAAAAGAAAGAAAGAAAGAAACAAGCACAAGCTGTTCATGTTATATTAGTATATGATCACAGGAGACTGTGCCTATGACTTCATAAGTACAGTCATTCATAAATGCACTTTGACCTAAACATGAACCAGTAAATGGAAATGTCCTGCTACTTCCTGATCATGACTGTTAAGCAAAACTGCAATGTAATGCAGCAGTTACTAAGAATCTTACGAATAAATGATAAATTATATTTGAACAAAAACTATTATAGCCTAAACCAAAAACTAGACAGTTACTTCTACTTCTCAAATTTGCTGACTAGTGAGGCCTCATTTCAAACAGGTTATCGATTTAAATAATTTAAACGAAATAACTGAAATACTTTAACATATTTTATTGACCTGGTACTCCACTTCCATGCTGCCGTTCTGAGTGGCTGTTTGGAAGAAGCACTCGGTTGCTCCGGCAGGCAGAAGGAAAGTAAACTCGGTGTCCTTTTTCTGTCCGAACGCGAATCCCAAATCCACGCTGAGCGTCAGAGAGAGCAGCAAACACACTACGAGACGCGTCTCTTTAAACCTCTCCATTACTTTGCTCTTCATAAACACACTAGAGCAGCTGTTGCACTTCGAGCGGCGCGAACACACCAGGAGCCTATCATTGCCTTCTACTACACTGCAACAGCATGGTTTGGACTCTCGTGAACTTGCCGTGACAAACAGACGCGTTTGAAGTTTGACAGCTTCGTTGAAAATGGACGCGTTGTAGTTTGCCCGCGTCGCGTAAAACGCGCAAACAGCCTCGCTGATTTGTCCACTGGGTTCCCACGTCAAGATTCAACGCGCGCCAGAGATATGTTTTTATAAGTTTCCGTGTTTCTGTAATAACACACGTTTGTGTATCTGTATCGAACTCTATGAGAAGCTTGTAGCAGGAGCTAAATCTGGCCAAATCGTGTGAGGGAGCTCATGTTTTTTTTTTTTTTTACATTTTGGGTGTTGAATAAATTCAGTGTAACCATGTTTGAACCAATATAGAACCAACAGAGCTGTATGGATGGATATAATGTGGTTGTCAGACAGAATATCTCTGCAATGTTCTCAGAAGTTTATGGTCATAAAACTATAAACTTAAAAACTACCTTTCAAGAAGTAGCTAAAATTTAATTAAATTTAAACCAGATTAAACTTCTTTAATTATTTAAGAGTTAACTTTTACTTAAATATACATAATCTTTGTGTCTCTAAACAGAAGTCCATGGTAAGACCCTTTGTGACTGCTAGATAAGTGTGTGTAAATATTACTGTAGTCTATCAAGGCCTTGATGTTTAAATTGGCTTCAGGAAGTCGGCGACGTCATTTAAAGTACACATGAAAACACAATTGTCATTTATTTTGTTAGCACACTACAGTTTTTGTTGTGAACAATTCCTCCGTGCAAGTCAATCCACAAAAAAATAAATAAATAAATAAATAAATAGTTTGCCTTCGTAATCTTTAATCCAAATCTGAAAATGCACCTCCCCTCTGAAATGACAGACCTACTCTGATGACATCAGTTTGATGGCTTGGGTTTGAATATAACATCCTTAAACACGCCCCTCCAACTGTCATGCTCATGATACATGGGGCAACTTTTTGAGCAGTGTTGCTGGGCAACTTTGGGCAATATTGCAAAATTTGGGCAACAGGCTATGGAGTCAATATAATATCACATATATACGCAAAAAAATAAAGTTTTGCAAAAGAAAATAAAGTTTTGCAAACAAAAATTAAAGTATTGAGGAAAATAATTTTGCTTTTTGCAAACAATATAAAGAATTGCAAAACATAAATGATACCGCGCGCGAAAGCAATGATTTTGCAATGCATATTTTCCATGGTCATATCTACAATTTTATTTGCAACACTGATTTTATTTTGCGCGTCAGTCTAGTTTGAGCTTGCGCTGCAGTTTTTCCTGTGCGCCTCATTTTTTCTGCGCGTCTCGCTTTGTGGCGCTGTTTTGACGTGGGGGTGGAGTCAAGGGGCAGGGGCGTGTACAACATGCCTCCCTGGAAATGACGTCATCGGCCCGAGACGCAGCTCACTGATCCAGGTACTGTTATGATGAGCAGATGCATGCGAGTGGATCGCTTCATTTTATTCACTAGCATTAAAACCATGCATGGTTTCGTTTTATTAACTTTATTAACAAATGTATATGTGTATTAGCAGCGTTTGCTCAAGTTAAAGAAGTTGTTACCATGCACATCTGTTGTTTATTTCTCTCGATGTGCAGTATTTTACTGGCATAAAGTTGGCTTGACGTTGGACGTTCGATATTCGCAAATCTAGGGACCGTCTCTAAAGTTACATGCGAAACTACTATACACTTCTCTAAGGTCAATAGCATGCAAGGAGAATGACTAACAGTCATGAAAACAACTGTTAACTGTTCATCCAGGTGTCAACTATAATGCACACCTTTTATATTTTTTGATAATTATTAAAATAAACTGTAAATCATATGTAAAATATTGCTACTTTTCATTACACTTTTCATTAAAGTGCACTTTAGAGGATGAATTTAACAATAACCCTATAATAATAAATACTAGAATTATAAATGAATAATTCGCTAGTTTCATTTGTAAATGAAAACACTAATTTAACAAAGAACGTTAATTAGGTAAGCAATACACGAATTAAAAGGGGAAATAAGGCATAACAATAAATATAAAAATATAGCCATATTTAATATAATATTATTATCAATTATTATATACGGTTAGCCTATATGAATAAATGAATGATGCATTTATATAGCGTTTTATAATGTATTGTTGTACACCCAATTCGCTGTACGATCATGTGGCGGTCTCTCCTCAACCACCAGCAGTGTGCAGCATCCACTTGGATATATTATATATATATATATATATAATGATAAAAATAATAAAAGCCTTATATGCACATATATTACATAAAAAGACACGATCAACGGACTGTGGGATGGATAAAAATATTTGATCAATCTCTGATAATCTCAGGTTACTATGGTCACGCGGGTTTGTTTATGCATTAAACTCGTGGCAAAATTAAACCAAAAAGATTCGAGCTTCATTTTTTTTTATCTTACAATGACAATCATTTATTAATTTATGCCGGAAGTTATGTAAATGAAAAACGAAGTCGAGATCGATATAAAACTTGAGTCGTAGACCTCTTTAAATGATGTACGTTATAGTTTATGAAGTGAATTGCATAATTTTACATTAAAACCTAGCAGTAACTCTGAACTAATGTGAACAAAGAACGCTTCTGTGCGCTGGCGTCCTCCCACAGGTTAGATCTTAAACAAACACTGTTAATACACATGCAGTTAACCAAATGAAACAATACACATTTAATGCTATAAAAGTGTGTGACTGGCATAAAGTTGGCTTGACGTTGGACGTTTCGATATTCGCAAATCTAGGGATCGTCTCTAAAGTTACATGCGACAACTACTATACACTTCTCTAACGTCAATAGCATGCAAGGAGAATGACTAACAGTCATGAAAACAACTGTTAACTGTTCATCCAGGTGTCAACTATAATGCACACCTTTTATATTTTTTTGATAATTATTAAAATAAACTGTAAATCAAATGTAAAATATTGCTACTTTTTCATACCGAATGGGCTCAAATTTAAAATATGCCATAATTTGAAGCTCAATAGCATTTGAACAGAATGACTCACTTTCATAAAACATACTGTAAAGTGTTCATCTTCGTGTCAAACTATAATGCACACCGTTCATATTTTTCATAATTATTCAAATAAACTGTAAATCATATGTAAAATATTGCTACTTTTCATTTGAGCTTTTGAGCTTTAAATTAGTGTTTACGTCTATTTGGTAATGAAAAGTAGCAATATTTTACATATGATTTACAGTTTATTTTAATAATTATCAAAAAATATAAAAGGTGTGCATTATAGTTGACACCTGGATGAACAGTTTAAAGTTGTTTTCATGACTGTTAGTCATTCTCCTTGCATGCTATTGACGTTAGAGAAGTGTATAGTAGTAGCATGTAACTTTAGAGACGGTCCCTAGATTTGCGAATATCGAACGTCCAACGTCAAGCCAACTTTATGCCAGTAAAAGACTGCACATCGAGCGAAAATAAACAATAGATGTGCATGGTAACAACTTCTTTAACTTGAGCAAACGCTGCTAATACACATATACATTTGTTAATAAAGTTAATAAAACGAAACCATGCATGTTTTAATGCTAGTGAATAAAAGGAAGCGATCCACTCGCATGCATCTGCTCATCATGACAGTACCTGGATCAGTGAGCTGCGTCTCGGGCCGATGACGTCACTTCCAGGGAGGCATGTTGTACACGCCCCTGCCCCTTGACTCCACCCCCCACGTCAAAACAGCGCCACAAAGCGAGACGCGCAGAAAAATGAAGCGCACAGGAAAAACTGCAGCGCGAGCTCAAACTAGACCGACGCGCAAATAAAATCAGTGTTGCAAATAAAATTGTAGATATGACCATGGAAAATATATATTGCAAAATCATTGCTTTCGCGCGGGTATCATTTATGTTTTGCAATTCTTTATTTTTGTTTGCAAAAAGCAAAATTATTTTCCTCAATACTTTAATTTTTTGTTTGCAAAACTTTATTTTCCTTTTGCAAAACTTTACCGATCGTTTTATATATTTAAAAAAAAATTTAACACATAAAATGCAACCAGGTGAGACACAGGGCCCACGACCGATCTAAAGTATCCAGATAGACATTAGTTACCCATTCTCAATGGGAAAGTTCCAAAGCAACATTGCTCATAACAAAGTTGCCCCGTGTATCATCAGCCTCAGTGTTCTTCTGAACATAGGTAGATGACCCATTTGACTGTGTCAAGCACGTAGACGTGTCCACCATCTTTAATGGTCAACTTGACGTCATTCACCATAATAATCGATAAATAAAATCGAAGATGTCTCAATCCTGCACAGCCGATGGTTGTAAAAACTGCCGGGATTTAAAGGGGTCATATGATGCGATTTCAAATTTTCCTTTTTCTTTGGAGTGTTACAAGCTCTTGGTGAATAAAGAAGACCTGTGAAGTTGCAAAGACTAAAGTCTCAAATCCAAAGAGATATTCTTTATAAAAGTTAACACTCGTCCACACCCCACTGAAACTGCTCGTTCTAACACACCCCCACATCTCTACGTCAGTATGTGGGAAGATTTGCATGACGCCACCCAAATGTGCACACAAAGAAAGAAGGCGTACCTTTTATTTTTGTTGTAGTATTGTTGTTGTTGCCGCCGCCATGTCGTATAGACGCTGTGTGTTTTACTGTGAAAGCGAAACTACTTTGTTTGGCCTTCCAAAAGAGGACGATATCCACTTCGTCATGCCTGGAGCTGATCCGTGCTGGTCGCTGAGGAAATACATCAACTTTGTACTGTGGATCGCTGAATCGGCTTTTACCGTGGACGAAGCGGCGTCCAGCCCGGGGTCGTCACATGTGGTTGCTGCAAGACCAAGGTACGCAAATCCAAGCCGCCTGCTTCTGCTCACTCAAGCCAGCTGTGGCTCACTCTAGGCCTCCGGCCTTCGCTCACTCAAGTCTGTTGCAACTTCCCGTTCACGCAGACTTTAAGTGTGACATTCAACAACATCAACAGCTGTAGAATGTAAGACAGAAATGCCTGGACGTCAGCATCAGTCCATCTATTCCTATTTTTCATGTTCATAGTGTTAGTTTGTGGAGTAAGTATATGTAAACTGTGTTTACACATGTTTTTAAAAATGGCGGATACCAGTTTTGTATGGCATGCATTCGACCAATCAACAATTCAACATTCAACCAATCAACTTCCTGCAGTGCAAACACACCAAAAAGTGGGTACTCCCGCCAATATTTTAAGGAACTATGAAAAAAAGCCTGTAAAGCGACTAAAGCAAGCAAACAACGACGTCAAGTGTGCACACATATGATTTTCTAATGTTATATATTCATCTGTCACCTGAGCATTACAATATGCAAACATTTTAAAAACGACATTTGGAATGAAGAAACGGAAAACCATTTAAAATGGTAAGGAAGTGATGATGTTTACGGATTAGCTGCAGTCCTAGTTTAGCGTTCCCTTTTTGAATGACAAATACAGACAACTGCCACCTGCTGGTGTGGAGAGTTATTTCCTCTCACGCAGGCGCAGAACGTACATGCCAGTGGAACTTTGGAAGTGGTCTTTGAGGTGTGTTCAAGTGCAATTTCTTTTGGCCTAGACGCAAGCGACAACACAGTCAGCTTTTGATGTCTGTTTCATGTGTCACAAGCTAAGGAGTAAGAATTGTGTAAATAAGGAGATTGTTTCCCTCTGGCTTTTATGTGCACACTGCTATAACAAAAAAGATACACCCTATAAATAAGCCTGCATACACCCTAACTACTCTATTGTGTTTTATTGGTCCAAAATTAACTTCCTGTCTTTTTCCTACAGCAAAGTTACTTAAAACTTTATCACAGCCAAAATTACTTAAAGAAGTGTGAGAGTGTACTTCAACAAGTGTGTGTTGCATAGAGTAGGGGAAGCTGTGGCTGAGAGCTGATGCAGAGGAGAGAAGAAGGTGTGAAGAGGTGGACCTGTTGCATGGCCATGAATATATGTTTGTATGCTTGTGTAGGCATTTGTGTGTACCACATGTCTTTTCTGATTTCAATTTAAATAGATTTCACTTACAACCTAGTCAAAAGGAAAATGTCACGTTCTGAATGACAAAAGATCTGTTTTTTATTATTGACGATTTTTTTTTCTTCTCATTTTGAAAACTAGAAAATTTTATTTAAAAGCTGCACTTATTCCATCCCACATTTCTCAGACTTTCAGATTTTATTTAACCTGTCACTTGAAATAGTATTACAGGAGATTTTGAGAGTGGTCTGACTTTTTTTTTTCTTGGCCCCACTGAAGTGTGCTTTCTCGCACCGTCCGCCCACCTGCAGGCTTTATGAGTGATGGTTATCTCTCACAGTGGGTCTCACTCTCACTGCTTTGCAGTGGGTCTTCTCACACTTCTCTGGATGTGCAGTTGTCATCTCTGAAGTGGCCAGAGACGGTGTGTGTGCACATGGCTCCGGGTAAAGTTTCGTATCCTTCAGTATTCGTGGTGGACAGCAAAATGAGGCCCCCTCCGCTGCCCCCCAAGCCGGTCCGTAGACAGCGGAAGGAGGTGATCCAGACTCTACTGGTGATCCTGGTTTGTGTGGCTCTGTGTGGCATGGCTGTGGAGGCCTGTTTCATCTACCATCTGTTCACATCCAAAGAAAACCCTGTAAGTACTATTTGGTCCAGCTTTCTGAAACATCACTGTCTTGTGTAGCCTACTTTCATTCAGCGTCATTCTTTCACTCACACTATCACTTCATCTAATATCAGTTCATTTTTTGTTTTTCAGTTCTTCTTTTTAGAAAATTGCAGATTTTTGATTATTTTCTTTATGTTTTAATGTCTTCTGTTTCTCTTTTATACAAAGAATAACGATTATGTTTTAGGGTGTTGACCTCATCGTGGTTTTGTCACTTTCAGTTACTTTCAGTTATCTGAAACTATAAGATACAAATGACATAGAACTATGATTGATTGAGCAAGAATTGTGTAAATATATATTTTTGCTGCTCTTTTGAACTTTCTATCAGAGAATGCTGAAAAAATGTATCAGTCTCCACAAAACTTATAAGCAGCAACTGTTTTCAATGTTGATATTAATAAGAAATGTTTCTTGAGCAGTAAATCAGCATTTTAGAATGATTTCTGAAGGATCATGTGACATTGAAGACTGTAGTAATGACACTGAAAATTCAGCTTTGACATCACAGAAATAAATGACATTTTAAAATATATTAAAATAGAAAACATTTATTTTTCATTTTAACAATATTACTGTTTTAATAAATGCCACTTAGAAAACATAAGAGAATACTTATTTTAAAGATAAGACTATATATATATAACATATCTCTTCCATCATTTTTTGACCCTCTAACTCTAGCACAACCCAATCACAATCAAATCCAAAAAAAAAAAAAAAAAAAAAAAAAAATAATTGTCCGTTTTAGACTTGGGCTCTATTCATTTACTGCTTGTTTTCTTAAAAATATAAATCACTAGCTTTTCTAATCTTTTTGTATTCTATCTATTTGTTTTCTTTTTATTTACTGTACAATTAACAAAAGCAAAAAAGGCCTCTAACACTAGCTTGAGCTATTCTTTTTCTGTTCTATCTGTTTTCTTTTTATTTATTATATAATTAAAAAAAAACTTGCAACGTGTACTACATTAAGCTAACTGAGACTTGTTATAGCACTTGCAGATCATTGCTCTTTTGTTGATTTTGATTGCTTCAGTTGTCCTCATTAGTAAGGATATCTTTGGATAAAAGCATCTGCTAAATGACTTAATGTAATGTAAATATATATACACACACGCGCGCGCATTAAATGTGCTCCAATACTAAGAAATTATACAATTCATAAATGATGTTGATATTTCAAATCAAATTTCAGTTATACTTGTAAAGCTGATAATATGATGTTGAAATATAATGCAAAATAGAAGAATATCACTCATTTATTTGTGAAAATAGACTGAATGCAGATTGAGATGTTTCCGTCAGGCTCCTCCCTTTACATGAAATTTGCAGAAATGTAGCTGGACAAACCTTAAGCTGCTCAAACCATAGCGTGCTGTGGTTACATGACCTAGACCTCGACCTAACTGATACCGTTATGAGAAAATGGGTCTTAACCAACCTGCAACAGTGTTATAAGATATAAAAGCAGTGTGACACAAATTAAGCTCTGCAGGAAACATGACTGAATGCCAAGTCTTGTTTTTTAATAGTACACAAATACAAATAGTCATGCTAACATGTTGTTACTTAGTTACAAACTTATCTTTACAATACTACGTAATAATACAAACTTAACAAAGTTAACATATGGTACACATGTAACTGAGTGAACATAATGGTTGCTCTTAATAATGTCCTCGCTCTTAAGAAATCTTTAGAAGTCAGTTCAGACAGGTTGTTTGAAGAAAATTATTCATTGATTCATCCCAGCCTCATAAGTGTTCACAAAATTCCCTGTACTGAAGTAGTGACAGGTCTTTTCTTCCTAATATAAACAGATTATCAGAAAAGAAAAAAACGGCGGGGACAAGTCGGTTGTTCATTGGTTATTAAGATGACGTGCCACTCAAAAGGCAAATGAATGTGGCAGATGAATGTGAGCATGCAGCTTTAATTAATTAAAACGTAGAGGAGATTATGAAATGATGTTATTTTACATTAACTAAAGTGCAGGAACTTGCTAATATTAAGACACAATGGATGCATGCAGCAGCCCATGACACATCATTGTAAAATCTCTGCAGACTCTTTCACCCAAGGTGTTTGAGCAAGCAGAGACTCTTTCACCCAAGGTGTTTGAGCACTCAATATGAAATATTCTACAATGTATGATTCTTCCTTTAATCTTCTGCAGACACCAGATGGACCACAGATTGCCATGAGAAAACAAGGTAAAGATCACTCTACTAGTCTGTACTGCCACTAGTTTACTTTGCTGTGTTGCACTTTTTATTCTAGATAAGCATGGCATATAAACAATATTTGATTGCACTTAAATCTATGATTATTATTATTTTTTTCTTTTCTTTTGGAATATCACAGAGAAAGAACATGCTCTAACCCCCAAACAAAAACCGCTTGGAGAAATGAAGCCTTCAAAACCAATGGCACAATTGACAAGTAAGCTCACAGCTGATTTCATTTGTTTATTTATTTATTTTTAGATGTTAGTTTATTAGTTATCAATGACTAGCAATCCAATGTATTAATATTTTCCATGTCAGCAGAATTGAAATAAAACAAATAGAAGTATGGGAATCATTCAGTCACCAAAAATTCCCATGTATGCTGAACACCTGCAAGTCACTATCCACTGACTAAATTTATACATTGGGTCATGAAAGAACAAATTCAATCAAGATTGTCAAAACATTTGAGTGCTAATATACATGTGGTCCTTGCTGTCCTCTCCTCTAGCTGGTGAGAAATCTGTTAATGGAGTCATGCTGTGGCATGAGAATCATCCGTCCATTCTTTACCATATCAAACACAAAGCAGATGAAGGCAAACTCATTATAGAGAAAGAAGGATATTATTCCGTCTACTCGAAGATCAACTTCAAAGAGGACAGCATCTTATTCAGTCACTCTGTACTCTGGGTTACACATCGATATGCAGGAAATGAGATTCTGCTTCTCCAGTCCTCTAGGTTACATCTTAGGCCTAGAGCTACAGACAACAGCTACCTAAGCGGGGTGTTTCATCTGTACAAAGATGATGCTGTCTTTGTCAGAGTAAAAAATTGTACACTTGTGTTGTCCAATGCTGCTGAGAACTACTTTGGTGTGTTTATGATTTAGATGGATTCTGGAGTCAGACTGTTACCATATGACTAATGTGTGAGTTGGATATGTTCACAGATAGATTTTATGGAAAAATACAGATATATATATATATATATATATATATATACATACATACATACATACATACATACCTTGTAATGTTCCTGCCTGTGTGTAGCACCCGCCGCTCTGTTGATTTACACTGTATTTTTTTTTTTTTTTTTTTAGTGGTAAATCAACAAAAGATTATCACAATATGTTTTACAAGAAAATACCATTTGAGAATTTCATGTTTAATTCAGTTTTACTTGTTTCTTTGTGAGTTAATTGTGAAATTTACTGTGAGTCTCTAAGTGAAAACTATATATATTTATGTAATATATATATAAATGAATTTTGTATGTTGCTTTGCACATCTTAAATATTATTATTATTTACTTTTTAATGCTGTTCTTATACACTGCCCTTCCAAAAAAAAAAAAAAAAAGTCACACACTCTAATATGTCGTTGGACTGCCTTTAGCTTTAATTATGGCATGCATTCGCTGTGGCATCATCTCGATAAGCTTTTGCAAAGTCACAACATTTATTCCCGTCCAGAGTTGCATTAATTTTTTGCCAGGATCTTGTATTGATGATGGGAGAGTCAGACCGCTGCGCAAAGTCTTCTCCAGCACATCTCAAAGATATTCATTGGGGTAAGGATTTGACTCTGAACTCTGAAAATGATGTTGCATACTTACTGAACCACTCTTTCACAATTTGAGCCCGATGAATCCTGGCATTGTCATCTTGGAATATGCCCGTGCCATCAGGTAAGAAAAAATTAATTTATGGAATAACCTGGTCATTCAGCATTTTCAGGTATTGTATTGTCAGCTGACCTCATTCTTTAGGCACATAACATAATCATCAATGCAGTAATTATCCAATGGGAGGATCTTAACTATTTGCTTAGTTAAATCCAGGTGGTGACTTTTTTTTTTTTTTTTTTTTTTTTTTTTTGGACGGGCAGTGTATTTAATTAAATTATATATTATGTTTTGAAAATATTTCTCACATAAAGTGGGGACCAAAAGTCTGAGAGCACATTAAAGATTTGGAATTATTCTTTTTTTTCCCAATTAAAAGGAAGCACCGACAGCTTTTGAAGAGTGTGATTTTGTAAATAGCATAGTAAACCCTTATTCAGTTTGTTAGAACATCCTGATATGACAACTTTGACTCCCACTGAAATATGTAAATGCAAAATAAAAGCATTTTCTCAAGTTTTTTTTCAGGCTTTTGGACCCCCCTCCCCCTCACTTTCTCTCTCTCTCTCTCTCTCTCTCTCTGTCTATATATATCACATTAGCAATAAGAGTGTTCCTGTATCTGGATCTGCACACTTTGAACACATTTCCTACTCAGAATAAAGATATGAGAAACCTCAGTCTGCTCATCATTACATGCTGTTACACAATGTGCACTGCAGAGATTAGTCACTTGCAAGAGAATCCACAACGCTGTGGTTTGACCTTTCCTGCTCATCCACTACAGTGACACTTAAATCTTGCTTTACCAGCAATTTTTAATTCATAATGCAAATGTTTTTTTTTCTGACTCATCTTATCCTTTGATCTCAGTGTGGAGAGACTTGAGTCATTTGTCTTTTGAGATGCTACCAGTTTAACATGTGTCAGATGACATCAGCGTTCCACTGCAACAAACATTTCAAGAACTTCACTTCACAGCAGCATTTATCGTTTGAATCAGTTTTATTTCATCTTATTCTAAGAAGCTTTTTTGTGTGTGTGTGTGTAAACACCCACGCTGCTGTGTATTCTTAGCAGAGCTAGTAAACTGCAGAGGAAATGGGGGTGGGGGACGCTACCGGCATACACAGGTACGAGTTTGGCTGTTTCGCTGACTCAGATCTGTCTGTCTGAAGACTGAAGCTTCTCTAACAAGCTTGGTGGAAGATTCCAACCAACACAGCAGCAGTACATGGGCCATATCACACTTTAGACAAAGTGAATTGGTAGGCCCAACATTCATGACATTATCGCTTTCAGAAAAGAGTTTGGTGGGTTTGCGTTGTCAATGCAAGAGATGATGTGTGATGTCGTGATGTCAGGCATGGCTTTGAGTGGACTAATTCTGAATGGGAAGGTCTTTTTGTGTGTATACTTGTTCATCCACAGACTTTTCTTGTGCTGATGTGTGCATGTGTATATAGTTCCTTTGTGGGTGTATCCAGTGTTTCTGCTCATTAGCATATTTAGCCTTTCTTCTGTTTTGGTAGGGTGAAACCGAAAGTTATTTGACTGGATTTTCCTGCCCTTTCAATTTCCACTATAAAGTATCTGTAAAGCGTGTGGTTTTGTTTTAAAGAGACCAAAGATTAAGATCAGAAGTGTTGCTAATTTCGAAGCTAGTGTTAATGAAAAAGCTTTTTGCGAAAAAAAAAAAAAAAATTGATTGCTCAAATTCAAATTTCATATCAAGTTACTGATCTTATTAACTTACTGAAATCCGATTTAAACTACTTCTTCTTCTTCTTCTGAGACCAAATTGAAAATCTATCTCCTCCTAGACTTTTAAAGGTACAACCACCAAACTCGGGTCAGACCTTCAGACTGGTCTGACTCCGGTTACTATATCTTTTCTAACTGATCCGGCTTACGGAACATGCTAATCATGCTAGAAACATGTTAACAACTTGCTAAACATGCTAGAATCATTCTAGTAAAATGCTAATCATGCTAGAATCATGATAGTCAAATGCTAATCATGCTGGAATCATGCTAGCAACATGCTATTAACTTGCTAATCATGTTAACAGCATGCTAGTAACTTGCTAAACATGTTAGAAAAATGCTAGCATCATGCTAGTAACATGCTTATCATGTTAGAATCATGCTAGTAACATGCTATTAACTTGCTTATCTTTTTAACAACAGGCTAGTAACTTGCTTATGTTAATAACATGTCAGTAACATGCTAATCATGCTAGAAACGTGCAAGTAACTTGATAATCATGCTAAAAAAGGCGAACACCTTGCTAGTAACATGCTAATCATGCTTGAAGCATCGCTAGCAACTTATTAAACATCATCATGCTAAAAACATATTTTGTTTTATACCTATCTGTTGCCTTGAAAACATTCAAACGTTAATCTTTAAAACTATTTTAACTACTTCAAAACTGAAAACTTTCAGACTGCAAGCTTTTAAAACATTTTCAAACTTTCTATTAGCTGGATTTGTCTACAAACTTTTTAATCTAGCTCAACATTGTTGTACTGAATAGGTCATTATTTTCTCCACAATCTTCATCGTAAAAGCAGACTGTTTATGATAGCTTTGTGTGCGGAACAGAATTAAAATTAAGTTATTACTCACTGACTCATTACTCAGTGCTCACTCTGGAGGGTAAACCTTTCAAATGGATTAGAGTATAAAGGTGAGCACTTAAGAATGGAACACAGCCCATCACTATCAGACAAAAGTCCAATTGCTCACAGTGTTAATCAGTAAGTAAAACAGCTCCCTCTGCTGCCAAAATGTGGGAGTTCAAGTGACACTGCCTCTTTGCCCCCTGCCTGACAATGATCTGTGATCTAACAGAGATGCATTATTGTTTGAGAACACGGCAACTGCTGAGACAGTTCAAATAAAGGAAAAAGGAAATGTGTGAAATGAATACTGAGAGTTATTTCTCTTAAAAAAAGAGACAAGAGCATTAAATTAGCATATTTCAATTTCATTTTCAGCGACATAGGGTGAGAACGAAGTTAGGAAAGTGATCTCAGGAAAACAAAGATCGTGAGATGTGAAAAGAAGCTGATGAATGTCCAGGTGACGTCACTGAAAACAAGATTTCCCTCAGTAACAGAAGCAGACGCAGCGGAAATGCTTCTATGCTTCTTCTGCACTTCCTCCTCATCCTGTGGAGGTGGATAAAGGCTGGTTTTGACAAGAGTGGGCTGCAAAATAAGCATCATGGACCTATTGGTGGCTAATATGAGGGTGATTGGCCTTTTCCATTTTAGAGGGAACAGCTACATAAAAATTTGAAAGAACTAAAGAAAAGTAAAGAGGAACACCCACTCGGGATGTGAACCTGTAGAATTAGCACTCTTTGTTTCCCCGATTCTCTGTATGCATCATTATTAATGCGTAGGATTATCAAAGACCTTGTCATGAAGCCAAGCTTATTTGAGATCAGCCAAATTCTAGTTGTTCATTCAGTTTAACATTTAAGCATTCCACAGTTTAAAGCTTATATAGCCACATGATGGTTTTTGCTAGTTTTACCTCAGAATGTCAAATAACCATTGAAAACTGATAAACATGATTTTGCTTCTTTAGCTTTATAAAACTGTATTTTTTTATTTAAATCTAGTTTTGCACATTGTCTTAGTGCACAGTATCATGATACATGATTAAAAGTAGTGACCAGCAATTGGTACCTTACCTTAATTTAACCCACAAAAAGGTGTTGTTGGTATTTATGTTGATTCTGTTATGGTAACGAGTATTTATACTTTTTTTCAGTGTATGGTGAAGAGAAAACAATGTTGACTAGTTACCAACACAGGGAAGATTAAGAAAAATATTCAATAAATATTCAGCTATTTTTGAAAAGAAAAACAACACAAGTTATAACCCTTATAACCCTAAATTAACCATGGTTTTACTGTAGTAAAAGTGTAGTAACCATCTTTTTTTGGCATATTGACTAATTGTATGGTTAAAAATATGGTTAGTGTAGCAAAACCATGGTCAGTTTGTGGTTACCGTAGTTTAATTATGATTTTCTGGTTTTATTTATAAATTTGTGGTTACCATAGTTTAACTATTGGTTTCTGGTTTTATTTATAGTAAAACCGTGGTTAATTTTCAAAAGGTTAGTCAGTGAGGAAGGCTGCTGTCTGAATGTCCAAAGTTGACCTCAGTTCGGACACAAAGTTTAAACTTTCCACTTGATAACGTGCACAACTGAAAGTTATCTTTGTCCAGTGTCTGCGCTATTTCTCTTCTGAAGGTATGACAGATTAAACTTTCTTTGTATTGTAAATGTCTTTATATTTCGCTCTACTGTTGTTGCGTTCTTCAAGTCAAGTCATCTTTATTTATTCAGTCGTTTCTTGTTCTTATTCTTCTTTTCTTTTAATGGCGGTTGGCAAAACCACTTAAAAAGTGCATTTCCGCCACCTACTGGACTGGAGTGTGGAGCATGATGGATATCCAATATCATACCAATAAAAAAAAAAATAAAAAAAAGGGATACCATATTCTATACACTTCACTATGTGATCTTAAATCCTATTTATTAAACCTATTGCTTTCAAATAACTTATAATTGCATAATATACTTCATACTGTGCTGGAGCATTCTTTAGTATAGTCTAAATTGTTATATTAATACTTAATTCTTCTGTTAATCACATTCTTTCTCTTTCATATGCTTCACGGTTTAATAGTATATGTTCCACAGTCTCGGGTATACCACATTTATTGCAATTACCGGATTCATTTTTACCAATTAGAAATAGTGATTGATTAAGACAGGGCCAGCCCAAGCCTTTATGAGGCCCCAAGCAGAATTTTATTTGGGGGACCCTCTGTGTCGCCAATATGACTGATTATTGTCAATGCTTGATTATTCACACACAATAAATCTAACTCACCCATTATCAGTTTTATTTGTTGTAGTGTCACGCTACGCTGCCGGAAGGAACAAGGAGTCGAGAGTGATCAAGAGAGTCAACAACAATCCAACACAGGGGTAAATCCAACATGGAACACAGGAGGAAGACACACGTACTGACTTGTAGACCCAACAAAACTGAACTGAAAGGACTGGGGTTATAAAAGGCAGGATAATAGGGGAAACACAGGTGTATGGAATGATTAGATTAGTGGAGACATGGAACACATGGGGAAGAAACTAGACACACCTGGAATCAAATTAACAAACCAGGGGAGACAGAAACACACAAAAACACACACAGACAGGTCCATAATCCTGACATTTAGCCCCCCTCCCGGAAGGTGCGTCCTTGCACCATAGTAACAGAGGGAGGCATGGGTGGGAACTTGGGAGGAGTTTCTGGTGGAGGACGGACCCCCGGGAGGGGACCGGTGGACAGAGACCATGGAGGTAGGAGCCAGGAGGAGCTTGGAGCAGGAGGAGTCCAGCTGACTTTCAGTTCCGATTCCCAGTCTATAAGATCCACCTCCTCATTTTGGCCTTTTTGGTGTGACATATCCAGCTCACCCTCAGCCGCTGTGCAGGGGGCGGAGCTCCTCTCAGCGCTCACCCTGTCCGTGTCCTTCTCCCTCATGGCAGGCGGTGTTGCCGGCTCACACACCTGGTCTGACATCACGGCGTCTGGCTCCACGGCGATCCTCAGCTCTGTCGCTGTATGCGGCGATGGCTCGTCAGTCACGGCGGGCTCGGGCATGCGCTCCGCACATTGGGGAGGTGGTGGGCTGGAATCTGGGTCGGGAGTGGCACAGGCGATCAATCCCTGGGAGCAGGTGGGAAACGGAGATTCATTTCTCGCCAGTGTCCACTCCACGAAGGTGGCGAAATTCGCTCGGGGACCGCCCTCGGATGACCAGGTAATTGGTGAGGCTTGCCATGATCCTGAACAGTCTGGTGTGTGCCCTGAGCGAATTCTCCCCCTGCTCCAGCAGGAGGAGGAGGAATTCCAGGTGAAGGAGGGGATCAATCACACAAAAAGAACTGAGGAAAACCGGAAAAACAAACGGAGGGTAGACACGCAATTTATACTGTTTCGTTCGGGTCTTCTGTCACACTACGCTGCCGGAAGGAACACGGAGTCGAGAATAATCAAGAGAGCCTCCAATAAACCAAGAAACGAATAAATTAAAATGGAAAAACACACATATTGACTTGTAGACCCAACAAAACTGAACTGAAAGGACTAGGGTAATAAAAAGCAGAATAATAGGGGAAACACAGGTGTATGGAATGACTAGATTAACAGGGACATGGAACACATGGGGAAGAAACTAGACACACCTGGGAATCAAATTAACAAACCACGGAAGACAGAAACTAGGTCACAGGGGCAAAAACACACACAGACAGGTCCATAATCCTGAAATGTAGCTGTGTTGCTTACATCACACCAATGTCTTTACCATTCTGTGATTTTTAATTGTAACAGTAGCAAACCCTCAAGAGTGGTCAGGTGTTAATTTGCACTTTAACATTCAGACTTACAGTACTAAGTGGTATATAACATGGTGTACTGAAAAGCAGCTAAATAAACCAGCAGACAATGCATTCACAGAAAAGAATGTTATTTTAACAACATAAATTATTATACACAGCAGCTAGCCATCTGTACATAAAAACAACAACTCTTAATCTATAACTAATTGAGGCATAATGATATTGGAATATACTAGCAAAGACCCCAAAGGTAGGCAAAGGTAAATAATGTTAAGCTGTTATTAGTACCAAGTTTATGAAACAGAATTGTTTTAATACAAAAAATATATGCCCAGGAAAGTTATTTTTACACAGAAGACAAGAATGATCTATACTACTTATTGCAAACAGGGGCAGTTATCTGCACCTCAGTATTATAGTACATTATAAAACAGTATGCAGTAATAACGTATTGAGTGTAAATTAGAATTTTAATTCAAATTATTAAATGGATGCCACCTTACTGGGACAATAAAGCCCTCCCTACACCTACCCTAGCCCTACCCGATACTTTATTTTTAACTTTTTGATTATTTCCTTAATTTTTGCATCAAAATGAGTAAAAGTAAAAAGAGTAAAGTTTTACCATATGAACCACAGAAGCTGATGACCGTTGGCTGTCTTTTGTAGTCCTCACTAGCCGATTCACACATTGGTGGGCGGAGTTAATTTAAATAGCCTCTGCCAACACTATTTGCGCAAAAAAAAAATCAAGCCATTTTATGTACTCTTGGGGGCCCCCTGGTGGCCACGGGACTCTAAGCAGCCACTTATGGTGCTTTTCCACCGCGTGGTACGACTCGGCTCGGCATGCTGTACCATGCAGTGGAAAAGCGCCATTAGTTCGTTTATGCCTTGGGCCGGCTCTAGATTAAGAGCTGTGTGACCAAAATGGAGTCTAGATATTATTGTGTCCTCCTTCCTACTTCCAAATTTTTTATTTTTTTGTTGTTGTTCTATCTTTTCCGTTTCTTTTTGTTTCTGAAACAACCACCTGTCCCAGTGTTGCCTACTTGTGGCCCAACTAGTTACTCTAAAATGGCTAATGCTGCCTTCACATATTCTCTGAATTTTTGTGAATACTAATTTCCTAGTTGGAAAATGAACAGAAATTAGCATTTTTATGACTGGGAAACTGAGTGAGGTGAGCTGGGCCATAAACTCGGCAGAGGAGAAACCATCTGTAGTGACTGTTAAGTTGTATTCGTTTTTTCCCCACAACACTCTTGTTGTCACAGTGATGTGATTTTACAAATAACGATTTGATGCAAACTGTATGTATTTTACACAGCAAAAAAAGCATCTATTTGAATGAAAATATGCAAATTATAAGCAAGCTGATTGTCTACAGCAGTGGTTCTCAATTCCAGTCCTTTGCACCCCTTGCTCTGCACATTTTGCATGTCTTCCTTATTTAACACACCTGACTGAGATCATCAGCTTGTTAGGAGAGTGATCCATGAACTGTACCAACACGTTGATGATCTCAATCAGGTGTGTTAAATAAGGGAGACATGCAAACTGTGCAGAGCATGACCACTAGTCTACAGTACATACTATTGTGAAAGTAGGCCTATTCTCTCGCTGTGCATTGCTATTGCTGTGGTGAAAAGTTATTAGATTTGCAACTTTGCTGATAGGGTTTTTTTTTTTTTTTTTTTTTTTTTTTTTTTTTTACATAATATGCTTATTAATAGCAAGCTGTATGCCCCACTTTACTATGCAGTTTCACTTTCACCCTTTTATGCACCAGCAGCACTTGATATAAATGATAAAATGCACTAGTTTGTCATAAAGTTAAGTACAAAGTTAGAACAGAGATGTGTATGAACAGTCGTGAATTAAAAATGTTTAGTCACTTTTTGTATTCGGATTGCATTTGTATTGCATTCAGTTTAAGTACTTCAAAGCTGTACTAAAGTGCTGGGTAAGCTACAGAAAAAAAAAACAATTAGGTATAGTCAACAACAACAAGTGTGACAGCTATGGAGAAAGCAGCATTCTATTCTTATTTCTGTATAAATATATAATATAAAAAATAATCAGCTGTAATTTTCAAATGAAATGGGAAAATAAACCACCGATGCTGTGTGTACACTGGATGATTACCATAAACAGTTGTATTTACAAAGAAGGCCTACTTCAACACAATACCAAAGTGCTACCATGTTATAAACACCCTCAGACACACACACACACACACACACACACACACACACACACACAGAAACGTCTTTCTACTTTAAGTGCTTTTGTGCACTACTTTAAGTGCTCTATCTATCTATCTATCTTACAGTCAAAAGCACCCTCAGTTAAAACTGTAATAAAAGGATATTGGTGAAACAGATATGGCAATCACTCCAGTGTGTATTTTTGTTTGCGCTCTGGAAAGCATCAAAAGTTTCTATTTGCAACATGTTTTTGTAGTATTGAGTATTGAGCCAATCACATCAGTCATATCTGTTGATTTCTTGAATGCCTGTGATTGGCCATTGTGTTAAAGTTAGTACAGATTCACTCACCTCCGATTTTTTCATGCACGCTTGCGATTCCTCTCATTGTAACAAAGTGTAAATGATGTAAATGAGAGCTTCATTGATTATAATGGAACATTATGAGATTACGTTAAAGTGAAGTGAGTGACAGCTTTTTAGAGATTATATGGATGTGCTACTTACTCGCTTTCTAGGCTACATGTAATCCATTCAGAAGTTTTGCTAACAGGACCAATGGCCACATACCCACATGCACAGGGCCGCTGCTGGCCAAATGGGTGCCCTAAGTAGAATTATGTCGTTGTGCCCCCTCCAGAGCTTGACGGTACCGCTTCATCCTCTTTTGTAACAAATTTCAGCATTGACCCTGCATTAAATGAAGCAGAATATATTAGTCACAGTAGAATTACTGAGTGCACTTTTAAATAAACAGTTATTGTTAGTTAAAAAAAAAAACATAAGTAAATTAAGAGCAGTCAGTGTAATAAAACGTGGTTTTAACAACAACAACAACAAAGACAGTTACCTCCTATGACTATGATTTTATTAATACAGTTGTCTGATTGATTTTATAGTCTCAAGCATTCAGAAATCACACAAAAGAAAGTTAAGCAGTTTTACTACGATGATTAATTTTTGAAATTATAGAGGCTGTAGCATTTCTATCACAAAAAAATGCCAAAAATTAAAGATTAAGTAGATATTTGAATTAAATGTTTGGTCAATATTAAAAAAGGATTTGATCATCTTGTGGGGAAGTCGTGGCCTAGTGGTTAGAGAGTTTGACTCCTAACCATAAGGTTGTGGGTTCGAGCCTCGGGCCGGCAATACCACGACTGAGGTGCCCTTGAGCAAGGCACCGAACCCCCAACTGCTCCCCGGGAGCACCGCAGCATAAATGGCTGCCCACTGCTCCAGGTGTGTGTTCACAGTGTGTATGTTCACTGCTGTGTGTGTGCACTTGGATGGGTTAAATGCAGAGCACAAATTCTGAGTATGGGTAACAATACTTGGCAGTATGTCACGTCACGTCACTTTTGCGTGTAACAACAGTAATTACCAGGCCTTTGGCGCCCCTTTGCAGGCATTTGTAATAATATGTAATGTACATAAATTGTTTATGTTGTATTACATTATGTGTTTTAACAGTGTCATTCAATGAAGCCACATGATTATTATTAATTAATAGGGGTGTAATGATTCGCTTGTTTTTATCGATATATCGATTACAAACCCTAATGATGATCGATCTTAAAACACGATTTTTCAATCGTTAATCAACGATTTCGGTCAGTTATCGATTTAAACGCCAAGAATCTAATGAATCTTGATTTCTATAGCGATTCATTGCTTTCAAAACATATACACATTAAATAACTTCAAGCACAAATTAATGGAGACCTTGAACAGTGTCCATGCCTTGCATTAACAACAACCTTAAAATAAGAGCGCGAGGTTAAAGGGATACTCCACCCCAAAATGAAAATTTTGTCATTAATCACTTATCCCCATGTCGTTCCAAACCGGTAAAAGCTCAGTTTGTCTTCGGAACACAATTTAAGATATTTTGGATGAAAACCAGGAGGCCCTGTGACTGTCCCATAGATTGCCAAGTAAATAACAGTGTCAGGGTCCATAAAAGGTAGGAAAGTTGTTGTCAGAATACTCCATCTGCCATCAGACGTGCAATCTGGGTTATATAAAGCAACGGGGACACTTTTTGTAAGCGAAGAAAACAAAAATAACGACTTTATTCAACAATTCCTTTGTCAACAGTCTCCTCTGTGTCTCTCCATATCACCGTATGCTGCTTATGCTCTTCTGTGTCATCCGCGCCACAAGGATGCGCTGTTTTCTTTCAAATCAAAGCTAAATACACATAGAAACAGTGCATCCTTGTGGCGCAAATGATAAAGAAGAGCATACAGAAGAGGAGTATCCCTTTAATCTGATAATCAGATGCATGAAAGTAGAGTTTGTTGCTTTAGCAAACACACATCAGGGATATTTTCTTTCAGAATCACCAGTCGTTGATGGAGAGGAAAAGTTAAATATCATCCTTTTTATTTTATGAAAATAAATTGATCTCGCGCTCATAGACATGCCAGGCTATATCTGCAGCTAAGCTGAATAAAAAGCAGAATGAACTGATGAAACCTTAAGACAAAAAAACACAATTAATAAATAAAATTTATGAGTAGTGCAGTGTTAATTGACATAATTTATTACAGTACAGAAACTATAAAGCATATTTCTAACTTATGCTGTGCAGAAAATTTAAATAATTGTTTGTAGTAAAACAATCATTAATATTGCCATTAGGAAAAGAAATATAGATTACAAATGATTGATTATTGTCCAGCAGTGTATTTGATTTCTTACAGCAAATTTAAAGTAATAGATAAGAATATAATTCCTTGTAAAAAATAAAAATAATAATAACTATGATAATACATACATACATAAAATTATTGTATTTGACATTTCTGTCACTTCTGAAATGATGGCTATGCCACTGGTGTGACAAAATGTTAGCCTATGCGTAATACTTCTAAAGCTCTTTTTTAAAATCTTGGCTTACATAAATTTATACATATGCCATGTCATGCTATAACATCATCAAACTATCATCTAATAATGGAAAAAAGTGTTTTTTTCTTCTGCCCCCTGACTAAGCATTTAAAGAATTTAGGGGAAGCATTTAAATAATCCTTTGAATGCACTTAAAGAATGCAAAATCAAATCGTTATAATTGAATCAAATCAAATTTAATTGTGAATCGAATCGAATCGTTCTAAATTTGCAAAAATCGTTCTTGAATCGAATCGAAAACCTATGAATTGTGAATCGAATCGCTGTCTACCCAAAGATTCACAGCCCTATTAATTAACCAATCATTATTGTCTCATTGTTTTTATTGCATTTAAGTCATTTTTAAAGTGTGTTTTCGCTTAGGTCTGTTTTTATTACAAGAAAAAAATAAAAGATATATGTGTGTGTGTGTGTATAAATATATATATATATATATATATTATCTGAATATGTCTTTGTAAATTATTATTTGAAGTAACAAAACCCATTGTTAATTTGTGATTACCATGGCTACAAGATGATTTTTGGGTTTAGACCTATTCGTAGTAAAACCATGGCTAATTTTTGTTACGGAACATGGAAACTCAGAGAGAATATTAGATGCGTTGGTGGTGATAAAATTATTACCGACAATAAAACACGTTATTAACCTTAACAGTCAAAAAGGTTTCACAGGATTATGAATGTACTTGAAACTGAAAGTGATGCACAGGCTTCATCTTCCTTTTATTTTAATTTTTCTCGGCACCCGATTGCTGATGTGTTTTCCCGGGCGTAGTTGTCCATCAGTCAGCCCCAAACATGGCCTACTGCCTACTGCGTTCACCTTAAAATGCTAATATTAATATAGAAGGAAAGTATTTTTTTGAGCAACTGGGATGGTGCCCCCCTGGGAGTTGGTGCCCTGTGCAAACTGTGTGCTCTGCCTATATGGAGCGGCGGTACTACACACGCAGCAAAGTTTCAGAAGTAACATATATCCCCAACCAAAACCCCCACCCATCCCGCCATGGAAATTCTCACTCCAAGTTGAACTCATAGGTTGGCAGCCCTGTTAAGTTCATGTTTATATGGTTGTCAGTGGGATGATGTGTAGGCTTGTTATTAAAAATCTGTTGGATATTGACTACATATCTTAAATATGTTTGAGCTTTAATAAGATTTCCTTAAGGAAAAGGCAAGAATGAGCATGCTGTTCTCCACCTTTTTCTGCTATGGTTCACCTGCTGAATACATTTTGCTGTGTCCTGGTTGGACAATGTGTCATAATTTTATTATTATTATTTTTATTATTTTATGTGCACATTGCTGACGTTTTTTTTGCAGAGATGTTACATGTATGTATGGCCTATATTTGGATTGATGCCAAGAGTTTAGTACAGTGTATTTGTATGCATAGTCTGGACGATTTTTTGATTGTTCCTGGTTAGGAAGAGTCTGGTGTTTGAGAACTGTGGCTAGTTTTCATACAAGAGGTTGGATGATTCATCTGCTATCAGCCAACTTCAGCTATGGACAGTGTTTGGACATTGATGTACTACAGCTGAGACTTTCGTACACATCAACTTTCACATGACAAAATCCTACAATCTTACAATTCTTTGTCTGCTTTCCTGTTTTTTTTTTTTTTGTACTTTTGTATATTTACATTTTTGGCCATATGTTGCTGTATTAACCTGAATTTAATGTTTTCTATTTTGTTTTTAATAAATCCATTGATTTGAAATCCCTTTGACTACTGTACATTTTTGACAATATAGACATTAGTTATGTGGTGACTGCATCCATTTCAGATGTATAATAACCTCAAAAGTATTTAAAGTGAAACAGTGTGTTGTTATAGATCAGTTCCTGGAGATCTACCTTCCTACAGAGTTCAGTTCCAACTCTGATTAAACAAACCTGTCTGTAATTATCAAGTGCTCCTTCAGATCCTAATTAGTTGGTTCAGGTGTGTTGATCAGGACCAGGTTGGGCACCCCTGCTTTAGATTTATAGTGAGGGCTGCCCGTGCAGGGCCAACATTAAGGGGCCAACGTTTTGCCAATGAGCAAAATCTCAGAGCTGGGGGCCCTTAGGCTAGCCCTAAGTGAGCCCGTAAAGGGCCAGTGCAGGCTTGTTTGCAGGGATGTGTAAAGGTGTAGGTCCTAATTAACTCATAAGGGGTTCCTCGAAAGCAGCAAATGAGATGTACTGAGTGACGTTATGGTTGACGCACCCTTTCACTTTCTTTTCAAAAAGAGGGTCCCGCTATTGAGTCATCAAAACATGATGTCACAGTAACAGAATGATGACACTAGTTTCAAGATCTATGAGATGCATCACAAGACCATAACACAAGGCTCAGAGTCAACCAAATAGATTAGTTTCACTTTAGTGCCAGGTTAAGATTAAATTAGATTCAAACTTGAGATGATTATTGAACAAATGTCAGTGTTGAAACCCACAGCTAACTAGACTAGCTAACAGCTAAGATGTTTGCTGATGGATTAATGGAAATGAGTCACTGCTGTGAAGTTGTGTTTCTGCCCCCTCACTCCCACCTCTATGGAAAGTCTTATCATTATCGGTCTTGTTCTTGTAAGCATATCAGGCAGTCTACCACCAGTATAAATGAGTCATCACAAAAACAATTAAAACAAGACAAAGAAATGCACAAGACATTGGCAGAAAGTATGTATTGTTTATTCCAATGATTGCCTTACACTGTATAAGCTTTTTGCCAGTTATACTTATATCATACAATCAGACCTACAAAAATTGAGTAACTTTATTTGAAACGAGACCTTAGGACAATAATATAACAAAACATCAATTCATCCATATTTAGTGATCCCAAAAAGTGACTTGGGTCATATTTTACAATGTCATAAGTCAGTACAATGTCATTAGATCCTGATTTCCAGATAGAGGTCTGTGGAGAAGATATATATAAAGGATATACATGAAATGTTCTTCTAATAATTTTCATGCCATTTCTCATTATTTGATTGTCCACAAATGTCTAACTAATGACCTCATAAGCATCTTATGATGTAATAATTTTAGTTTAAATGTTGTTTTTGTTATCAATAGAACATATAGCTTTTTATATCAGATCGTGAGGTTGGCTGAGAATCTTAGATGTAGGTCCTTAACCCTCTACATTAAATAATCTTTTGAACCAGTGGCATCTGCAAACAAAGGAAGCTAGAGATTTTCTCAACTACTTTCACTTTTCTGAGCAATTTGTGAAATGACTTTTAACCAGCTGGAGTCAAGATAGTTTTAGTGGATGCATGAAGTCAGCTCTTCACACAAGGTTCGGAGTATCTTAAAGTGTTGTTCAGTACATTAGCATGATCCAGTAACATCTCACTGTCATAAAGTGTCATTTTTTCTTCATTCTCAAAGTCTTCATTTTGAATTGTATGTATGTTCTAAAACAGCATACTATTGTTTTATAATCAGCAAATAAGTTATTTCTGTGAAATGTTTCGCTTGAACAGACTCAGTTTGATATTTGTTCTCTAGTCTAAACCAATGACTTTCAAAGACATTTAAGTACCCTAAAAACAATTTTGCTGACTCATAATCAACAGCCATAAATACAGATAAATATGACAAAATAAGAAATAAAGAACAAACAAGAAAACACACATACACGTGATATTGACAATTATAAATACACTTTCAGTGGCTTGCCACTCTTAATATACCACCTGACCAATGACATCATTGTTGGTGAAAACTTGGAAATAGCATAGTAGCATACTCTGCCACATTAAAGATGGAAATTTTGTTGTCACTAACTAACCCTCAAGTTGTTCCAAAACTTTATGAGTTTCTTTCTTCTAAGTGAACGCAACAGAAGATATTTTTAAAGAATGTGGGTAACCAAACAATTAGTATGGAAGAAAATACCATGAAGTCAATGGGGACCAGCAACCCACTCAAAATATCTCAAAAAAACTCATACAGGTTTGGAACAACTTGAGGGTGAGTAAATAATGAAAGAATATTCATTTTTGGTTGAACTGCCATTTGTAGTACTTGTAGTATGCAAGTCTGCCATTCTGAATTCAGGCTTAGTTTTTTGCTTTGTTGAAGGGAGGTATTCTGATACTCTCCTTTGTGTGCACGTGACCCTTTGCTAAGTCCCCACCTTTGCTGCAACTAACAGCTGTCGCTGATCTGCCATTTGAGACCAACTCTTGCTATTTTCTACATTTATCGTGGTTTTGTGTTTGCCTAGTTTAAAAAAAATTATAATAATATCCGGATATACTGTTGTTGAGGAGCTTATTAAAATAGTGACACAAGATACCAAAAGAGAAAACAAGCGGTATTTATTGCCTTTTCTCATTAAATAAATCTTGATATGTTCATACTGCAGAAATGATGTGTTGATCACAATTTAGCATTAGTAAGGAGACCTAAATGAATGCTAAATGAATGTTACTAACTTAATCTCATTTAATTTTCTATTGACTCAGGTGATGTAGTGTGGACTAAGGAACTCACAATACCAAAGTGAGAGTGTTTTAGAAACATTTGGAGCAGTTCAGGGCCTTAGCAAAGGGTCAGTTTCACACAAATACATATACATACATGTGTGTATATATAAAGTGCGTCAATAGGGTGCCAATTTTACATTGGTAACATTCAGGATTCGGCCACACATGGACATTCAGTGACACTTCATCCATTGAGTGGGGAAAAGGTTAAAAATAGTGCAATAAAGGCAGAGAGCTTTGGAGATTAAAAAAAAAAAAAAACTAACATTTCGTACACTGCCTTCAGTGTACTTCAAAATCCTGCAGATTAGTGCGGAGTGAGTCCACATTCAGTACTGTCACAAATCCATTTCAGTCTTTGATCTAGATTCAGGTTGAACTAAGCTTGATCACACCCAGGTAGGTTTCTGTGTGAGAGGTCTGGATTTTGGCTTCCGGATGGCAGGTCACATGTAGAGTATCGTTGCTATCCAGGGGAATACCATTAGCCATGAAGATAGTTGAGAGTTTTGATCCATTGATTAGACCTTTTAAAATCACTTGTCGTTTTTCTGATTGCACAGTGATTGTATGGTTTTCTTTCTCCTGAGGGTGAAGGGTAACCTGCAGGTACAGGAAATATTGGCCATCCTTTTTCACCATCAAGCTTTCCTTTTCCTTTCCCTCAATGAAATCAGGACGCACTGTTTTCCACTTAAGTAACTTCACCTTGTCTGAGTCTTTCCCTGTGAACAGAAAGACAGAAAAGTCATGCTAAAAATATATCAAATAACTGCTGTTCTTTTGAAAGTTCAATTCATCAAAGAAATCTCAAAACAAAAAAAAAAGTATCACAGTTTCTACAAAACTGTTTTCAATAATAATAAGAAATGATCCTTGAGCAGCAAATCAGCTTATTAGAATGATTTCTGAAGGATCATGTCACTGAAATCTGGAGTAATGATGCTGAAAATCCAGCTTTTTAAAACATATAACAAATGCAGCCTTGGTAAGCATAAGAGGCTTCTTTCTGAAAACAAAACAATTGTACTGACCCTAAACTTTTGAAAGGTATTGTATATTTAAATCAAACAAACTTTGGTGTATTTCTGTACTATATTGTGCTATATTTCTTATATTTTGTTGTATAATGAAAAGACATTGATAAGTGTCCAAATAGTTTTTGTAGCTACTTTACAAACTGAAGACACATAAGGTGAACTCTTTAAACTCTAAAAGGTTCAAAATGCTGACTTACAGTCTGGTGAAAATACCATTAGAGTAGTTTCTTTGATGTCAGCTTGGTTGACGTATCCCAGATTCTGTTGGAGAAGAAAGAAATAGGTAATATCAAGGCCTTTTTCAATCTTTCACACATTGTCTATAGCAAAATATAGTCCAAATATAATTAAAATAAGGACTTTGAATGCATTGCCTGAAATTTTAACAAAGTTGTAAAAACCTTGAGCATTAAGCATTTGTATAGCACAAAACACTTCACAAATAAGTAGATAAGGTATTCAGAATTTTCTAAAGTATCCTCAATGCAATCACTAGAGCACTGCCAAGAGGTTAATAGTATGTTATCCATTGCATTCCAGTCCAACTGACACAACACAGTTATTTTTTTTTTAAATGTATGTAAAAGGTACAACTGTGCAATATGCAGTGCTTCTGATGTCAGACAAACAAAACGAAAAACATTATCAGGGAAAAGGAGGGGTGGCAGAGTGGCATTTCCCCTCAGTGGAATGATGTCATGATGTGTTCTTCTGCTGCTCTGCGGTTGCTGGTTTGTTTTTACCAGTCCAATACGTCTACATCTACTTTTTTTCATGTGTGTGGAAAAAAAAGCATTTAAAGAGAAAGTATAGTTTCAGACCTAAACCAATTTCGTTTTCAAACATCAGAATCAGGTTCTCATATCTTATAGGTGTTACTTTTGAATTAAATCACCAGTTAACATTTTTAAAACAGTCACATTCTAATCTTCTGAAAATTACCCCAAAATATAATTTCTTTATGTTTTTTGACTGAGCACAACTAGAATAGTAGTTCAATGATATGCATGTGACAAAACTGTGACTCAAAATAGATGGTAAAGTGGAATTGCATCAGATGCTGATCTGTATCAATAGAGAGTTTCATTTCTTATTTTCTATTGTGCTGAATTGTTCAGTGCAGAAGCTGGACGTGTTTTGTTATGTTCATGTGGGAACAATAGATTCGACCTTCCAACTGGCATGAGATCATGGCTACACTGTTCAGATAAACAAAAGCATCTTCTGTAAAGTCAGATCGCGCCACTGTTCTGGAAATAGAGGTGATGATTGATAGTGATATCTGCAATATTGATACTGAGTTTCCACTTTAGCACCAAATGAGCTGTTTCCTTACTGTATACAAATGACTCACTGTATTGTGTGGTCATTGCATGGTTACTTATTGTAAAAGTACAGATCTTTTTATACACACTTTTACTCTTAAGAAAAATGGTTCTTTAAGGAAATGTTCACTGAAAGGTTCCTTGAGGAATCCAAAACTGTTCTTCAATTGAATCACTACGAAACCCCCTATTGGAACATGTATATTTAGAGAGTAGTTACTAAAATTCAAATAGCTATATGTCGCTATTTACAGTAGGGTGCAAAATAGCATCTGTAAATAAATTATATTTTAATTTATATTAATTTGAGCTTATATATTTCAGTCTGTCTTGTCTGTAAATATAAGTGTGCTGTGATCACACATATCTGCGGTCTTGAGTCAGCAACCGCTGTGGTCTGACTATATCCCACCAATATACAGATACGCAATACACAACAGAACCTGACACAATGTTACCAGTTCACACAATACAATACCAGTTTGTACACACTTCCCTGAGTTTCTCTTAATTTTCATTTCATTTTTTGACTGTACATGAAGTTCACAGAGCTGCAGCCTAAACTAATTGTTTTGCCCAATAAAGATTCCAAAAGTGGGTTTTCCCAGCGATGCCATAGAAGAACCATTTTGGGTTCCTCAAACAACCTTTCAGATAACCATTTTTCTTAGTGCAAATAACATTTTAATACTCTAAACTATCCGTTTTCCACTATAAAGAGCCAGTGGAAAGGTTCCATGGATGTTCCTCATGGAGCCATCAATGCCAGTAAAGAACCTTCATTTTTAAGAGTGTAGATTACAGATCTCAACCATACCTGTAGTTTACTAGGAGGTGACGATTCTCTGTGGATGAAGTGGAGAGCTGTTAATGTTCCCAAGCCTACAGTGAGCAGGGTAGCCCAAACAAGCAATCCCCGGAACAGTCTGCTCTGATGGGCCAAAGCACCATGACCACCCCCACCCCTGTCACCCATTTTACCACTGCAGTACTCGGCAGATAGAGACATGATCCCCGACAGCCTCAGTGCAGGTCAAGTGTGAGAGACGAGTGAGCAAACTGAACTGAAAACTCTGGTGAGTTTGCGAAGCCTGGGATTGATGATGTAGAATGAGTGTGGCCTCCACCTCTCGTCTTCTGGTTGGCCCGTAGACAAACCTCAGAATGTGTCAAGCTTCCTGTATAATGGCTTGGTGATTGTGTAAGTTTGTTAGAGTTCCTGCTTAGAGTTGCTCAGCATGTGACAGGTCCTGGTTGTCAACTGGAGGGAAGCAGGTGTCACAGTCCCTTTAATAGACTCCTGGGAGTTTTTATGCTACAAAACTCTCCCATTCTGGAGAACACATGTGATGCACTACATGAGACCTGTATTAAAGCAAGTTTAGGTTTTTCTTGCCGTAACTTGTTCAGTGGCCAAAGTGAGCTTGTTCAGACATGTTCAGAACATAAAGAAGGAGCCCTGTATTGTGGTAGGCACCACATTTACCACACTGCTTTAGACCAGTACTAAATTGAATGTGCCATGCTTTTTTTTTTTTTTTTTGCATATGTTGTTATTCTGATTAAACATGTTCTGACATGTGATAAAAACAGGATGCTTATCCGTCAAAGTGTCTGTATAGATAACTTAGATATCCATATACAGTTAATAAGACATTGTAGAAAATGTGAATGGATGAAACATAAAAACATGTCCAAGTTGTATTAAACAATGAATAACAATACATTTTTTTAAAGGTTTTTGACAGAAGTCTCTTATGCTCACCAAGGCTGCATTTATTTTATCAAAAATACAGTAAAAATTGTAACAGTTTGAAATAGTCTTACAATTTAAAATAACTGTTTTCTGTTATATTTCAAAATATAATTTATTCCTGTGATGCAAAGCTGAATTTTCGGCATCATTAATACAATCTTCAGTGTCACATGAACCTTCGTAAACCATTCTAATAAGCTGATTTGCTGCTCACAAAACATTTCTTATTAATTTCAGTGTTGAACGGTTGTGCTATTTACTATTTTCCAGGATATCACGATACATTTTTTGAGAATTATTTGATAAATAGAAAGTAAAAAAAACCCTAAAGAAACAAAACAGCATTTATACTGTCACGTCAAAGGACTGCCCTGTGTTCAGTGTCTTGTTCTCCCCACCATCTCCCCACCACCAACCATCTCCTCCCTTTTTAAGTTTGATTGTTCATTGATTTCAGGTGTGTCCCATTACGTTCCAGGTGTATTTAAGCTCTGTGTTTCCTGAGTCCTGCGTCTGGTATTGTTTGTCTATCCCCTGCTATGTGTGTGTTCCTTGGATAAATAAAGACTTTAGTTGGAAATGCTCCTATGTTTCCTCACTCCAACACAGTAGCACCATTGTGACAGAATATCGGACCCAAAAAAGGAAGTGGTGCCCCTGTTTTATTTCCTGTTTTTGGAAAAGACTTTTGGTTTTGTTGTTTCTCCCCACAGCTATGGAGATAGCTGCTTGATTTGCCGCCCTAGCCCTCTGTAGAGCTTGGTCCGAGTGCCATGGTCAGGCCTCCTGAACTGTCTGCTCCGCCATGGGACCCAGATCTGGTACCGCCTTGGAGGCGTCCCGTCAAAGCATGTCCTGAGGGACCTCCAAGGCGCCCACCCTCCAATCCTCGATGTCACGTCCAAGGACTGTCCTGTGTTTCGTGTCTTGTTTTGCTCCCCATGTGTTTTACACACTTTCTCCCATGTTTTGATTGTTCATTTATTTCAATTGTTTCCCATTATGTTCCATGTGTATTTAAGCCCTGTCTTTCCTGTGTCCAGTATTGTTCGTCTATCCCCTGCTACGTGTGTGTTCCTTGGATAAATAAATACTTTAGTTGTAAATGCTCCTACATCTCCTCGCTCCAACACAGTAGCAGCATCGTGACATATACAGTACATGCCATTATAAATGTATTTACTTTAACTTTTCATCATTTTAATATGTTGAAAAAGCAATTCTTAACAATTATGAAAAAAAATAATAATAATAATAATTCTCTCTGACACCAAACTTTTGAAAGTGTAAAATGAGCTAGGTATATTCTAGACAGATCTTGGGATATCCACTCTTATATGGTCATGTACAAAGCTATCTCCACTTGCACTATTGGCTATTGATTATGTGTCAAGACTTTCACAAATAGTATTTTATTTAAAAAATATAATAATAAAAGAAAAAGAAAACGCTCATGTAACCTGTATAGGCAATTACACATACAACGATATGACCCAATTGTAGTTTTCCCGTATGTGACCCAGAATCATGCAGAAAGCCTGAATATGAAAATAAATGGGAAATGATTAGTAACAAAGAATAATTAGCTTCCCTATAAATAATTTTATTTGGAAGAATCTTTGCAAATTTTGTGATGTCATCATGAATAATCACGCAAACAAACCAAAATATTTTAAATAAATATACAAACATACAATTCAGTAGCAGAAAATGAAGTGTGTGTGTGTTTTGTATATGTTGACTGTCATGTTGTGTACATAATGTGAGCTCCAGTCTGTGGTCTACCTGTGAAAGTTTAATACCACACATGCTCTGTATGAATGACTCTTGCTATTTGTCATCAGCCAGATAAAGTGCTTCATGACACCTGCAGAAAAATAATAAACTAATAAACCACAAAGTGAGAAATGATGAAATATCCACATTTTCTAAAGCCACAAGAGATTTTCTCAGCTTTTAAGGCCCTGGGTGCGATAATAAATCAGTGAAGAAGAAAATCAAAAGAGGAACCTCGCTGTGCAGATGTGTTTGACTGAGAGGAACCGAAAGTCACGGAGCAACATTTCAAAGATTAGGTCATCTATCTGTGGCTAGTGAAGTTGGTGACTGGTCACTCTTGTGGGTGGATCCTATGCCTCACCAGAGGAAGTTCAGAGCATCAAAAAAAAAAATAAAAAATAAAAAATAAAATAAATAAATACATAAAAAATGAATACACCTGAGATGTGTGGGGACGTGATGGGAAAGTTATGTATGGTGAACATGGTCGCATGTGTCTGTGACTGACATTTCTCTCTCCTATTCAATTTCCATCCTATTCCAACTGACCATGTTATTACAACTAATACGCTTATGAACTAAGCTGCAAAGGTCCAAAAAGTGTAGCGATGCCATAGAGGAACCATTTTAAGTGGAAAAGTTCCCTGGATGGTAAAGATTATTCTTCATGGAACAAAAGATGCCAATTAAGAACCATAATTTTTAAGAGTGTACCGGTGTATCACTACTTTGAAAGGCTTTCAGTGGAACATCTAAAGATGCTGTATATTAAGTGAAATAAAGCCCATGGGGGATTTTGAAGGTGAGACACTGTACAATGTCAAAGTGTGACATTAATCCAGCTCAGGAATGGGATTGAATCTTTTAACAAGTATCACATATTCCCTTGTTAAAACATCCCTTTACATATCATTTTCATGTACACACACACACACGCACGCACGCACGCACGCACACACACACACACACACATACATCGGTGAATACAGCAAAATAAATCCATTGTACCCTTTTTTTTTTCTTTTTTTTTTTTTTGAGAGTGAGATCGAAAACATACAGCCTACAGGATACTGGCCAACAACAGTCCAGGAATAGTCTGACAGTCTAAAAGATGTGAAACTACAATAATATAAAAGTGTGGAAAACTCAAAACACAAGAGAATCACCCAAAATGTGTGTAGACTCAGAATTCATGTCCAAACAAAAGTAATAATTTCAGATTATTTAACAAACATAATGCTAATAAGACATACCATTTTTCTGTGTACTGGGAACTTCTGACACCAAGACAAACCCATGTGTGTGCGTCTCATTTTGATTCTCAAACAAATGGTTGTTTGTCTCCACCTATAGGTCTTAAAAGGTTTCTACACATTATGTGATGTTCTGGGTGTGCATTGAGGGTTCACAGAAACAGCCATCACTGGAATAGAAGTGACTGTCTAGATGAGCTCCATAAAAAAGGTCAGTTGATCCCCAACACAAAGTTGTTGATTTTGTGGGAGAAAACAGCACGTCTTTCCATTTTGTTTGAATATTAAACAAAGACACCTTACACTTGGAACACTTTTTTGCTTTTTACATTACCACACAAAAACTAAAGTAAAAACATGGATTTTTTCTTTCATGTGATTTTTTTTAATCTATAAAACAATATATATATATATATATATATATATATATATATATATATATATATATATATATATATATATATATATATATATATATTATATATATTTAAAAGACATTTATTTTATTTGTCTATAAAAAACATTTTTTACACTTAGTTCATAAAGACAAGAATTATTTTTGTTCTAATTGTACCCATGTCAGCTACAGTTAAACACAGTACACTAGTGGAGTAACTACTTTAATAAATATAATTAAACAAAAAAAAACTTAACTGACTCTTAAAAGATCTTAAAAAGATTTTTTTTTATTTCAGCTCTTTCTTTTGCACCAGTTCTTTATTATAATTAGCCGAATATCTATTATATTCAGATGTTCTGCTATTCAATAGCCCACAGTTCTTGGGTAAATCAATTAACAATTAAGATTAAGTACTATTAATATTAAACACTTAAAAATGCAACACAGGAAATAGCATTCCCTCAGTCTGTAAGTGAGCAACTCACTCAATGAGAAAAAAACTCAAGATGGTTGTGGACATCACAGACACTCGCAGATCTTCAGCGTTTATTTTTTGGTGTGATTGGGGCTTGAGATTGCACAGACTCTGTTGAATCGGATGGAAAATGTCATTGTTAAAACACTCACCAGATGGCAATATTTCCCAATTCTCCAAAGTTCACCAGACCTGCAGATAACTGAAAATCTCCCACAAATGTCAAGAAGCCTCTACAGAGAGGCCCAAAACCCATCTAGTAGGTTACTTTATGTGTGCCATGTGACTTTTTACATGAAATACTAGCCTATGTTATTGTAATCGATGGTCACTGTGAAAGGAGTGTAAAGGATAAGGTCTGACAGGTTTTCTTCAAGGCCTCCATTTAATGAAAAGGGGAAAAAAGCTCAGCTGATCAGTGCTTCAGAATTAGTTGGAGTTGAAAGACAGAAAGAGGCAGCATTTGCCGGTTTCATGAGAAAGGAGCAGGAAGAGAGGAAGAAGGAGAAAGACTGTGACTCAATTGCTATTGGGCTGCCTAGCTACAGTAGATGGCATTTCTACAATGCGCTAGAAAACAGTTTATGTGCTTCAACTAAGCTGCATTAATAGAACAATACACACATATGGGGACTCAAAGATTTTTGCATGAGGACAAAAAATGTGAATATGAGGACATTAACCATGAACAAATACACACTCAGCTTTTGTAACAGCCCAGCAAATGTTTGTCTGCAAGATGTCTGTTAAAGCTCGCTTCATCTGGATGCATCTGCTGTGAACAAACATCTGATAGACATCTCTAAGATTTCCATACATTCTAAATCATAAACATCTTAAAGACATCTTCTAAATGTCTATATGACATTTGCTAGAAACGTCTTATAGACTTATTGCAGATGAGAAAACACTCAAAAAAATACGTCTTGCATATGCAAATGCAGATGTCAAATATATGTCTCTGTGATGTACGTGTGCTATCAGGTTCATATTTATCACGTGGATTCGAGGTGTTGACCAGCTGCTTGTTATGAAGGTGACTTCTGTGTGAGCTCATACATAGATACTACTGACAATGAACCTTTACACATGTCTGGGTTTCTCAGAAGTCGCCATAGTTGGTTAAACTTCTATAGCGGTGAATGGGAGACTATATATATATATATATATATACTGTTTTCACATGTGATTACGCTTTCACATGTGACCAACAATTAAACAACAAATCTAAAATATCATAATGAAATATTATCAAAATATTCAACTGATGGAGGTGAGTTGACACATCTGATGATGGTGACGAAAACCTGAATTTGTAGTCATTTTAACTGTCAAATTCATTGAATCAATCAATTACTGTATTAAAACAAACACAACAAACAGTGAGTATGTTATTGTTTATAAAGCTTTTATACAAGAGTTACATTTAAGTATTTTGATATATCATTGAAACACAAAATCTAATCGATCTAAATATTTGATCTAAATATTTCAAATAGTTTCCCCAGAAATTGAAAGATGGTGTTGACATATCATGGTTGTGACACAGGAAATAGTAACATTAAGATTTAAAATATTCTAAAACCATAAAACTTACCAGAGTCTATCTGACACTGATGTACTCTGCAGAGGTGGATTGTGGCAAGGGGGTCATTTAGAGTGACAGCTACCCCTGATATACCCTGATTTTATTACATTTTAATAAATGTCTGATGGTGTTAACAATAAGGGGGGACACAACTTTGAAACCTTATGAAAACAAGCATGTGTCACTTAAAACAACATTGCTTTGATATGAAATATTATTAAGTGTTGATTTTGATGAAACAAGCTCTTTTTTCATAATTAAAAAAACATTGTTATCCATTTTATAGCATATGAGTGATTGAACCCTGCTCTGTGGACACACTGTTTTAGATGTAGTGAGAAGACAAGTGTAATAGATTTCACATAATAATAAAATTAAATTGAAGCGGATAATTGTGTTAAATACATTCTATTAATAATCCCCCATAACATTTACAATTGAAAATATTTTTATTTTTAAACCAAATAGCAGTTACATTTGCTGGATAAACTAGTTGATGCAAAGGTACAAGAAGTACAGTTTTATAAGTGTACATTTTTTTTAAATAAGAAAATAAAATTGCAGGAAGACTGTTGCCACACATCATCAGATTTTCCCGCGAAATTTTGTTCTCTCATTTCGAATGTGCCCTCCGAAGGTCACATTCGTCATAAACAGTGTTGCCAGATGTACCATAATTATCGTATTTGTACGATAATTTTGACCTCTGTTTGATGTATGATCCATAATGAAAAAAATCCCATAATATGTACGATAATTTCTGAATTTTATGACAATTCAAATGATGGTAGTTGTAGTCATAGGGCTTCTGTACTTATACATGAAATTGGCTCATTACAGACACTCTAAATGCGCTTGTGCGGACCTCAGAGTACCTTAAGAATGCAGGAATGTGCCCTGCTTTAAAGCCAACGAGCACTATGTTGCGGTCCATGATGGCAAGAAGCCCCTCAACATCTGGCAACACACAGGCTTCCGATGACAGTGGCTTAGAGGTGGAGCCGCGCAGCAACAGCTTAAGTCTGTCTACACTGGACGCGACAAAGCGAGTGTTAAAAATAATTTTAATACGCCATAAATAACGAGGCATCAGTTTACTGTCAGGGATGTGCCGTGTCGTGTCGTGTCGTACCGCGATGCATCCAGAGCAGACAGAGTCACTGATTATAATGGGTTCTATAGTATTCTGTTGCGCTGCTCGCATCAAGTGTAGACATGATGTTAGGTACACCTAGTTATTTATCTGTGGTAATTTGCAGTTTATGTCAAAAAGTTGTTGGTTTAGATAAATAGCTGTATTCTATACATTTGACTCGCGTACGATAATTTTCTTCCAAAACACGATAATTTTAAGCCTCTGGTACGATACTTTCAATTCCAATCTGGCAACACTGGTCATAAAAAAGAATCAGCGAACATGGTGGTCACCTAAGAAGGCAATCAGTCAAGACTGCTTGATAACATTGACAACATACAAAGTTTTAAATGCAGGGCTGCTGCTGGCCAAATGGGTGCCCTAAACAGAATAGTATTGTTGTGCCCCTTCCTTCAAAAAAACAACAACAAAAAAACAACAACCCTTAAGGCCTCAAAAAAAGGACTGTAATATAATATAAAAGTAAATAAATAAATTGTAATTAAATTGTATTATTTATAAATTACAATTGTAGTTCTAGAAAATTACCTAAGGCTATGATTTTATTAATACAGTTGTCACTTTGATTTTATAGTCTCAAGCATTCAGAAATCCCACAAAATAAAATTAAGCAATTTTACTATGATAAAACCATGGTTAATTTTTTGTAAGGGTTGTGATATCCACATGTTTTTGTTGAAAAAATTAAAGAGACTGTAGCTTTTCTATCGCATAAAAAGTGGCAAAAAAAAAAAAATTTGGTGCCATTGGTGACCACTGGTGCCCTTTGCAGGCATTTGTAATAATGCAAATTGTTTATTTTGTATTACATTATATTTTAACAGTGTTATTCAATAAAACCATATGATTAATATTAGTTAACCAATCATTATTGCATAATTGTTTTTATATATATATTACATTTTTAGTCATGAAAACTAGAATAATAAGTCAGATGCGTTGTTGTTGGTGGTGAAATTATTACTGACATTAAAACACGTTACTAACATCAACACACTGACATCAACATCTAACATCAAAAAAGTTTCTCAGGATTATGAACGTAGCTACCTGACATTTCGTTATAAGACAATTTTGGGCGCAAGATGAGCCACACCAAATTGCGCACCCGAAAATGTTTCCCTAAGTAGGCAGCTTGCAAGTTTAAACGTCAAAACGCTATCTGGGTAGGCAGCTCACTAGGTTTTGAGACAGCCCTAGAGAGGGCGGAGGAATAACGCTAATTCCCGCAAATCAAAACACGATCCGCTTCAAGGTTTCTCTGGGTTGTAGAAAGACAGTTGTTTGACATGGAGAGTACAAGTCATAGAGGATGACAAACTTTTGACATATGTTTTCAGGAATGTGTTTTTCGCCATCATGTCCAGATGATGATGGCCAAAGTGCAGCTGGAACTTTTCATAAGTGCTGGGGAAAGGAGCTTTCATGTAAGTTGAGAGAGAGCGGACCAGGATCCATGTACAAGTCGGTTCGCTTTATTAGTTAAGACTTTTGTTCTGTATTCATCATCTACACGTGCGCTTGTATCTGCTCTGACACTTACTGGATTGTACCGTAAAACATTCAGACGATTCAAAACTTCAACTCAGCTTTATTCCTAACCTGTCAGATTGGCTTTATTGAATCCAACACAAGTATTGAATTGAACGGACATCATGCAGAAGCTGAATTCGGTAAACAGTCACGAGGAGCTCCAGCAGCGGCTGGCGGATCACGGCGGATCCGGAGACACGGCGCGGGAGAACGGCACGAAACACATCCCGAGTCCCGCGGAACCTTTGGATACGGTTCAGTGCTCCAGCAGAAAGATGTTGGTCGGGCTGGACATCCTCTGTTTGCTCGTGGGTAAGAGAAAGAAAGTTGGGTGACACTTTGTAGTAACTTAGATTATGATGTTAATGACATAATGCTATGTTATTATTTGTTAGATATTATGAAAAGTCAGCAGAACTTGTACTGGGTTACACTTTATAATTACAAGCATTATATAAAGCTTTGCAGGTCAAATCAAAGTTTCATGACGTTTGTATCAGAACGTACATGATCATTTATTTAGCATTATATAACGTAGTAATGCAGGTTATTGAAAATGTTGCCAAGCTGAAGTGTTTTTTCCACCCCCTCCCCTCCTAAGCAAAGAAAACAAGTTTAAAACACCACAACAGATTTAGTTGCAGGTTGTGGAGCTTCCACTTCATCTGTTTACCTCATAACAAAAAAACTTTTTGACACTTCTCCACAAAAGATATTGTTTTACTGCTGTCAAAACATGACAACAAAAGTGGAGGAATAAAAAGTTGCTCCATTCAAATAATCCTCTCAAAAGGCAAATCAGAACTTAGAAAAGGAAAATAATAAGTTCATAACCTCTGCGCACGTGGTGTGTGTGTGTGTCTTGAGTTTAGAGTTGGCAGGAAAGTTTGTCCTGGGAAATTCAGCCGTATCCATGGAAACAAGCAGTTCTCCAGAGAAAAGTGAAACTGCCTTTTCAGATGCCCGGAACTGCATGTTGTTTACTTTGTTTTGGCTATACTTTAGCTTTCATTAAAACAGTATTGGTTTCACTGTAAAAAAAATAGTGAAACTGCACAATTGTTTGTGCTTTTTTTTTTTACCCCATTGGTGGATATTTTTCTTGTTTTAAGCAAAAACTAAATTTTGATGAATTTTCCAGAAAACGACAATATTTTAAGCAATTTTACTTCTCAAGTAAATGCATCTTAATTCAAGAATGTTATATATATATATGAATACTAAGAAATAATTTTTTGCAGTGCATGAACTACTAATCAATTTCACATTATATAAGTTTGTTAATGAAAGTTATTATGAAGTGTAAAGTTTCTCTGCCACTTCCCAAAGACTTTTTCATCCGCACAAATCCTAGAAAAATGTTGTCCTGTTAGTTCGTTGACACATATACTGCTGTCTGCAATGCTGCTAGTAAATAAAATTAGTTCACACCCCATCTGTTTCAGATGATTTCATGTGTCACAGCAGCATTCACAACAGGGATGAGGTGATAAACACTTCAATTGTGTGTTTTTGTCGTTGCTTTTGGTGTGCCAAATAGAACCTGTCCAGGCAGACAGACAGGTTACAGTAAGTTCTTCACCGGCTTGACTGTACGGATCACTCACATAAGACCTGCTGTAAGCCTCCAGGGAAAAGTCCTTGTCCCACAGAATCTGTTTTTAGAACCGTGTCTGGTTCCTGCTTGAGGTTTATGGAGGAAAGGTCCTCCTTTGATTTAGGATGATTGTCACTTTCTGACTTATGACGTTACAGTCATGCACTCAGCAGTTTTGTGTACTCTAACCGGATTAATACATGATTAAGAAAGAGGATTTCTTATAACCTTGTGATGACAGACTGCAGTATGTCGAGAGTAAGCAGAGAGGAACTGTGCTGCTGGATGAGGCGTGATGTGATAAAGGAAAGGGTCATTTGCTATTGCTCACTCTGTCATCGTGCATGCATGTCCCTCTTTTGATGGATGTGGAACTGTCAAACATTCAGAGCCACATGATGCAGCTCATTTATGCTGTATTCATCTGAAGTATTGACATGTTGCTTTCTGGTACCCTTGAGCATGAGTTTGAACTGAATGTAATGTTTTCAGCAGTGTTGGGAAGTAACTAGTTACAAGTAATGGAGTTACAAAAAAAATGTGTAATTAAATTACAGTTACTTATGAAAATGTTAAAGATTACAAAGGGGGTTAAATCTGAATATTTTCACACACACCCACATACAGATGTAATTGATTTCTTTCCCAAATTGCATTGACTGCTCTAAAAATATGAGACACCAATGTTTCAGGAGTTTAGGACACAGGACATAGGGTAACTTGTAATCTGTAACCTATTACATTTACAAAGTAACCTTCACAAAACACTGGTTTTCAGGAACTTAATTGCACTGCATTTGAATGAAACTGTACTGTAGTTTCATCTATACTTAAAAAAGTGCTTTATGAACCACTTAAATAGGACTTAAATACATCTTTATATGTAATTTCAGAATTACTTCTTTTGTCTTTAAAATATAGCTAAATTGTAATGCTGAATGTAGTGGCAAGCATTTATGGTAAACTAAAATATACTTTAATATAATTTTATGTTGAAAATTGTATGACATTTATTTAAATAAATTGTTCATTTGATATTTATAATGATGAAGGTGCAATTTTGTGCATTCCGAAAATATTCATTAAATATTATTTGACTAATTTACTAATTTATTTTAAAACATTTATTTTGAAATTTAAAAGTGCACTTTTTAAAAGCATCCTTAAAGGTGCTGTATGTAAGATTTTGACTCTACTAAAGCATACAAATACCATAATATATTTGCAGATATTTAAGAAACATGCTAAGTTAACAAACTTGCATATCTGAAAAACAATGCTACTGTCAGTTATTCTCCTTTGACAATGTGCGTTCAGGGTGGAATGTCAGTCGTTGTTTTGGTTTGTGAAACCTTCCCACTGGCAGTTTACCCAATTGTATTTCGGTTGCCAATTGGCGGAAAACACAGAGTATTTCATTTCATTCATCATCAAGTGCGCTCGTTCCTCTTTGTGTCATCAATCTGGCAACCTGCGTGTGCCTCAAGTCTGAGGAGGAGGGGGCGGGTGAAAAAAAACCTCTCCAATATTTTGAATTTGGACTGCAATACCTAGTTCAACCACTGTGTCAATCCTACATTAAGCACCTTTAAGTGTGTTAAGAAGCGTCCTCTGGAGGTCGCATTTAAAGGCTGCATATATCATTACGGATGTCTTATTTAAGAAAAGTAACCATAATAAAATTGACTGTTATTCTTTGTGAAGTTTAAAATACTATAATTTCTTTTTTATTTTGCAATTTAACAGGTACTTTTCTTAAATGAGACTTCCCTGATGACGTATGCAGCCTTAAAATGCGACCTCCGGAGGACTCAGCCTTCTAAATAAGACACAGCAAACGTCATAAAAGTGCACTCTCTTTAAAGGGATACTCCACCCCAAAATGAAAATTTTGTCATTAATCACTTACCCCCATGTCGTTCCAAACCCGTAAAAGCTCGGTTCGGCTTCGAAACACAATTTCAGATATTTTGGATGAAAACCTGGAGGCTTGAGACTGTCCCATAGACTGCCAAGTAAATAACAATGTCAAGGTTCATAAAAGGTATGAAAGTCATCGTCAGAATACTCCATCTGCCATCAGACGTGCAATCTGGGTTATATAAAGCGACGGGAACACTTTTTGTAAGCGAAGAAAACAAAAATAACGACATAACACCGTATGCTGTGTATGCTCTTCATGTACAGTTTTATAATATAAAACATATTTTACTGACTCTATAATCTGATTAGATGAACTATATTCAAAGGTGCGGTAAAACACACCTGTGACTGCACAACAGTTGAAATCTGCTGGATATTAATGCTGCAAGTTGTTTGGCAACATTAAACAACCTAAATTCAATGAATAATATTTATTGGTGTAAGTTTATTCTGCATTTTATTACCAGCATATTTTAATGGTCACTAAATGTGGTGTCTGCATCGTATTGCTCCTGGCTTACTGTGTTTGAAGCTTGAGACTATCGCAGGCTGCAGGATTTTAACTGATTTCAGTGTGTTGTTTTTTTCAGCAGTGAATAGGGTATTCATGTCACGGCATTCTGATCTACTTTTAATAACCCAACAAAGCTGGAATAAGAGCAGCTTTGATGGCAGATCTGTCTGAGAATCTCTTGCTATGCATGTGAAAGTGAGCATTGACTGCATCAGCAGCAGAAAACAACACTGCAGATTGTTTACAGAGGCACTCAGACACGCTGAGACGATCGATCACTCAGCTCCGCTTCTCTGCAACTCTTTTGTCAGTACATTCCACTTGGCCAGACTGCGATACATAAGGAGGTTCTGGAGAAATGCTTGCCCTGGAGATATGCTTGAGTACCTGTGGCTTGAACGGGTCAAAGGTGAAAGTGTGAAAGAAAGGTCACAGGCATACCTGAGTGCGTGTTATAAGAGAGCCTGTTGAGACAAGCACTACTGATTCCCTTTCACCCTCTTCCACAATTTCCCAATCCTCTTATAGCAGTGAAAAAAAAATAAATAAATAAATAAATATAAAAAAAAAAAAAAAAAAAAAAAAAAATAATATATATATATGATATATATATATATATATATATATATATATATATATATATATATATATATATATGATGGACCAACTTATATGGTTGTATTGCTGCACGACAGTACTTTGCCAGATTTCACTTTGAAACTGTTGAATGTTTGCCAAGATAAACAATGCATTTTGCCTTATCTGAAAGTGAAAAACAAAGTTTAAAAGGCCATGAAGTTTGAAGGTCATATGCTTTACAGATAAGACTGACAGGCAAATACATACAGTTAATAGATAGATGGTTTTTAGAGTTTTTGTAAGAATCTATTAACATATTCCATATATACATATATATATATATATATATATATATAAATGTGCATTATATATATCAAAAATATCAATGGAATATTGTTTAATTTTATAAATCATCTAAATGTAAGATATATTTTTTTAAATATATGGCACATACAATGGAATATTGTTTAATTTTATAAATCTATAAATAAAAAAGTAAATCATGAATATATAGATCTGAATTTAAAAATATAAGATTTCCATTTAAATAACTTTATGTAATGAAAAATCTAATATTTATTATTTTCTGACAACATGTAAAAGTAAATCCTGAATATAGAGATCTGAATTGATTGAAAATCTAAAATTTACTTTTAAACAACTTTAAATTATCCAAAATTAATATAATATTTATATTATTTATAGACGTAAATATATCAATCCTGAATATACAGTATATACACTTCTAAATAAGTACACAAGTACTACATATACTGTATCTTTATGTAATTTTTTACAAATCTGTATTTAAAAAGTAAATTCTGAACATATAAATCAGAAATTATGTAAACCTGAATGTTCTCTGCGGTTGTTAGGCAGTTGCGAAGATGTTTCTTTGGTTTCTAAGGTGTTTTGTCAAATAAATTCAAGTGTAATGGTTAAGCCTGCGCCTTAGAAAAAGTACCGTAGTAGTACCATAAAAATATACCAAACAATATATCGATATAGCATCTTGATAGCATATGTTTATTTTAAATATATATTATATATATTTAAAAATGTGCCATTGATAACATCAGTGAATAATGTTACTGTCAGTGGTAGTGGTTTTGTGAACGATTTGGTTTCAGCGCTGTTTCAGTGATTCAGTGCTCATTTGAACCCTGAGTGCCTCACCAGATTTGTACAGGTAACATGCCCGCAGCTCTGATCTAAAGGAAATGATTTAGACATCAAAGCAAAAGATACAGACATGGCAGTGTGTGTGTGTTTGTGTGTGTGTGTGTGTGTGTGTGTATGTTAACATCTTACTGAGTGAGTAAAGCATTTATTTAGGGAGGAGGACAGGCGTCCTATCAGATGGAGTGATGCTGTACCTTAAATGAAGCCCTTCTTCCTGTTTATCACTTCTCTCTCCTTCACCTTTCTTCTCTGTCACAAAATGCAGCATCTAATCGAAGGTGCTCTTACAAAAGAGCCAGTGGAGTGTGCGGCAGTGTGAGGCCTGTAGGTGTGTGCGTATAAAGTGTCTGTTTGTATAAAACGTCTTGTGTTTCCATTGAGTTGGCTTCGAAAGCTGTCAAGTGAGACAGAGAGATTGCAGCACGCTGGAGCATGTCAGTTATGTGGGCGGCAGCACATTCAGGCCTGCTCATGAGCACATGGTGTTTGCCATCTCCACATGCTCATTCATGTTGATAAATGCAAATTGATCTCTGTTCTCTTCACATTAATAGCTCAACCAGAATGTCAGTGTGACAGTATAAATAGTATCAAATATGGCATTGGATAATAATGTATATTCTTGCTATAGCTGTAGTTACTGTGGTTATACTTTTGAATATTTGAATATATATATATATATATATATATATATATATATATACTGAATTAGTGTTAATTTACTTTTATAAATTCAATTAGGCCATTTGAATATATATATATATATATTGACTGATCACATCTAAATTTTTCAATTGGCCTAACTGAATTAGTGTTAATTTACTTTTATAAATTCAATTAGGCCAATTGAAAAATTTTGTTGTAACCAGTCACTAGAAAATTTTAAGTTGGAGAGGTTTTTATTTTTACAGTGTAATAGACATGCTAATAAGTCGAAATTAATAATAATAATAATAAAAAAATTGAAGTAAAAATAAGATTTTAATATTGGATAAATATTTTAACACATTTTTGTAATGTATAAATATAAATGTATAAATAAAATTGTAAATCATGAATATATAGATCTGAATTTGTAATTCTGAATATAAATGTAAATCTAAAATATAATTGTAAATAACTCTAAATTATAATCTAATTATACATATTTTATAGATATAGATAAATAAATCATGAATATGTATATAGGCTAATTATGTAAAAATAATTACACATAATTACATAAATCCAAAAATAATTACATAATTTACATATATCATAATATATAATTAAATATAATTTTGTAAATCTGTATAAGTGTAAACTGAATATAAAAATGTAATATGTTAATTTAAAAGAACTATGAAATATTCTTATAAATAATCTAATATCTATATTTCAGTAATATAAATCCATATAGCTATATTGTAATTTATTATATATTTATCGGTAAAAAAAAATATTTAGCTTTAGAATTATTCAGTTAATATTTAATTATATTGCATTTTAAATGTTTTATTTATGTTCATGTATAATGAATTATAAAACACTTAAACAATATATAGTTTATATATGTTTAGATTTTATTGAATTATATTGAGATTTATTTTATTATTTCATTTATATAATTTAATAGCAAATAATGAAAAAAACTCAATATAATTAAATAAAATCTAAACACACAAACATTAGTTTATATATACAGTGTGTATATATATATATATATATATATATATATATATATACACACACACACACACACACACACACACACACACACACACAAAGCTTTTACACCTGTTTACACCTGTTTTATTAGCAAATAACTGTCTTGTCAGAGGGAGTGTAGTTGTACTATCTACTCTCATTTGTTCAGTAAATGACCAGAGAGACCACCCTGCCATTATCTCTGTCTGTGTTCTCCCCTCTGGCTAAAGTGCATTAGTCTAGCATCAGACTCGCTCTAAGCTACTCAGCACTGATCCACTGCAGCCTGCTGGAGCCTGCCAACTCTCTGCTGTACACAGGGTTACAGCTCTAAATGAGGAAACTGCCCAGGGCCGTGTGTGTTTGCTGGTGGATTAATACTGTTGTTATGGATTTGGTGAAAGGTCAGAGGTTAAAGGACAGTGCTGGCTGAGATCTATGATAGCAGCAAGTCCTTCTCATGAGTGAAAGGAAACCAGAGTGAATCCTGCCGAGAGACACAACAAATTAGAGGATTACACAGTTTTGTTTTTTTTTGCAAGAGAGGAGCAAATGAGTGGCAGTTATCAGCACAATTACCACAGCTCTATTACTGAAAATTATGCTCTGAAAATATGCAGCCTTGTCTGTTCGACCTCTTTGAATCGGATAGACGGGTTCCCCCTTAAGATGTTTCATAATGACTGTATAACAGGGGTGTAATGGTACACAAACATGACGGTTTGGTTCGGTTCGGTTCGTACCTCGGTTTGACGTCAACGTTCGGTATGGTTTCGGTACACCAGGGGGAAAAAACTAAACATAAAATTGCTTTTTTTATATTTAACGGTGGTTTACTGAACAAACTGCTCTTTCTTTGAATAAATTTCATGATATTTAAAATTTTCTTAGAGCGATAAAAATATATTCTGCTCTAAACTATAGGGAGCTCTTTAATATTACAATTAAAAACAGAGCCCAAACTTAAATGATTAAATTGTGAGTTTATGTCTCTAATTCTGACTTTTTACTCAAAATTCCGCATTTACATTTTGTAATGAATAACTCACAATTGTGAGATATAAACTCAATTCATAAAAAAACTGAATTGTGAGATATAAACTCGAAATTCTGAGAAAAAAGTGAAAAACTCACAATTGTGAGATTGTGTCTTGCAATTCTGACTTTTCATCAGAATTAGAAGTTTACATCTCACAATTAATAACTCACAGTTGTGGCATATAAATGTGCAATTTGGCAAAATAAAAGTCTGAATTTTGAGATATGACATCGCAATTGTGAGTTTGCATCTCGTAATTCTGATTTATCTCAGAATTCTGAGCTTCAACTCAAAATCAATAACTCGCATAGAACCTTTTTAAGTTCTGATATTAACTCGAGACAAATAAACTTGCAATTCTTAGAAATAATTCCAAATTTATACATTAGATATAAACTCAGAGTTTACATCTTGCAGTTCTGACTTATTTTCTCAGAATTCTGAGTTTACATTTTACAATTGATAACTTACAATTGCAAGATAAGCTTCCATACTGACCTGCCTCAACACAGCCTCATTTCCAAAAACACTCTTAAAGAGTCTGCAGGCACTGCTGACCCCATCAGCTGTTGACTGTCTCTTATGCACAGCGTGTTGTAAGACAGGGTAAAGATTAGAATATCCCCCCCAGCCTGAGGACACATGTCTGGACTCGGATACAGTAACACCAGAGACGCAGCATTGCTAGCGGTGGGGGTCAGAGAGGGAAACTCAAGCAAGCTACAACTCATCTTTCCCTGTGGTTCTGCTCCCCATCACCTCATTGCCTGACAGATTCATTATTTTTAGGTGTGAAGAAAGCATTTTTAGGAACGCTTGAAGGGTTTATAGAAAAGGTTGGCAGCCTTTCATAGAAATGCAGAAATGTTAAACTCAGTAAGTGTAAACTCAGAAATCTTTCTTAGCAGCTTAGGTTGAGAAGTATCTTCTTATCACGAGCGATTTTTGGCTGTGTAGAGTTATTGACTTGGCAATATGGTTCTGTGTTCATGGTGATACGGTACCAAGCATAGTACTTTTTGGTAACAGAAGAAAGGTGAAGCTGTCCTGTCAATGCAAAAAAGAAATTTAGCTGTTGTTACAGAATCTGATGAAGGTCAAACTAAATGAGAAGCATTGTGACAAAAAAAAAAAAAAAAAAAAAACTGCATTCACACACATTCCTGTCCTGATGGGATTAGTTGTCTCGGAGGACCCCTGAGTTATTTGAAACACAGCAAGTAATTTGCTTCATAATTTTTTACAGAGGCTATTTAAGAAAAAAAAAAACAGGTTTGTATTTATGTGATTAAAATTACAAAGTATGTCTGTGAAACCCAAATTTCCCAAAAAGGTTCTCGTATGACATCACTTTTGCTAAAAAAGGTTGTCTTGTGGCATCACTGGTACACATAAAGTTTGTCTTGTAGTATCATAGGATGTAATATGTTCTATGGCATCCAGGAAAACTCAAAACATTATGTGACATCATAAGAACTTATAAAGGTTCTGTGACATCATAAGAACTTAAACATGATCTGTGATGTCATTGAATCATAAGAACTTCTGTTCTATCATAAGAACTTATAAAGGTTCTGTGACATCATAAGAACTTAAACATGATCTGTGATGTCATAAGAACTTAAAAATGTTCTGTGACATCATAAGAACTTAAAAATGTTCTGTGACATCATAAGAACTTATAAAGATTCTATGACATCATAAGAACTTAAACATGTTCTGTGATGTCATAAGAACTTAAAAATGTTCTGTGACATCAGAAGAACTTATAAAGGTTCTGTGACACCATTAGAACATATAAAGGTTCTGTGACATCATAAGAACTTATAAAGGTTCTGTGACATCATAAGAACTTAAACATGTTTTGTGACATCCTAAGAACTTATAAAGGTTCTGTGACATCAAAAGAACTTAAACATGTTCTGTGACATCATAAGAACTTATAAATGTTCTATGACATTATAAGAACTTAAATGTTCTGTGACACCATAAGAACTTAAAAATGTTCTATGACATCATAAGAACTTAAACATGTTCTGTGACATCATAAGAACTTATAAAAGTTCTGTGACATCATAAGAACTTATAAAGGTTCTCTGACATACTAAGAACTTATAAAGGTTCTGTGACATCATAAGAACTTAAAAATGTTCTGCGACATCATAAGAACTTATAAAGGTTCTGTGACATCATAAGAACTTAAAAATGTTCTGCGACATCATAAGAACTTAAAAAGGTTATGTGACATCATAGGATCATAAAAAGTTTATGTGGCATCATGGAAACATAAAAAGTTTTATGGAAGGGATGCACAACTCCTGGAGGACCACAGCCCTGCAGAGTTTAGTTCCACCCCTACTTCAACACACATACCATGGGATTTTCAAATAAGCCTGAAGGACTTGATTAGCTGGATCAGGTGTATTTAATTAGGGTTAAAGCTAGGGTTGAACTCGTCAGGGCTGTGGCCCTCCAAGAATTGAGTTTAGCATCCCTGTTCTATGGCAACATTGGAACTTAAAAAGGTTTTGTGGCATCATAGCAACCTAAAAACATCATAAGAAACTATAAAGGTTCCTCTGCCTCTGTTGTTAAGCATAATCTAAAACCTGCACACCTGACCATATTTTTCCACGAAGGCTCTTTTTATCTGATTAAAAAGTCACTGAAAACAAAAGGTACACAATGACACACCAGCCAACACAGAAGGCTCTTTTTCACCCTTGAGCTATCTCTCTTTTCAGATCAAGTCACTGACCCAAACAAAGGTACCAGACAATGACGGAGATTCAACAATATTTGGTGGGTAATTACATCCACAACTCTCACTCAGTTCCAGAGGACAAAGAGAACGTTTCTGCTCCTGTGTGTTTCCCAGACTCTAAACCTCCATTTTTTTTTAATGAAGGCGTTTTATCTGATTCAGCACAATGATTTGTCATTTCAATATTAAAAGACACTCTCTACCTCCTTCGTTTACCACAACTACTGTCTACCTGCTTGGGTTTCCACTGCTCTTTGTTTGTATAGTGCAAGGCCGTCTGGGTCGCTTGCGTGTATGTGAACATGCGGGGTGCAGTCAGTTTAGTCTATGTTTTTGTGGACTTGACATCTGTGTGGTTGAATATTAACACTGAGGTTGCTGTGGTTTTGAGAGGTGTTTGTGTATCTGCATGCTAATGCGTCCATATGGAACCGTTGGTTTCTGCAGCCGTGTTTTGTAAGCGGACCCCCAGTGTTGTGGTGATTTTGATGGTGAACTTTGTCATCGGGGTGTTTTTTGTATAATTTTTTGAGGCATTTAAATAATGTATGTATGGATGGATGATGGTGATGAGGTGTTTGTGTGGAGTTTTGGGGGGAATAAGTGTATATTGTCATAATGAGGGGTTTGTGTAGATGTGTATGTGTGTGTGTTGTTATGAAGAGGAGGGGCCCTGTTTACAAAGTAGGTCTCAGCTGAGCTTCGTTCACTGACCTCACATTCCAGAACCGCCACTAATCGCCTCCGTCTGGCAAACTCTTGCTCTCTCTCTCTCATCTCTCACACTCACTATTCTTCTCTTTCTTTTCTCCATCCCCTCAAACACCGAGGGCTTTTTAGACTGTTTAGCTAATTTTAAGTGTTCGCTTAAGCAATCATCACTTACTTTTGCTCATATTTGGGTGTTTTTTCAACTATGGACACTTTCAGCTTTGTGGACTTTTAGAAAGTAAACTCAGTTGAAACCCTTTTAGTTTGTTTCATTTACATAGTAACAAAGTTCAACAGTGTTGGGTACTCTTATTTTCAGCATCTTTTATCCTGTATTGAGTGTCACACGATCCTTCAGAAATCATTCTAATATGCTGATTTGATGCTCAGAAAATAATTTCTTATTATTAGAAAGTTCAAAAGAATAGCCTTTATTTGAAATAGAAATCGTATATAATGTTAGAAATGTCTACTGTCACTTCTGATCGATTTAATGCATCCTTTCGGTATAAAAGTATTAATTTCTTAATAAAATAAAATGTATTAATTTAATTTCCTCTGCATCTCAAATTTTGTTTGTTTGACATTCTGGGAAATATCATCTTAAATATTTTTGGAATAAAATAGCCAGCACCTTTATATTGCCAAGGCTACTTTCACCACTAGTGTAAATACACACAATTAAACAATATTTTCCATACTTTTGTATAATTTAACAAATCAAAGTTTGTCAAAGTCAAAAAATTTCTGTCCACTAGTGATTCTAACCTAGATTTGTCCTCGACTCTTTGATACTGTTGTGCCTGTGGTAATCATGTACACTAATTTTTGAAAATAAAAATAAATAAAATTAAATTAAAAAAAATAAAACATTATTATGGCCAATATTGTTGGTCATAATGGAAATTATAATAAAAGCAGGAGTAAAAAAATATTTATTTTTATTATGAATATTCATATTTTAAGATCAAAATAGTTGGTCTGGGACAGGTAAAACAAAACAATAACCACTTGTAAAGTATTCAATAAAATGATAAAGGCATGGTAAAAAGTTTTCATGACAGCTTTATATGATCTTCATATAACAAAAAGAAAATTATTTATTTCGCATACAACAACCTAAATCCAATAAATAAACTTTAGTGCTTTACTTATATTAATGACATCTCAAATGACATCTCAATGAAGAGAGATGTGTCGTTGCTTTTCTAAGTAGTTGGTCTTTTTGTCTGGTAGATGCTAAAATGGGTGAAAACAGGGAGGGAATGTAGTCATATCTCATGACCAGACTTGAACTCTTTTGACTCTTGACTGCAGAAATCGACCACGCTAGTAAAACACAAGAGAGAATTGAACACAGAACATCCTGGTGCCCACGTACAACACACTAACAACTACCCAGAATACTAGAAACCTCATAACAATTCACAAAAACCTTCTCAAATGACTGTAGCAACAACAAAAAAGTTGACGGAAAGTGCATAGCATTTTCTTGTTTACTGTCAGTTACCGACACAAACGAGCTACAGGGAAAAACGAAATATGCCCCAGATGTTTTTTTGCGCAATTCTTCTGTGCTGTTGCTCCATCTCTTGTTCCCTCTTATTTTATTGTTTTTCTTTCACGGTGAGCTCATTCTGGGTTGTGGTCCTCAGAAGTGTAAATTAGAACCAGATCCTTTCTTTCTGAGCGAGGCACAGATTGAATATAATGTTCTGTTCCTTCGCTCTTGTGACTGAAATATGGCCCAGGCCGAGAGCACATTGTGCAATACCACGCAGCTGTTCGTGCTGTTTTTCTTTTCTGGTCTGCTTTCTCACGATCTTCATCCATCTCCTCTGTATTCTCTCCTCCATCCAGGTGTTGGAGTTTGCTCACAGCTGCTTGACAGATTACGTGTGGCCAGCCAGTGGTTTGGAGATTCGTTGTGAAGCTCTGTAGCTGTGGTTGAAGTGACCTCAGAGTACTCATTTGGACTCATGTATGCCCCTTGTCTACTGTGTGTAGCGTGTTTGCTCTGGGCTTGGGTAAAGCCAGGTTGCGGCGTGTTTCTCAGTAAGGACTGAATCGTGGCTGTGTTTGTCTCCAGGATTTCTGGGCCATTGCTTTTTGGATGTGATCTGCTAATGGACTTGTGTTGATACACTAACTCCACCGGCACGCTGGCGCTTTAATGGAACAGCATGTAAAATGTACCTCAATCAATAGCATTGACTGGGTCTAGGTTATAAACGCAGAGTAAAGAGACCGGTGGAAATGGGCTATTGCATTACCGTGCGGATCCATTAGCGATGTCCTCTAGATAAGTGAGTCTGCTAGGGTGGGTCACTGATCCTGACATCGTCCCTCAGCGTTAATGGAAGAGTTTCATTGCGTTTTACACAGTAGTCCAGAATGGCATAGATTTTGTTTTTACACACCAGTCCCTCTGGCCTTGTTCCTTTAATGAATTCGATAGACGTGTCACTAATACAGGAAACTTTAATGACATCAGACACCTGATACGTGTTCAGTGACATTAGCTCATTTAGTTTTGGCAGTTCTGCAAAACTATTCATTTTGAGCTGTCATCGATGAGGTGAACCCACAACCTCTTGATGCTTTTATTAAAAAATGTGGTAAAAAATTCAAACATGCAATGACTTGATTGCACTTCTCAACATTTCTGTTTTGGCACAAATGTCATGCGATAAAACCTGATTCATTTTGACTTATCATCGACAAGGTTCATACCCAAAACCAAGGTCTTGCATGCAATACCTCTTGCTATTTCCCACTGCTAACTCACCCAAAAATGCTTCTACATCATTTATGCTTTAGCAGACCTTTTATCCAAAGCGACTTACACATTCAGGCTAACATGCTTTTTTTTTTTTTTTTTTTACCTGTTCTAAACCTGTATGAGTTTCTTTCATAATCCTAACAAAAAAACATAATATGAAAAACACTGACAACCAAACCATTTATATAGTTTCTTTCATCTTCTTAACAAAAGAAGATAATTTGAAAAATGCTGGTAACCAAACCGTTGATGGTATCCATTGACTTTCATAGTATTTTTATATACTATGAAAGTCAATGGCTACCGTCAGCTGTTTGGTTATAAACATTCTTTAAAATATCTTTTGTGTTCAACAGAAGAAAGAAACTCATACAGGATTGGATCAACTTGAGGGTTAGTAAATGATGACAATTTAAATTTTTGGGTGAACTATCACTTTAAGTTCATGCTTCATAGAATATAAACAGAATATAACATGAGAAAAGAATGCTAAGGATAAAATATATGTAAGTTAAATGTCTATATAATATGTATTAATTCCTATTATATAAATAAATAATACAACTTGTACATTGCCACACTGTACTTACGTGATTGATTCTACACACACACACGCAAAAATTGGCTCCTGAAATAATAAACTTCTACTACTTATGCTGTATAACCTACCTTTCAGAAAGTATTGTGTGATGAATTATTCCTATAGAGACTGTTAGTAATTGGTTGCATTGCCAATGACACACTACTATGATAAATTAATGAGAATTCAATGTCTATCCTTAGTTGCTGGATGATTAAAAACAGCACAAGGAGACAATTAATAATTTATGCATTTTATCTTGAATGAATGATGCATTTATATAGCGCTTTATTGTGTATTGTTGTACACCCAAAGCACGTTACAATCATGTGGGGGGGTCTCTCCTCAACCACCACCAGTGTGCAGCATCCACTTGGATGATGCGACGGCAGCCACAGGACAACGGCGCCAGTGCGTTCACCACACACCAGCTACAGGTGGAGAGGAGAGAGAGACAGAGCCAATCAAGTGGTTGGGGATTATTATGAGGCCATGGGGCAGCTTGACTTCTCTCGCGGGGTTGACAAAGGCCAAGGGGGCATTTTGGCCAGGACACCGTGGTTACACCCCTACTCTTGTTTTGTTTCATAAACTAACTGATCATTAATGTTTTTACATACATTATCTGCACAGTAAAGCATTAAACTCTTCTGACTCTATCTGGAGCATGAGCCCTGAATCATAAACCCATGCTATGCTGGATTTGAACCATTCGTGTTGTGTGACTGTAATTCCAATTATGCTGTCGCATTTACTGTTGTTCTGTGAATTCTAAGTATTTTTTTCCAGAATTTTTAATTTCAGTATGAGTCTTTGAAACCTGGAATTTTACATGAGAACAAAAAATTTCCTCTCGCAGATTTCACAACAGGTCCAAGTAGGTCAAGCAAATCTGCCACGTTGACCAACAGAAAGCTGCTTGGTTGTTTTTCAAATAGCTCCTTGCAGTTTAGCATATTTGCACAATGTGTGCGAGGAATATCTTAATTATAAAAAAAAAAAAATTCCCCCCAAAATGAATATTTGTTTCTCATACACGCAAATTGCATACACATATTCCTATTCAATTTCAAGCACTTGTAAGCACTTTTCATTAAAACAAGACAAATTTCCTAATATTCCAGACCTTCAATTTCTAAATGCTAAATTCGAGCACTATAAGGATGTTGTATGAACCCTGTATTTAGCACAAACTTTTATTATTATTTTTAGAAAAATACAATTATATTTATACAAAATTGCTTATTTTTAATACTTGAAAAACGTTTGGCTGCCAAATCAAAGTCATGTGGTGCAACCAACAAAGTCAAAAAGTGGACCCTGCAACTGTGTGTAAAAGTTAAGTCTTTTCCAATTTTAAATTATTTGACATTTTTATGACAAGACAAGATAAGTTTAGGTTGTAAAATGTCATGTGGTGTGACTCCCCGTGAAAACTAATTATATTTATTAATTAATTATCAGAATCAGAATCAGAATGAGCTTTATTGCCAGGTATGTTTTCACATATGAGGAATTTGTTTTCATGACAGAAGCTTCCGCAGTGCAACAGAATGACAGCAACAGAACAAAAACACAGAAAAAAAAGAAACAACAACAACAACAAAAATAGAACAAGTAAATAAGGAATAACAATATATAAATTGACAATTGTATGTGCAGGTATATTACAATAGACAGTTTTGTATGTACAGGTGTAGTATGTGCAAATTTGAAGTGTAGACTAAGTATGTGTGTTAGATAAATAAGTGTATGAGTGTATAAATAGTGTTGTGTGTTCCACAGTTATTGTCAAGTGTTCATGAGATGGATTGCCTGGGGGAAAAAACTGTTCCTGTGTCTGGCCATTCTGGTGCTTAGAGCTCTGTAGCGTCGACCAGACGGCAACAGTTCAAAGAGAGAGGGTGCTGGATGTGAGGGGTCCAGAGTGATTTTGCTAGCTCTTTTGCTCACTCTGGATGAGTACAGTTCTTGAAGACCTCTGCTGGGCCTTTTTCACAATGGAGTAAATGTGAGTGTCCCACTTTAGGTCCTGAGAGATTGTGGTGCCCAGGAACCTGAATGACTCCATTGTAGTCACAGTGCTGTCCATGATGGTGAGTGGGGGGAGAGCAGGGGGGTTTCTCCTGAAGTCCACAATCATCTCCACTGTTTTTAGCGTGTTGAGCTCCATGTTGTTGAGACTGCACTAGACAGTAAGCTCTTTAACCTCCTGTGTGTAAGCAGACTCATCACCGTCCTGAATGAGGCCGATTAGTGTGGTGTTGTCTGCAAACTTCAGGAGCTTGACAGAGGGGTCCTTAGATGTGGAGTCGTTGGTGTACACGGAGAAGAGCAGCACTGAGGAGATAAAGCACCAATTATACACTCCATTCCTGATTATTATTTGAGTAAATGGATGTGTCCTCTGAGAGATTTTTCCAGCCTCATGACTCTAGCTGCTGCCTGTCTGTCAGGGGGAGAGCTGTTGATTTCCACTGACCAGACGGAGGTTTTTAGCATGGGCTCCATGTTGTTGATAATACGGAGAGCTGAGTTAGTTTGGGCAGGTGGAGGTTTGGGATGATAGTGTTAAAGGCAGAGCTGAAGTCCACAAACAGAATCCTCACATCAGTCCCTGATCTGTCTAGATGTTGCAGAACCTAATGCAGTCCCATGTTGACTGCATTGTCCACAGACCTGTTTCCTGAAGGCAAACTGAAGAGGATCCAGCAAGGGTCCAGTAATTTCCTTCAGGCGGGCCAGCACCAGTTTTTCAAAAGACTTCATGACCACAGACGTTAGAGCCACAGGCCTGTAGTCATTTAGTCCTTAGCTCCAGTGATCTGTTGAAGATCTATGTGAAGATGGGGGCCAGCTGGTCAGCACAGGTTCTCAGACAGGCTGGTGTAACACAATCTGGGCCTTGTACTTTTTTACCTCTTTCCTTCCGGAAGACCTGGCGCACCTCGTCTTCACTGTTTTGAGGTGCAGGTGTGGAGGAGAGGAGGGTTGCAGGAGGTGTGAATGGTGTGAATGGTTGTGTGGAGAGGTGTTCAGGGCGGGTGTGGGGTGTTTTTTCAAACCTGTAGTAGAACTCATTCAGATCGTCTGCCAGTCGTTGATTCTCCACAGTGCTGGGGAATGGTGTCTTGTAGTTGGTGATCTCTTTCAGACTTTTCCACACTGATGCTGAGTCGCTGGAAGTGAACTGAGTCCTTATTTCTTCAGAATAATTCCTCTTTGCCACTCTGATCTCCTTTTCCAGTGTGTATTTGTCCTGTTTATACAAGACATTGTCTCCCTTCCTGTAAGCATCTTCTTTGGCCTGACGGAGCTGTCAGAGTTTTGCAGTGAACTATGGTTTGTCATTGTTGTAAGTTAGATAAGTCCTGGTAGGAGTGCACATATCTTCATAGAAACTGATATATGATGTTACAGTCTCTGTGAGCTCGTCCAGATCGGTGGAAGCAGCTTCAAATACACTCCAATCAGTGAGGTCAAAACAAGCTAGTAAATCCCGCTCTGCTATATTAGTCCATCTTTTTGTAGTCCTTAATACAAGTTTAGCTGATTTCAGTTTCTGCCTGTAGGTCGGTATAAGATGAACCAAACAGTGATCAGACAGTCCTAAAGCTGCCTGTGGAACAGACTGATATGCATTCTTTATTGTGGTGTAACAGTGATCCAATATATTACTGTCTCTGGTGGAACATGTGTTGTGCTGTCTGTATTTTAACAGTTCACGGGAGAGATTTTCTTTATTAAAGTCCCAAAGAAAGATTAAAACAGAGTCCGGGTGTTGTTGTTCGGTCTCTATGATCTGATCAGCAAGTTTCTATAAAGCTGAGCTCACGTGCGCTTGCGGAGGAATGTAAAGACTTACGAGAATGAACGAGCAAAAACTCCCGTGGCAAATAGAACGGCTTTCAGTTAATGAAGAGGCTTCTAGATCGGGACAGCACATCTTCTTTAACACTGTTTCATCGGTACACCCCTCTTGTGATGTAAAAATGTCCCGCCGCTGCGCGGAAATATTCTGCATCGCGGTCCACTCTGAACAGCTGAAAGCCTGGCAGATGGAGCGCGCTGTCTGGAATAGTGTCGTTTAGCCAAGTTTCTGTGAAACAGATCAGCAGAGTGTGAGAAATCCTTATTTGTCCGGGAGAGCAGAAGGAGTTCATCCGCTTTTGTTGGGTAGAGAGCAGAGGTTCGCCAGAATAGATGCTAGGTAACGGCGTTCAAAATCTGCGCTTCCTGAGCTTCACAAGCCTCTCTTCCCCCATCTGCGTGTCCTGAAGAGCGTGATCAGCGCAGCTGCTCCGCCAACTACTATGTCCAGCAAAAACATCAGAATAGTTCTGGTGAAACCGATTGCAGGAAAAAAACGAAACGAATGTCCAGCAATTCGTCTCTGGTGAAACCAACATCATTAAAAAAACTAAAGAGAGGACAAACTAACAAAAACACAAAACAACTGCAGAGCATGCCACGGAGGCCGCCATCAGCATCGGCACCATCTTTGTAAAAAAATACTCTTTACCTTGAAATGTGTATTTAAAAATAGTTACAAATTTTCGGTATGTTTTTAACTTAATGATTAAGATGTGTACACTCACATGTAATCATCAAATTTGAGGTATGAAAACCTGATGGTTACACCTCATGACAAAAATACACATACAGCCACATCTCCATATTTCTTCTATTAACACCAAATGACGTGAAAAAGTAAAAAGCGTCCTTACCCCCCAGAAAGTGTGTCAGTCTTTTTAGGGGGTCTTTTAAGGCCAGGCGCCGTTGGACTGATTCTCAGTCCTTGACCTGTCTGCGTAAGGTGCGTACGTGTTCCCCAGTTTAGCATGACTGATCTACCTAATCATTAGCTCAGCTGACAGCAGCTAGCCGCTGGCTAGTATGCTGTCTTGGTGATAAGGAGCTTCCTTTGCGGATATGAGCTAATGGACCACTGTGTACACGGCCTGTGATGTTGCCATGTATTAAGTGTGCTCAACTGAGGCTGAGTTTAAGGTTGCAGTTTCTCCACTGATTTACCAACCCGCCCCAAGTGTGAGTGTGTACCAATAAGAGGATTAGCACACCTGGAAGATTATTTCTAACCTCTCCTCGTTCCTCAGCACATGCAAACCAGGAAAGTGTGAAGCTGTTCAGAGGTACAGTTGCCATCCCTGCCAAGCAGACAGTTGCTGGCCAACTTTCGGAAAGTAAAATTGGCCAGAGGAAGCACTGGGACTAGTAGAGTGTCTCGCAAAATCAAATTTAGATGTAAGAAAATTTACAAAAATTTTAATTAGAGAAAATGTACAAGAAATGAAATCCAAGCAGTGGCAGATTCTGGTGTTGGTGATATAATGCTTACTAGCGTGGCATAGTTGTCCCCAGACATGCAGTCCACTACTCGATCGTGGATTCACAGCAGTTTCACAGGATTGCACAAGCTCTAAGCTCAGATTGCCCCTCTCATCGGCTCTTCATCTAGTAGACAAATATTGTAGGGGATGAATGTTCAGTGCAGTACCATTCATTACATGTCAAATTAAACAAGCAAACACACAGAATAATTGCAATCATATGGGATTTCCAGAATACCAAAATGTGAGAATTATTTAGGATTTCAATGTGACACGCTCTGATCGGATAGCATTACATATTTGTCTTCATCACACAACAATAAACATTAATTTATTATGACTCTCTAAGCAATATAATTATATATGTGGGCCAATGACATATTAGTGTCCATGATAAAACAAAATACAAATCTTAAGCCATTCATGTTGGTTTCAACATATGGCTATCATTCATGGTTTTGAAAAACATTCATTTTCAAGATATGTTTAAATAATGATTCATCATGTCAAATTTGTGGAACTATCATACAATCTAATCAGGGTTAATAGTTAATTAAAACTGAAACTGAAACTAAAATTAAAACCATTAACAAACGTATTTGTTACTTAAAATAAAATTAAATAAACGTTAACTGAAATAAAGTAAATATATATATATATATATATAAAAAAACTTTTTATTTTGGGTAGTTGCCAAGTCAACATTTCTCATTTTAATTTAGTTTAACTTCATGTACTAAAAGTTTAATTAAAACTGAAATAAAATTAATAAAAAACTATATAGACATAGATTAAAAAACAAAAACAAAATTACTAAAAACACACACACAAAAAAATCATTAAAACATGAACTAAAATTAAAATGGAAAATATAAAAATAAAAACTGATTCAAAATATCAATAAACAGTATAATAGCATGTCAATGATACTAAAATAACACTGGGTCCAACCACCAAAATTATGGAACCTATTTTACTTACACTCTGAGTGAATGTACACATATTATTATTCTTTATATATATATATATATATATATATATATATATATATATATATATATATATATTATATATATATATATATATTTATTTTTTCTCAAGCTAATAAGTATTGTGTACAAATATCATTGTATTCATTCATAAATATAATTAGGTTTTTGAGGGTCACACCACATGACATTTCACAAACTGAATTAACCGCGCCTAAAATTATTAGATTTATTGATATTGACAAATAGTCACAAGGGTCTGCAAGGTCATAAAGGTCACTCTATTATATAATTTATTATTTCTGCATATTGGTTGAAACATGTGACTGATTTGGTGGATTTTTATATATATATATATATATATATATATATATATATATATATATATATATAAGCAGTTGTAGCAGTTTTATCAAAATATTTAATTTTTCAAGACACAACAAATGACTGTCAAACTACTTCATGAAGTTTTCTGTTCAATAATCTTTTAAAGAGGCTTGTTTTTTTATGACATATATGAATTACATTTATAATAAATTAATAGATAAAAAATGAGTGCCATCTCTTGAGTTTAATACAGCAGGCAGTAATTTGTAATAAATCCCAGGCTGATAGATTTTTTCCCACCCCTGACTTACCTCAAGAATGGCCTGTAACCAGTAACTGTTTAAAGAATAAATCTGAAGTTAAAATGCTCTGAAGGAGTATCATCTTATATATATATAAAATATTCTGCCTTATAGGATCTGTAGGTACACTAGACCTCTGTTTAAAAGCCTGGTGAACAGGAGCTTGGTCACCAGCCCTTCATATCTGTATCCTGCATGGTGACCAGAGCTAATGATAGAGATCTCGATTACACACAAAGCCCAGTGAGGATCCTGAAGGGTAACAGTGTACAGGCCTGTCCAAAGCATGGATGAAATGTCAAGCATGCGCTACAGTGAGAACGAGTGAAAGTGTGATCAGGGTGTGCTGACATCAGTGCAGTGCACAGACCTTTTGAGGGGCATGTGCTAAAACTTTTTATATATATATATATATATGGGCGCTCAGTTTTTCCTGTTGTAAAATACATTTGGTCAAAATCAAATTTTATAAAATATGAAATTCTATGCATTAGCTATTTAAGTGTAGGCTATTGGCTATGACTGGATGGCAAATGCTAGCCCTCTCTCTCCGGTTCTACATGTCTCAGACCACAAATACATAAAACATGAGCCTTTATAGCCATAGTGTTTCTGCGTGAAGAAAACGCTGTACTTATTTAAACAACAAAATCTGTATTTACCCTTGCAAGAGTTTGTTCAGCTGCTGTGGAACTTCAGTTCATCCAGTGAAGATAGAGGGGTGGAGTTATGAGGTTTTACTGACAGTTTGAGTGGGTTCAACAAGATTTAGTCACAAGCTCTTTTTAATACCTTTCATTGGCTAAAGATTTCTAAAACAGACAGATGGACGTAAAGGGTGACCAATAGCATTGATTTATTGAGAAGAAGAGAAAAAACACCACCACCAATTAAAAGGGCTGGCTGACATGTAACTCAGTGCTATCTCATCAAAAGCATGTCTTCTTCACCTCTACATGTTCAGCAGTGCAGGATATTGCGTCTCACCTTATCTTTGTTTGGCCTCCACTTATTCTGGGAAAAGCAGCTATCAGCGATGTACACAGTACAAATTTAGTCCTAACTTCTGATTATGCATATCAGTGTTCTCAGGGGGAGTGTTCATAAGCATTCATCCCGATACGCTTGTTAGGGCTCTTATGGGGCGTTTGAACAATAAGAATTGTAAAAAGAGATTTTGGAATTCAAGTGGGAATACAGCAAATTGGATTTATGAAAGCAACTATATCAGCCTGTCTGAAATTCTCATTGGTCAACAGCAAAATTACTGTCAAAATTTGGTCACTTCAAGGTGCATCACTTTTGCTAACCCTTGCATTTCTTTCCTATATGTGTTTGTGGCACATCATTTTTGTTGAAATCAATAGGTGATGCAGCATAAACTGAAGTGTGTGGGAGACCTTAGTTAACACAATGGGTCTTATTCACTAAGTGTGTATGCACAAATTTGTGTGAAATCTGTGTATGAACGCTTTCAGGAACCATTCATGATGCACATATTACTTTCCTGCTATAATGTATTCTAAATGTTCTCCAGTGTGTACAAATACGAAATTATTAGTGAATGATTCTGGATGAACGATCATGATCAGTCTACATGAACTCGCTGGAAAATTTCAGCCATCGGTGACCTGCTTTGCACTTTCTTTCCATCTGTGGATCTGTTTTGGCCCCCCTGCAGTGTGTGAGCATGTGCATTTGCCCTAGAAGCCGAGTGGTCACGTACACTGAGAGAGTCCCTGGCAGAGGCTGTGTTTGTGGCTGGGTTCGTTCCAGCTGGGTGAGAGAGTGGAGGGTTAATGATTAGTCCCATGCTCTGTGTGGATCAAGGGCATGGGACCGTACGGGCCCTGGGCCTGGGGGAAACAAGAGAAAGAGAGTGAGGGAGCACAAACCAAGAACTCAAAAGCTGAATCACCCATCACTTCTATATTTATACTCAACTCCCAGTACAGATCTATATTTACACATCAGTACTGTGTACACCACATTTATTTCCAGTAATCGTTATATAATGAATAATCAGCCACTACTTCTCTATCCATCAAAGGTGCTGTAAGTGATTGTTTGACACATTAAATGTTCCTACTTCCTGACAGATATTGTTGAATAGAGGTCCTGAGAAATGGCACCTGCCTATGTGAGAACACTAGGTTCTGTAAACAGCCAAAAGCCTGTGTTTTTTTTTTAAGCATCAGAAAACTAGTCAATCAAAAACAGTCTTTGAATGGAAATCATTTGGGTTTTGAAGAGATAGTTAAGTTAGCAAATTAGCGCAAGTTAATAAAATCTCCTAAATACCTTTCGTTACAACACCTGATACTTTTTATTTTATATTTAATTACATGCTAATGTCCCATTTATATCTATCTATCTATCTATCTATCTATCTATCTATCTATCTATCTATCTATCTATCTATCTATCTATCTATCTATCTATCTATCTATCTATCTACATTACATGAATCTGTGGCTAAGCACCTTACTTATCAGTAATCAAAGAGCACCTCTTCATCTTAAAATGTCATTTCTCTTCTATGAAACAGGTGCATCATCCCGATGAAGCCTTGATTGAACCAAGGCTTATATGCATTAGTGTATGTGTGTGTTTGTGTGTGTGTGTGTGTGTGTGTGTGTGTAACAAGGAGGGAACTTGTCAACCCATGTTGAAGGATAACCGTAAAAAGTGGAATCCCAGAACGTAAACAGGTGCACTCTGATCAATTTGACTTGCAGATTTTGGTACTAAGGAGAAAATGAAACAAACAACAAACAAAGCAAAATAAAATTAAATAATAATAGTAAAAATACAGGTCTACAGGTCTGTAAAAAAACAAACAAACTAATAATTGACATCTATAGCTTATCGGTCATAAAATGAAACTAATTATCAGAATTGTAATATTAATAACAAACTACACAATGTGTAGGAGCACATGCGCTTACTGCCAAGCCCCAACTGATTTTGATTTGGAAATTACCTATTTGATTACTGATTAATACCTTGAGAGTTCACCCAACCATTTGGAACAACCATTTGGTTTACTTCTCTGGAAAACATGTCCGTGACCTACTGTCACAATGATTAATCTTTAAATTAGTAATTGTTTAACAAGGCAATAGAATAAGTCCTGCACACTGCTATTAATTCTATAAGTATTCTGCAAGCTACAGTAGACTTATTCTGTTATTTATTTTCTGTGCTATAGTCTAGTTTGAGTCCAACACCTGCCTGCAACCATCCAGGTGTGTAATAGATTTGTTTGCATTTTCTGAAAGAGAAAATCCCCTACGCACTCCAAGTGAACCATATTACCGCATTCCAAACTCGCAAGAAACTTTCCATCTTTCTCCTCATAGTCTCTGACCTCAATCCTGTATTCTTTAGGGTATTTTCTTCTCCACATGCCTCATCTATCCGTGCTGTCATTCTCTTTCAACCCCCACCCCTCCTTCACTCTTTCTGCCAGAGATATGCATGGAATGTCTGCTCCTTAGGCTGGATCTCGATTCCCATCAGGAAGACAGTGACATTTTCAATATCTCAGCCACACTTGTGATTCTAATTGCACATAAAAGAGCATTATAGATGTATCTGTGTCTGATCTTGTGGTGCCAGAGAAACACTGACAGAAAAACATTCCTCCAGGTAGTTTCGACAGAAACATTAACCCGTCTGTCTCTCTCCTGACAGCCTCCATTCCATTCTTTGCCTGTGAGCTCAAAGCGGTGACTGCGTACAAGAGGGGCTTCTTCTGCGGGGACACCAGCATCACTTACCCTTACATAGAAAGTGAGGCCATTCCTGACAGTATGCTTATAGCCGGGGGCATCATAATTACAGGACTTACGGTGAGAACACACACATATACTGTAGCAAAATATCACTTATTGAAAGGCTTTAAAGAGATAGCTCACCCAACAGTGTAAACTCTTTTCTTCATTTACTCAACCTCATGTCAGACTTATTTTCTTCTCTGTAGTCAGTCTTTTCATTGAAATTGCAGAGTCTTTTAAGTACCAAAATGGGTGCAACATTAAAATATGATAAAAGTGGTCAATGCACCTCTTCAGAACTGCACTCAATCCTACAGAAGACTTCAGAACATACAGTAGCATATAAGACAACCTTGTGTGAAAAATATACTAAAATTTAAGGTATCACCAGTAAGTTGTTAACCATTGTTGGAGCCAATAGCCTTATGGGCAGAGCTTCGACATGTAGGTGCAATTGCACTTCAGGAGACCCAAGATTGAATCCCAGTTCATGGTTCTTTACCAATCAAATGGAAATAGCTCTCCATACCAGCAGGTGACAGTAGTCTGTATTCGTCATTCAAAAAGAGCTAGGACTGCGGATAACATCACAAATGAGATGGCCAACTTGGTGCATCATGGCCTTATGTCAGTGATCGGAAATCAAGAACCAGTCCAATTTGTGAATAAATAATTTACATTGGTTTTGTCTACTTCAACTGATCAATTTAAAACAGAGCATCCAGTCCTTCTCCTAGAGGGCCAGTGAGCTGTAGAGTTTAGCTCCAACATATTTGCCTGGAATCTGAAGACCCTGAATACCTGATTTAGATGGTTTTATTTAGGGTTTTCTCATGAACTTTTATGAAGACACTAAGGAGAGCAAGGCTGGATATCAAGATTCAGTGGACAACAACTTAATTTTTCTGTTTCCCACACAAAACTATCTGAAAATTAGAAATATAATGTGTGTGAACTACTTCTATGGTGTTTTATGTAAAGCTTTCAAGCTATCTTTTCTTTGTAATTGCATGGAAAAGAGTGACCAGTACATTTAAATTGACCTTTGATGCTTCCTGAAAGGAAGAAAGTCGTATGGATTTCAAACAACATGAGGGTGAGTGGTAACTGATGACAGAATTTTCATTTTTGGGTGAACTAGCCTTTTATGAGACTTCCTGTTCACAGTAGTATTAGCCCACGGTTCTCCTGTTACTGAAGGATATTGATTTACTTTTTTCATCTTCCTTGCTATTGAACAAGATTTTCATTGTGTGTAAGAGAGAATGTGTGTGAGGTGCTGTGAATTATTCAAGGCTTTGTGAGCCTTGTAGTATTTAATTCAATGTTGCATGACTGTAACCTTAGCAGTGTCCCCTATATGTCTCAGATTGCTGTTGGAGAGTGTTGCCGGGTACGATTCAGAGGTGTGCACTCACGGGCATTTGTGCGCAACCTCTATGTGTCCTGTCTGTACAAGGAGCTGGGCAGCTTCCTGTTTGGCTGCTGCGTGGGGCAATCCTTGACCAACATGGCAAAGCTAAGTGTGGGCCGTCTCCGTCCCCACTTCCTGTCGGCGTGCAATGTGACCTATGCTTCACTCAACTGTGTACCTGGAACCTACATCTCAGATGATGTCTGCAAGAATGAGTTCAAGATAGTGGAGGAAGCCAGGTAAGTGGAGTACAAGGGGTTTTATGGGAGGCACATTGATGAGATTAGCTCTGTTCCAAAACCTAGGCTGTGTACAAAATTTGCATACTTAGTTGATACTTCTTCACTGATCATTAAAAAAAGTATGTTCTATTTCAAAAGTCTCCAAACCTGCTCCTGTCGAGCTACCTTTCTGCAGACTTGAGTTGCAACCATGCTCCAACACACCTTGCTGTAATTATCAAGTAACCCTGAACACCCTGATTAGCTGGATCAGGTGTGTTTGATTAGGGTTGGAAACTCGGCAGGACCATGGCATTCTTGGACTGATGGTGGCCACCATGGTTTGAGCTGAATTAATGGGTTAGTTCACCAAAAAAGGAAAATTAACCCATAAATTACTCACCCTCAAGGCATCCTATGTGTATATGACTTTCTTCTTTCAGATGAATCCAATCGGAGTTATATTAAAAACTTTATTTGATCTTCCAAGCTGTTTAATGGCAGTCAGCAGGCGCTGCAGTGCATCAGTCCAAAAGAAGTGAAATAAAGTGCATCCATTCATAATAAAAAGTGCCTCACACAGCTCCGGGGGATGAACAAAGGCCTCCTGTAATGAATTGATGCGCTTTTGTAAGAAAAATATCTATATTCAAAACGTAATAATCATTTTAATCTAGCTTGCGCCAACAGTTGTACACAGAACCAGTTCTGAGAGGATGGCGTATGAAGATAATCCAGATGTACTATATCTTTCATGTTTTCATTATCATGTGACCTACCAGCGTCAGTTGTGTCGCTTCATTGCAATACACAACTCATGTGTCAATCAGATGAGCACTTCAGAATCTTGTCGGAAGTGGTAGGTCATCCGGGTACTATTTGTCTACTATAAATACTATGGAGACTGAGCTGTCTTGCTGTATACAACCTACATAGGCAGCATCCTAACAAAAATGGATCTTCACAACTGACTTATTTGTAACATTTTATGTGCATGAAACAAATAGTACTCCACACTTAGGGCACTTCAGAATGGAACACAGCATTTGGTATTTAGAACAGCCCTATCTAGTGATACTGCCTAGGTAGGAGGCTCACTAGATTTTGGAACAGAGCTATAGTGTATGATTAGTTAAGGTTACAGCATTTCAAGTGCAAATGTTGGATGTTTTTCTTTTTTTCTGAATAATCACATAGTTTGTTTTATGGAAATATAAAGGAATTTCTTAGAATAACATGCATGCTTGTGATTGCTTAATATAACATCATGCAGACAATAAAGCAGTGCAGCGGTTTAATGATTTGTGAGATTATGACATTTGATCTGTAATAATTCCCTTCTGCTCTTTTCAAACAGAAAGTCCTTCTTCTCGGGCCATGCATCTTTCGCCATGTACACCATGCTTTACCTGGCAGTGAGTATCACCATATTTACCACATGCACACTCAAACACTCAAACTCAAACAAATGTCATGGTAGCGCCAAACGCCTGTGCTTGCTGTGGGATGCCGCTGAGGAGCTTTTTTTGTTGTCAGCTTTCACTTCCCATCCCTGCCATGTGGGAAAAGTGCCAAAAAATTCCTACTGACAAGAAACTCTCTCAAACTTCAACTCACACAAATGCACACAAATACACTCATACTGAAAGAAGAAGGCTCTGAGAATGCACAAAAAACTCCCAAAAGGCATCTTGCTTCAAGCAGAAAAGAAAGAATTGAGTGAAAGAGGGAATGTTCTCCAGAGGCCTGATGAATAGATGAGCGGAGAGAGGGAGAGCAAGTGAAAGCTAGCTGAAGACAGAGGAGGCCTTGTTTAGTTCTGGGTTGGGTCCGGGAGGGGGGGAGCTTTGGCCTGCTGAGAGATAGACAGGCTTCTTTCAGTTAAACCTCTCTCTCACTCACTGTTATGGCCTGGGGAAGGGGCACAAAAAGGGGAAAAATGACAAAACGCTTGCAAACGATCATAAAGCATGACATTCAATAGCATTTACATTTCTCTTTCACTCAGCTGCCCCACAAACCTTATCAGAATTTACCCTGCCTTGTGTGCCAATCACATTTAGAACGGAGGGAAGAATATTCTCCGCTGTGTAAAAACAAGCTATTTTCTACCATTCATCTGATTCAATTCACAGGCCTCTGGCTGCTCGAAAAGCGGGAGAGCTCTTCAGCTCTTATTAGAGAGCAAGAGAGAGAGAGAACATGAACAGAGCGAGGGAAAAGCCTATAGAAAAGCCATGCCAGGCTCTTTGTCCTCTCTGCCTGTTTTTTCTTTCCTTCCTGGCTAATGGCTGCACTGTTCAGGCTCGGCCCTGCCTTGCATGCCTGACCTGCAGCCACATGCTTTGGCTCTAAGCGCCAGCTGCTCCAGGCTTTACTGCAGGAAGCCAAACACCTGTGATGGGGCTGATGGGAGGGGTACCAGGGCCCTTAATTTCTGGAATGTTTCACGGTCCCTCGTGTGACATCAATGTCGATAAACTTCATGCACAGCCAATACCCGCTGACCCCAATACATCTCCCTAATATTTGTTGTGTCGCTAAACTAGCTTGGCAGGGTGGTATTATTAATATGCTAACTTTTTTTTTTTTTACCATATGGCTCTGTTCATCCTAAATGAAATGTAGCCTCAAAAGTGATGATTTGGAACAGTCTGTGTAATGTAACACAAGCACTGAAGTACATTTCAAGGAAAGTTAGTTAACTTGTCGGCCATATTTGCAACACCTCTAGGCAGCTATTTCCAGGATGCAAGACCAACTCAGTCTACTCTCAAAAACTGCTAGCGAAACTCTGACACAACCCATAAATGATCAAAAAGCATTTTTAGCAACAATTCTCTCATCTTGGATGAAGCTTTTCACAGTATATTCTGGCATTGTCCACTTTATTGCCTTGGAATTTGACAGATACAAGAAAACATAATTATGCTCCTTAACTTTTGGAACAGACTTCTTGTGAAGAGTGTTTTCGTGATGCTCAATAGATTTGTGTAGCTCGCTAGATTTGGGAAAATAACCTTTTTAAAACCATCTTCCACTGCCAGGGTGGAGATACAGAAAATAGATAACTACAGTAGACCTAAATAATATTGTCTCTCAAGTAAGCTAATTCAAAGGTAATGAAAGATCACTAACATGCATTTAGAAAATAGATTGAGCGAATTTATATTTGATGCAGGATTTTTTCTTAGGCTATTTATTATAACAGACTAACGCTATTGGCATCTTTGAACTAAAATAAGCACATTATTTAGTCTTTTAAAGATGGTTTATCAGATTTACCAGATTTAGCTAACTTCTGAATTGTGTGATTTTTCAGGAAATGTGTCAACAAAAGTTTAGCTAGGTCAAACACACTCACTCACACAGTAAGCTTTATTTATCAGTCCGTACACTCTTTTATCAGCTCATAAGTTAATCATTCTTCAAACTTCCTGTGTTTGTGCAGTTCTACCTGCAGGCAAGGTTGTCATGGCGAGGGGCACGGCTCCTGCGACCGTTGCTGCAGTTCATGTTGGTGATGTTAGCAGTGTACACAGGACTCTCTCGCATTTCAGACTACCGCCATCACCCCACTGACGTCCTGACCGGCTTCTTGCAGGGTGGACTGACCGCGTACTGGGTGGTAAGAATCACGTTGCCACATGCTCTAGATTACCATTATTATGATGCTGGGCGTGTAAGGTGCTTTTTGTCTGCTCACTTTAACATTTTCTTTGTGCGGTTACAGGCCTTTTATATCTCGTCCATGTTTAAGATGTCTCGTCCAGACATGTCTCCAACAAGCTTGTCTCTGGAGAGTCCCCTGTCCAGCCAGCAGACCGTCTGCTAACAGAGACACCTAAGAGACACGAGAGAGTGAAAATGGGAGTGATCGAGTGAAGAACGTGATTGGGACAAAGAATGTTAAAACATACTCATGTCTTGACAGAGAACCATTTCCTGCGCACTCTGAGAGAAGAACAGATATATATTTATATATATATATATATATATATATATATATATATATATATATATATATATATATATATATATATATATTTACACACACATACATGTCTAACACTTCAACCAACCCGTCCACAAAGTATCAGCCCTCCATAGATAAATGATATTTTTATATAAAAAAGTTTATCCTTTATATTTTTGAAATATGTTATAGTTGAAGCTGCTAATAATTGTTGTTATATAATTTGTCACTTGTAGTCCAGGCTCAAAGATTCACACGTCACAGTGTTAAAGTGATTTGACTTCATATGGAACTCAACATGACAAGCTTTTCGGCTCATGTTGACTGTTGGAGGCCCAGTCTAATGAATTTCCATTGGACAAAAATGGACCAATCGAAACAACGCTTCGGCCTTAGACCACACCCCCTTGTGTTTGCTATTGGACCTGGCTAGACCACTGTTCTGGTGCGCTGTTGCACAATCATAGCGGTGCTGATTGTAGACACCCTCTGTTTATAAAAGCACAGATTTGATGCTAATGCTATTAAGCTTGTATTGTATTAAGGTGGGTTAAACTCCATGTTTGTACTAACCACTTTCACTGCATGAGTGAGACTGAAAGGAGGATTGAGCCAACAACCTCCTCAACCGCCCCCCTCCCCTCTGCATAATGAGGGCTTGAATCTTGCCCTAAATGCTCAGTGGACAGGGGGTCTATACCTGTGTATCCTTTACTACTCATAGCACTTGAATTACACTATGGAATCGTCTAATTACTACAGATAATATTTTATATTTTGTCTTCTTTAATCAGTGTTTTACTTTCTTCCTGCGGTCAGTGCCATTTGTGTTCGTCTTTGTGTTATTTTTTTCCCCAAATTATAATTATTCAGAATGAATGTAAATAAAATCATTTTATAAACAGATCCAGATCATCAGAAGTATTAGCATCGGTTCTTGTTTTATGTGTTTATATATGTTTTTTATTGTTTGTGTTGATCAGGTACGCAGAGTTATTGTTGCTAATTGTTAAAGAGACTAGTGACTGAGCCACAGATTGTCAGAAAGCTATATTCTACTTATCTAGTTTCATTTCATTTGTTGGTTTCCCCTGTGAAAAGCCTGTATGGCTGAAATAACCACTGTATTATTAAACCAAACCAATAAAATGAATGTTCAACCTTTGTATCTTTCCATCTCTTCTATAATGACAGAACAAAAGTGCACATCCACCCACACACATTAATATACATAACCCTGATGAGTAAAGCTGCTGTAAAAAAGCTGATATACACATCTGTGACTGTGCATCAGTTGGATTATAAATTAACACAGTAAATTGTCATGTTGCTCTGCAACTGTAGCAGCCTAAAGAACAATATTACATATTCACTAATGAACTATATTAGCTGGCGGCAGAATTATTATTAATTAATGCATTTGTGTAAATGTTAATTTACTGAATCTTGGTGTCTTTACCCTTACGAAAAAGAAGTTTATTCAAGTGTGCTTTTAGTATACTTCTTTTAAACTAAAAATAGGAAAGTATGCTTTTAGTTTACTTTTTATGTACTTCTCAGAAATGGGCTTTATGTACTCCTCAAAAATATACTTAATATGACATTTAAGTATACTTGACTCATACTTACAAAAAGTCTAAATATATTTGAGCTACAGTATATTGTGCTCCTAGAATTTGTATTTTCATTATTAGATAGAGGGCACTAGTACACATCTTCTGCACAGAATTTCCCAAAAAACACAAGTGAAGAAGAAAAAAAGAAACAACAGATACCAACACATGTAATCTAACACGATCATCTGACATGAAACAGCATCAAAACTGTAACGTTATGGAGTAAAAAGGCCGAACCGATGAAGAGGTAATAATTACAGTCAAGCTTTGGGGTGTTGATCAACTCCATCTATGTTTTGATTATCATTCGGAATCTAATTCATAGTCTTTTTTCAGCTTATGTGTTCAAAATGTTATTTCTTTATTTTCAGGTGTTTTAAACAAAATACCGAAATAAAAGTCTACAAAAAAAGAATGAAAGAAAACAGAATAAAATGTTTTTGTTTACAAGCAGATACCCTGTTCTTTTCTTTGGATGTTTTGTATGTTCAGATATCCATATAACAAAATATAAACAAATTAAAACCTAAATAGGGACATAGTAAACTTAAAGTATGATGTAAAGTTCACTTAAAGAAAACTTATGCGTATACTTGCAGTATAGTAGTTTACTGAGACTATACTTCAAAGTGTACAAAGTATTTAATTAGTAAACTATCAGTATACCTATAAGTTCACTTTTAGTATAATTGCAGTACAAACTACAAACATAGAGGTAAACTAGTTGTGTACTCAAAGTTTGCTTTTATATACTAGAAAGTGGGCCAATTTAGTCCCAAGGAGTATTGAAACAGTACACTTACAAGTATACTGCTAGAACACTGATATTTGTATAACAATTGCCATTGTACTGCGCGTTGCATTAGATGCACCAGATGTACTTCTCGACCATTGGAGTTCTGTAGTTATGCAGGAGTGCAGCATAAAAACATTTTCTAGCATTTGATTTAAATTTTCTTTGACCTGTGATGCTTATTACAACCATGGAAAAAAATTACTCAAAGTTTAAGTACATTTTCATAGATATATTTAGGTAGATGACTCATTCGACAGTTCCAAGCATGTAGACACGTCCGCCATCTTGCAACGGTCAACTAGACATCATTCACCATGATAATCAATTAATATTCGAAGATGCCACAATCCTGCACAGCCGATGGTTGTAAAAACCATTGGGATTTAAATTCCTGAAGAAACGGGATAACCTTTCACAGGTGACAATGTGAGAGAGGGGCGGAACCATAGATACAGTATGTAAGGATTGTGGCATCTTCATATTCACTGAAGTCAAGTTGAACTTTCCAATATGGTGGATGGCTTACGTATAGTGGCCCACAGAAACAATCGCTAATGAGGCATCTACATATACACATCTATGTACATATAGCACTTACACTTGACAAGAGTTGCCCGGCTCACAGTTCTCCACCATTTTTATGTGACCACAAAAGCAGCAAACATAGACAAACATAAGTCTGCTGCTCAATTCTTATTGTTTATTATTTATTTGATACAATGCATGTTAATGAACATTTGTAGTAATACAATGTAAACAAGCCGGATTATAGCAACATTGCTAATTTACATCCGCAGTCCCTAGGCAGGTACACAAAAGGATACAGACTCAAATACACATATAACAGTACATAAAATATGTTTTAAAATTTCTAAGTAAAATGTTTACACAACTGATTTGTCATAAGCCAGTTTTTGAAATGATCTTTAAAGGTGGAGCATTGTCTTATTGACTGCGGTAAGCTATTCCAGTATTTACTCCCTATTACAGATAATACTTTCTGTCCAAAAGATGTTCGCCTATATGGGACCTCACAGTCCCCTCTAATAATAGGCCTAGTACCAATACTTCAATATGTCCTTGGTTTTATAAATTAATTTAATGTAGGGGGAGCAGGTCCATTCAAGACCTCATAAATAAAATGCATATTTAAAATTTGTACAAATTTCAATTTTTTTTTTTTTTTTTTTTATTTAGAAAATTACAGTAATGAAATGACACTTTAATTGCCTCCTTATACAATGATTCTATTGTCTTTAGAGTTGTGCCACTTATAAATGACCAACTATTAAAACAATAGTCAATATGAGAAAAAAATCATTAAGTATAAATATAGCCTAGCAGTACCAACTGTCAAAAATGGCCTAATATACATAAAATTCTTTAAATTCAACTTTACAATATTAGACAACTTTTTCACATGACTTCTAAAAGTTAAAGCAGAATACAAAGTTACCCCAAGGTGTGTAAACTATTTAACAATTTCAAGCTCCTCCCCTTTCAAGAATACCTTAAAAAATACCATATAAACTGTCATCTTTACAAACATCATACACAAAAAATCATACACAAAGCTTTTTTTTTTTTTTTGTGTGTGTGTGTTCAATAATAAATCTGATTTGGTAAGCCATTCCTGAACATTGGTCATAGCAGAAGTCAAAGTAATCAAAGCTTTTTCTAAGTTATTCGCATGGGTAAAAATTACTACATCATCTGCATACAACTGAACATTTACATATTTACATACTCCAGGTAAATCATTAATATAAAGAGAAAATAAAATTGGTCCCAAGATGGAGCCTTGTGGAACCCCCTTGGGACAAGCAATGTATGAAAACCTTGTACCATCAATACACAGACATTGTTTTTTATTTGGAAGATATGATTTTATCCAAATTATAGACTCTCCCGAAAAAAAGAACCTGATGGTCAACAGTGTCAAATGCCTTCCTTAAATCTAAGAAGACAGCACCAACACACATACTCTTATCTAATAAGCATTTGACTTTCTCAACAAACAGACAATTAGCTGATTCTGTTGAACAATTACTGTGAAAACCCACAGAAAACCCAACCTTCCAAGCTGACAGACCAACTGCTTGCCTAAAGGAAAATTCACCATATGTGTTTTAGGGCCTATTAAGGAATCTTTGTTATCTTTGTTAAAAAAAAAAAAAAAAAAAAAAAAACATTTGTTTCCCATAGGCATCCTTTGCTTTAGAGCTTTTTAATGTGTCAATAATATTAGCTACTCCTAATTCAGTTACTTCCTCTATTTGAAAAATAGGTTGGGCACAATTAATAGGTCTATAAGTAATATCTTTTAAGGTAAAAATCTGGGTTATTTCATCAAATGAATTATAAAAAAATATGTATCAAAATTAGTAGCTATAGTTAATGGATCTTTTACTAAAATATTATTAATTTTAAGTTAAAAACTTTTATCCATATTCTTTTTTCCAACTAGTTTAGTAATAGATTAAATATGATTATAAAATATAAAAGATTAATATAATTCTAAGAGCCAAAAAAAAAAAAAAAACATAAATAAAATTGCACTTAAAAAAGTGACAGTAGAGAGATTTAAAATGTTACAAAATATTTCTATTTAAAATAAATGCTGTTATTGTGAACTTTTTATTCATCAAAAATTTCTGGAAGAAATTGATCAATTTCTACAAAAATATTAAGTAGCAAATCAGCATATTAGAATGATTACTGAAGGATCATGTGACACTGAAGACTGGAGTAATGATGCTGAAAATTCAGCTTGCATTACTTGAATAAATTACATTTTAAAATATATAAAAATAGTAAGCTGTTATTTTAAATTGCAATAAATATTTCACAATATTTCTGTTTTTATTATATTTTTGATCAAATAAATACAGCCTTGGTGAGTATCAGAAACATCTTATCAAAAATCTAATCAACCCCAAACTTTTGGAAATCTATTTCTCTAGAATACATGGCTATATCTGAATGCCTTTCAATGGAGAAAAAAAAAGATGTTTGCTGCCAGATAGCATAGCTACTACATCTACAAGCAGGGGCTTGTACTGCAAATGCTAAAGCCAAACCTTGACCCCTTGAGTACCACAAAATAATACAAAACAAGCAATACAAGGCTGACTCACAAACAGACCTGGAAACACTGGCCTCTGAACACTACCCACATCTGTTCTAAAGTCTCTCGTGGCTCATTGCTTTATCAGACAAAAGTTTAAGCCTTAAACTTAAACTCAAGATGTTAGAGTGCAGAAATAATGAAACAGTTATGTCAATACAAAGAGCAGTTCTTTGAGAAAACTAGTTTAACATTAGACATCCAATTCCTCCAGTTCTCTCTCAGCCCCTCATTTCCCTCCCTCCTTCTCTCTTTCTCTCTTTTTGAGTGCAGTGGAGTGCATTGACTGTTTCTGGGGTCATGCTACCACTGTGATTCCTGGCCAGATAGAAGCTGGCAAAGTGCTGGAAGAAGAGGAGGAGGCTTTACTTTTCCTTCTCTTTTTTTCTTCTTCCAGACGCAGTGAGCAGAATAAAAGGCAGCCAAGATCAGAGCGAGCAAAGGAGAGATAAAGCAATTGAGAGAGAGAGAGAGAGTGACACAGATGGAGCGAGTAGCAGTAAAGGCATGAGTGGAGGTACGGAATGAGGGGCGAGAGGGGGGCGGGGCTCTGCGGTTGGCTGCTGGTGTGGCGCAGGGAGGTGTCGGGGCTCGGGATGTGGGGCGCTGGGGTGGGAAGGAATGTGACCGTGGTTTGGGGGCTGTTTTGTTTCACAATGTTGTTACCAGAGAACATATTTCATACCTGACGTGTAGTATGCATGATCCATAATGTATGGCCCTGCTCTTTTACATAATGTACTTCGCTCAGCTTACCATTGGGACTTTTCCAACGGCCTTCGCTCTGCCCCACAATCCTGCAGCCCGGAATCAATAGCACTAAGCCAGAATCTTCCTGTACATAAAACTCCCAGCTACTTTTAAGACAACATGACACGGTATTCACAAAACACTGAAAGCAAGCATGATAATTTAGAATATCCACATAAAATGTTTAAATATTTGTTAATAACATTAACATTATTTAATTTAAAAAAAGTTTCTTTGTAATCTTTATTCAGAATATAACTGAAACAACTTTCCTTTTCTGCTGATGTCACCAAGGCCTTTCATTTTAGCCCCTCCCCTTTCCTCAAACCTTCCATTCAAGCCCCAATCAATTCCCAGCAGATAAAATCAGGTATCATCCTACATGTTTCTCAGAAATACATCAGATTACAGGCATAAAATCGGTTAGGAACTGTATTTCATGACATTAACTTCTGTAATATGATGTATAAAAGTATTTAGCAAGAAATTATTTAGGATAGGATGTGGTTTTATTCACAAGGAGTCTGACTGAATGGTAAAAAGTAGGCTGTAATATTAGTGGATAATAATTATTTTTTCTTGCAAATGTAGGCTTTTGTTCTGTCAGCAGAAAAGTGTCATTTCAGACGTGAAGAATGCTATTACATTTCAATGAAAGAATATGAAAACTTTTTTTATAACTTCTTGATTTGTGCGAAATAAAACCAAAGACATTTATTCATAAAGATAGTAAATGCTGCAAAATTGATGTTGAATACGATGTTTTTAAAGGTGCACAGAGTCTGAGTCAACAGTCCCGAGTCCAGAGTGATGCTATGGATCAGCATGTGTGCGATCCATCAGTCCAAACAGAATGATTATGAATGGAAAACTAAAATGTGCCAGCTGGAGAGATAAAATGAGCATGCTGGCCACAGCCACCACAGCAAAAAAGCCGTCCATCCAGGAAACAGCTGCACCGTCCACAGCAGACCAATGGAATGCAACACACAGCCTCCCTGCACCAGTCACCATTTTTATTAAGTGCAAGAACCTCCATTTTTGAAGTTTGTAGTATGATTAATATATATGAATCAATAAAAAGGAATAAAAGCTCTGCTGGAACATGGCAGTTTTTAATAAACAAAATCTTCATACATCCATACCAACAGGTGTCAGTATGAAACCCAAGACCCCTGGGAAAAATGAAGGTCAGTGAAATATTAAACTCATTTATTTTCTCAATACATGTTGCTGGTCTTACTGTGAATGCCTTATCTGTGAATATCATCACTGTCAGATGGAAACCTCATAATGTATGTCCAAACCCGCTACCTTTCAGGAAGTGAGAAAAACCCACTGCACGTCAAAGTTGGTATTGTGGCTTTACATATGGTCACCATATTATTAATTTTTTTTTTGTTTTTTTTTTTTTTTGTTGCCAAAATCAAGTACACATGGTTTTTGACAAGCAAGTATATTGGCCATGACTAGATGGCAAATGCTAGACTAGGACATTCTTCTCTGCTTCTAAAATTGGTGGCAACCGGCTTTAAAGGGATAGTTCACCCAAAAATCAAAATTATGTCATTAATGACTCACCCTCATGTCGTTCCAAACCCGTGAGACCTCCGTTCATCTTCGGAACACAGTATAAGATATTTTAGATTTAGTCCGAGAGCTTTCTGTCCCTCCATTGAGAATGTAAGTACGGTATACTGTCCACGTCCAGAAAGGTAATAAAAACATCTTCAAAGTAGTCCATGTGACATCAGAGGGTCCGTTAGAATTTTTTGAAGCATCGAAAATACATTTTGGTCCAAAAATATCAAAAACTACGACTTTGTTCAGCATTAAACCGGGTCTGTTATGAGCGCGTTCACAGCACATCCGGTTCGCGAAACGAAATCACTCGATGTAACCGGATCTTCTTGAACCAGTTCACCAAATCGAACAGAATCGTTTGAAACGGTTCGCGTCAACAATAAAGCATTAATCCACAAATGACTTAAGCTGTTAACTTTTTTAACATGGCTGGACACTCCCTCTGAGTTCCAGTGAGAGCTTTTGTTAATTGTGAAATTTGCTAGCAATTTCTGAGTGAAAATTGTTTTTTAGTGCAACAAAAAAAACAAATACTCGTTCTCGAGTCAAGAACCGTTTCTGTCGGACGCGTCCAATTCGAGAACCTAGGAGCTGATGATACTGGCGCATGCGTGAAGCAGACTGACACACAGCTCGTCTGAACTGAACTGGTTCTTTTGGTGATTGATCTGAACTGATTCTGTGCTAATGTTATGAGCGCGGGTAAAACGAAGGCTTGAATCAAGGGCAATCATCGCCAATGAAGTCATTACGTCGAGCGCAAAAGGAACTGGTGAACCGTTTTTGGCAACCGGGTTTATTGAATCAAACTGTCCGAAAGAACTTCGCAGAGAAGAACAGAACTTCCCATCACTACCGGTGATCCGATAAAACACACAACCAGTTCCAGACACGATAAAAAGTCAATGTTTCGTTCGTTATCTGGCTCGGTTCAGTCAGTGTACTGTTTGAGTAAATGAATTACTCCGGGATATTGATTTATTTGAACTCAGAGGGAGTGTCAGCCATGTTAAAAAAAAGTTAACAGCTTAAGTCATTTGTGGATTAATGCTTATTGTAGACGCGAACCGTTTTCAAACGATTCTGTTCGATTTGGTGAACTGGTTCAAGAAGATCCAGTTACATCGAGTGATTCGTTCGCGAACCGGATGTGCTGTGAACGTGCTCATAACAGACCCGGGAGAGAAGTCAATGCTGAATAAAGTCGTAGTTTTGATATTTTTGGACCAAAATGTATTTTCGATGCTTCAAAAAATTCTAACGCACCCTCTGATGTCACATGGACTACTTGAAGATGTTTTTATTACCTTTCTGGACGTGGACAGTATACCGTACATACATTCTCAATGGAGGGACATAAAGCTCTTGGACTAAATCTAAAATATCTTATACTGTGTTCCGAAGATGAACGGAGGTCTCACGGGTTTGGAACGACATGAGGGTGAGTCATTAATGACATAATTTTGATTTTTGGGTGAACTATCCCTTTAAGTTTCATGCCAATTTTAAGGCAAAGCGCTGTGCATTCAGTCATCTCTGTTAACGTCAGCGTAAAACTGAAACTGACAATATCATAAGGATTTCACATCAATAAATCTGTTGGATCTGTAAGTGAAACTTTCCACAAGAAAAAAAGTGGGACTTTATCTGTTTACAAGGGTAAATACAGTACATGTGTTACTCTGATTTCATGTTGACTTTAAATGCATTCTTTCTCTGCACTTGAGTCCTTTCATGTCTTTTTTTTTTTTTTTTTTTTTTTTGCACTCTCTCTCTTTTTCCACAACAGTAGATTTTGGCTAGCCTCTGAAAATTTTGATCTGCCTCACTGAATCCTAATAGCAGCCTGTGAAATACTTTAGACCTTTTACCCCTCGTTATGAAAGAAAATAAAGATTACCCAATTTGCTTCTTTGACCAACACATGGTTCAAGGGATTGAGATTGATCAGAAATTATGGGAACAAACATTCAAAAATAGCTGCCCTTATAAATAAAAGTGATGTCTAGAGATAAGAATCGAGTGTGATGAAGGATGTCTCTTGCATGTGTTCTCCCACGTAGGTTTGCTTCACTTCAGTCTGGCCAGACGTGAGCGCTTCATACCTGAGACAGCAATCGGATGTAGGACATACCTTCCTGGATTTGATTATAGGCCTATCGCCTCCTTATCAAGAATTCTTGCAAACAAAAGGCCGGCAACATTGCACCGGCATCGCTGCATTTCCACCCACAGAAACACTGAAACTACCTCATAATTTTAAAGCCACAAATGCTTTGCTATATAATGATTGTCATTTTTTATTTACGCTCTCACTGCAGCTTATGCCGGTGGTGTTAATCTGCTCTGGGAAAAGGCTAAACCTCAGCACTGGCAAAATGAGCTGGATGAAAGCGCTGTACGGTATCACTGCTGTTCTCGCCACGCTCGACAGCTCATGGCTTCAGCCCTGCGTGATGCCGGCTCAATTCCTAATAGAATTAGCTTGAATTAATTGGCTGTTTGTATTCAGGAGTTCCAGTCTTGTTTCCTTCCCTGATATGGAGTGCATTGCTCCATTTATCCCAGTAATGAAAGTGGAGAATGCAGTGGCAGCAGTCATTACCGCTCCCCAACCAGAACAATGTGTTCTGACTGCAGCCTGTGAAAGACATTAACTAGGCCGTCTGAGAAAACTGATGACTAAATATCTCAGTCTCTGAGACTGCGCTGGGGTCAACGGCACTGCAACAAGCGAAAAAACAACCCCAACGAGTTCCAAAATATTCCGATGCCCCTGAGGGCGGAAGTGAGGGCTGAAGATGGGAATCAGATGTGCTGTGCAGATCTCCTGTGTCTGTGTTCCCCTAAGACACGTACATCACCTGCACACCTGTCTGGCTGGAGCCTGCCAAGTCTTACCTGAGAGGACAGACCCACCGAGGCATACCTCCACAAATCAGATTTCAACACACCTCATGTCACACATGCATATGTGCACAACAAAAGGTGGATCACTTGCTGTTTTATCATTTGGAACATCCAGTTAGGACTATTTAGAGTGCTAAGTGAAGCATCTCCAAACATCTCCGGAGTCCCTCAGTTTTTGATAAAATTCAGTGCATGTCATAAAAACACTTTCTCCAAGAAGGCTTCATGAAAACGTGTTACACACCACCAAAACTGATCATATTTCCAATTTTACAAACCCCTGAACTCAAAACTGGATTTAACTTTTTTTTTTTTAAAGAAGCCACTTATGCTCACTAAGACTGCATTTGATTAAAAAACAATAAAAACATAAATATTGTTAAATATTATTACTCACACCATTATTTATAAAGTTTACTAAAATTTAGGTAAACATTTTGAGGAAATGTTAGGTAAGAAATTAAACGAGAATCTGCTGATAGAGATGATAGCTCTCAATGAACATCCATTAACCATTATCGTTATTAATATTTTGAATGTGTTTATTTTTATATTTTTAATTTTAAATTTAGTTAAAGTTTTAGTAATTGTGTTGTGCGTTTTTGTTGTGTGTTCATTTATAGAAGTATATATATATAAAGAGAGAGAGAGAGAGAGAGAGAGAGAGAGAGAGAGAGAGAGAGATTTCTGTATAGTTTTTATTCATTTTTATATCAGTTTTAGTAGTACATAAAGATAAACTAAATTAAAATAAGAAGTGCTGCCTTGGCAACTAGGTGCAATAAAATGCTTTTTATATTTTATTTCAATTAACATCTATTTATTTTAAGTATTGAAAAAAAAAAACGATTTTTTTTTTTTAAATAGTTTATTTTATTTTTATTTTATTTATTTATTTTAACTATAATAGCCCTGCTAATTGCTGATCAAATGAAAACCCAGAAGTGAAATGTGACCCTAGACCACAAAACCAGTCATAAGTCGAATTTTTCAAAATTGAGATTTATACATCATCTGAAAGCTGAATAAATAAGCTTTCCATTGATGTATGGTTTGTTAGGACAATTTCCTATTCGGCCCATATTTGGCAGAGATACAACTATTTGAAAATCTGGAATCTGAGGGTGCAAAAAAAAATCTAAATATTGAGAAAATTGCCTTTAAAGTTGTCCAAAGTAAGTTCTTAGCAATGCATATTACTAATCAAAAATTAAGTTTTAATATATTTACAGAAGGAAATCTACAAAATATCTTCATGGAACACAATCTTTACTTGATATCCTAATGATTTTTGGCATAAAAGAAAAATCAATAAATTTGACCCATACAATGTATTTTTGGCCATTGCTACAAATGTACCCCGGCGACTTAAGACTGGTTTTGTGGTCCAGGGCCACAAATGTCTAAGAGGTCAAACTTATAGTTCACCTCACTCCTACTCGCTCCTTTTTTTTTTTTTTTTTTTTTTTTTTTTACAAATATTTTAAAAGCCATCCTTCTCTGGGAATCCAAAAATCATGCACTCAGATTTCTGCAAAAGTTTTGAATAAAACACCTAACAGGTGCTTCTTCATGACTGGTGAGCTTGTGCTGTTAATATAGTAATCTCCACAACAGTCATGAGGAGGGTTATCTGATCTGAGATGGCGCCACACAAGGCATTAGTTTATTTTAGTGTGTCCATGTTAAACATTATGCTCTAGGGCGGCTTTCTACCTCAGTCAAGGTTACCTGGGTTAACTATGTTACATCAACCTTTGGAGCCACACACAGTCGCTGAGAGAGAGATAGAGAGAGAGAGCGAGAGAGAGGGAGGGAGGGAGGGAGGGAGAGAGAGAGACATACCACACCTGTGCAGATAAGACTGACAGGAAGGAATTTCAAGGGAAACAACATGCTTGTCGTCTATAACTTAGTCACTTAAAGCTAAATGAATAAAACACCTTATCTGTGAAGCAGACAAGGCCTTGTACTAAAAAAGATAGCAAGTTATGTGTTTGTGTAGTGTCTGAGAGCTAAATCACAATACCCTTGCAAGTCTGTTGTGTTGTTCTGTGTGTTTGGGCTGGTGTTCATTAATAGTTCATGCGACTGCAGCATTAAAACAAAATGTAGCACATTAACAAATGGTGCACTGTAAAATCAAATACTGTGAGTAGAGTTGCATATAAAAGCAGACGAGAGACATAACGATGTTCAAACCAGACACAACACAAAATAACAGCAAAGTTTCTGTCACACTGAAAGCAAACCGTTGCATGAAGCAACCGAGTCAGGGTCTTTCCAAACTTCTGATGCAACAAATTGAAACTAGTGACTGAAACCCAACAATTCTGAATACTTAAATTAGATGTGGTTTGGAATAATTATATTTCTAAAAAATCAAGTCAAGTCATCTGTATTTATATAGCGCTTTATACAATTCAGATTGTGCCAAAGCAGCTTTACAGTGTTAAACAGGAAAAACGTGTGCTGATAATGCAAGAGGACAATACAAAACAGTCAGTTTATCAGTTAAAGTCAGTTTATTGTTGATTCAGTTATGTCATCATCCAGCTCAGTTCAGTTCTCTTCCAATAGTGTCTGTGCAATCAAGTCAACAATGTTGCCAGAAATTGTGTCCCCAGCTAAGCAAGCCAAAGCCAAATAATATTATTGTATATAAAGGTCAAAAATGAAAAGAAAAATCAAAGAAAAAATTTCCTACAGCTTTTTTTTCTGTACATTACAATGTCCCCTGTTTATTTTTATTATGTATTTACTTATTTAATATAAAAATGTAACACCCACTAAAATGTCATTCATTATAACAAGATTTTATATACCAAAAAAACTTGTCAGGCATGTTTAGAACCAGAATCCTTAGACTATCTACATGAATATATCTGTTATGCCGAATGACGATGGAACATTATTTCACCCATATTTGACATTTTATTTGAAACATTAAGGTAGACACTTTACTTGCATTTAATATGCTTTTTATGTATATAAAATCACACCCATAAACATAAATTTAATTAATATAAAAAAATTAATCTTTGACCCATATATCAGTAAAGTAATATACTGTAGGCTCCAAGAACTTTTATTTAATAGTTTTTCAAGTAGTTCAATGCAAACTTTGATTTATTTTTTGACATGCACTATTATTACATTTTTGTCCATTAATGGCTGTTTTAATCTGTATTTTTTTTTTTGGACCACTTATTTATTTTTTACTGGAGGTGAAACTTAAAAGCTCCCAGGTTTAACTTTTGGTGCATATTATAAAAAGAAATCCTCAAGCACAATGGCATATTCTGCCATGATTTGCATAACGCCGCCCAGATGTTCACGCAAAGAAAGAAGGCGTACCTTTTATTCTCGTTGTAGTATTTTTGTTGCCACAGCCATGCCGTATAGACGCAAGCCGCCCCGCCTCTAATTGTGAAAGTGAAAACTACTTTGTCTAGCCTTTCAAAAGAGGACAATATCCGCTTCGCGCTCACTCCTGGATGCTGATCGCGTGCTGGTCGAGAAAGCGAAACTACATTGTTTTTGCCTTGTGGATCGCACGAGAATCGGCTTTTACCGTGTTTATAATGGGGCGTTTTTGTCTCTTGGTCGTCACATGTGGTTGCTGCAAGACCAAGTTACGCTCCTATCGTAGAATAGCATTCCACAGTTTTGTCAAGCGCAGCCTCTGCTTTCTATGAAGCCGGCTTAAAGCTTGCAACTTTTCTCCACAAACTGGAGCGACACGGCTAGGCCTCCGGCCTCCGCTCACAGTCATTGCATGGTGTGTGACCCTGTTTTGGTTGAGAAAGTGTGCACTACTTTGTTTTTGCCTTCCAAAAGAAACCACGACTAGAAATCATGTGTTATGTATCACGTTTATAAAGAAAAGGTTTTAAAGTTTTTTGCACTTACAGGCTCTGGCCGGACAGAATATCACAACTCAGGCGTAACATAAAGGTGTTTCATTTCCTGTCACAGCTTGAGGCATTCGGCCAATCACATACGCTTATATATTGATTTGTCTTGCACAGCCAGCTTTTCAGAGAGGCAAGTCTTGCCTAACTGTCGATTATTCCAGCCAAGAGCGGTGGCAATAGAGGAGAAACAACAATGTACAGTTCATGTGGAAAGCAATGTGTTTTTTTTTTAACCTATAAAATCGCATAAACACACACCTGGCACACAGGCAAACAAAAATAATGTTCTTTTTAGCAGCAATTATATTTCGTTCCCCGATTTAAAGGCAGCTGTGCGAACAATTTACTAATTTGTTTACTCGCGGTTTTGTTCGTCCACACGATTCTATTGTCGTGTAACAGTAATGTCTATGTGAGAAATCGCATGGAGTTTGTAATCAGCTGCACGTTTCTAGACATGAGGGAATGAATTAGTAAATCACTTTGTAAATTCGGTTGTGTTATGTATCTGCAGCTGTTATCATCACACCAGTCATCTCATCTTATATCATCATCCCCACTCACTTGTACAACTCACATAATAGCAACCATGTAAACACCTCAGATAAAAGTAACAAACAGTGTCGTAATGTAACTCATGTGTACAGCTCATTGATCTAACTAGTTACTTTGTAAATAAATAATTGTGATTATGTCACTAACACAAGTAATGAAAAAGGTAGTAAAGTTTTATACGATAAAATATACACAGGCAACAGAGCTCTCTTGAGGCAGCTGTAACATTGTAATCTGGAAAGGGTGTTTAATTCCTGTTCATATTGGCCTCTCTGAGGGATTATTCTAGCCAAGAGCTGTGCAATAACACATTGTCTTGCAGAGCCAGGATTTAAACTATTGGCATATAATCTGGCCTATACTGTAGATTATTCTAGCCAAGAGCTGTGCAATAACACAGAAAAAAGGCCACAGTTCACTTTTTTAAAGCAATGTATTGTGTGAGTATATCTGAAATCTACGGAGCCTCACACCTGGCATGCAGGAAAAAAATAGTAGGCTAAATCGTGCGCACAATTTAATTGTGATACAATTTACTTACTCGATTTGCTAAGTCGTCCACACTGTGCAAACAAAAAACTAATTCCACAACACTAATAAATAAATCGTCCACACATGATCATAAATTGATTCTGAACGAATTAGTAAATTGTGTGTGCAACGATTTGCTGCTTCGAGGGAACGAACATAGTGAATCATTACCAAAGTGCAGCAAAGTGGCCCCTCAATCAAAAGTAAATCGTGCACACGATTTATCTATTTTTTCTTGCATGTCATGCTCGCGGCTTCGTAGAAATGAATCATACTACAATATACCAAATTAAAACAAAAAACCCAATAAAAAAAAAACGTAGAAAATGAGAAAATGAAAACTTTTATTCAACTGAATAGGATGTGTTAAAACGATAGAAAAGTGATAGTAAAGAAAATATATTAAGGTATAGTAGTATGAGAATTGTTTTTTTGTTTCTAACTTTTCTTTTTTCATGCATAAATTTTTATTACTGATTATTCATCAGATATATTAGATGCAAAATAAAACACTAGTATAAAGATAATGCTTAAAGATACCCCTGCTCATAGACTATGACAGTTAAATGTGACACTGATGTAAGTAATCTTGCTGAAAAAACACATTGTAACTGGAATAACTTACTTAAATTCCCCTTATAGATATGAAAACTAGTTATTTGCAGTTGTAATAATATTTACAATATTACGGTTTTGGTTGTATTTTTCCTCAAATAAATGTAAAGCTTGATGAGCAAGAGATATCTATCAATATATATTAATATATAGTAATATTTATAATTTATACCTATATACTGTATATATATATATATATATATATATATATATATATATATATATATATATATATATACACACACAATCGCACAACAGCAAAAGAACCAAAAACCCACAACAATACTGATCAAGGTAATAAACATAGTAAACAATAGGATGCTCCATGATTGTGCCACAAAATTACATTTCATTCAGCGGCCCATCGTCAATTATTCCTTACGTAATGCATAAGACAATATTTATAATAATAAGAAGAAACAAATATATACATACATTTTATGATTTAAAATAATTTACTCTTTAAAAAAAAAAAAAAACGATTTAAATCATTAAGAATTTGTTAAATTCATGAACTAATTAACGCATCATGGAAATGAATCAAACATTTTTTATGATTAAAAGACATTATTAAAATATAAATTCAAAATCTGTGTAATATTCACAATCAGATGAGGGCTTGCAATTTTGGAAGCTCTTGTCATTTTTTGTGTGGCGTTTTATAAGCGTTTTGTGTTTGTCAATGTGTTGTTTCAGACCAAACACCCATCAGGCACTGCGCTGGGACAATACTGCCACCTGACACTGCCACCTGTAATTATAATTATTGTCATTCTGTGATTCACTAGGAAGACAGATGGATCGTTTGGAATGCCAGGCTTGTTTTCCGCAGGTGTGTGATGGGAGCACAGAAGCACTCAGCAAGCAGGCCTGCCTGAACACGACCCGGGATTGTGTTCCCTGCATGTGCTCACCTGCACACTTCCTGAAAAAATGAATTACATGAGAATTCTCCCAAGCCACAACTATTAGAGGGATATGAGGACGGTTAGCTAAACAAAACCTCTGTTTATAGTGACATGCAGTGATCCAGTACAGATCAGCTGGGGAAAGGCAAACTCCAGATAAACAAGGGGGCGTTGAAAGGGAGGGAGAGCTGTCAGGCCTGGAGAGAAGAGGATGGTGTGATAAATCATTCCTTTCGTTCACAGTCTGACTTTCTCTCTCACTCTTACTGGATAGACTTTAAACATTACTCAAGATTTACTGTCTCTGTCATCAAGACAAAGTGAATTCCAACACCATTTTCCCATCAATATTGCCAGGATTTTACATCATTTAACTGTAATTTCTTTCTATCGCTTAATGAAATATTCAGAATTTAACTTTGAAATTAATACATTCTAAGTTATTTTCTGTCATAACAAATTACTTTAAAAATAAAAAAAGAAGTATTTTGTGCTGCATTGAAGGATAATAATGTTAATAGTTGTTTTGTTGAGCTTCATTATGGTGATTAATGTTCCCATTGGCTGCCAACCTGGACCTTAATGAGCTTTCTCCCTGCCAGTGTAATAGCATAAGAGAACATTGTTACACTGTTACATGAAGAAAATAATCTAAAGTTAATAAGTAGTATTGTATTTTACAATCTATATGTTACAGTACTGTATATTATAGTATATAATTATGTATAATCTTTTCTGGAAAGGAGATGTTGTTGTGGTGAGCAGAGTAAGAAAATGGTGGAGAAACAATTTTCAATGTAAATTATTTTTTCACCACTTTTTTGTAGTGTACAATTAATTCTGTTACTTGCCTTTTTTTTTGCAAAGGTTTAAAGATTTAAACATGAAATTTTGAAGTAAACAAAACTGTAGTATTTTATGAAAAAAAAAAAAAAAAAAAGTAAATTTCAACATAAAACAGAAACTGTGGGAATTGCACTATAATAATCTATAAATGCATTCATGTGCCAATCACGTCTTAATACAACGGATAAAGTAAAATAAAAATTAAAAGCTTTAATGTTGCCATTTTTTTAAATCTATCATGTAAAATCCAAAAATTCATTAAGAAATATACCAATATTTCTATTTTTTTTTTCCTTTCCTCAGTTCAAATGTTTCGAACAAAGCAAGTTTTATTGGGATAAAAAAAAAAAGTGACCATATGTAAGACAACTGTAAGTCTCTCTTTGAGCACTGGTGAACAACATGTTTTTCTGCATGCAAGAGGTATCACACAACAAAACTTTTTTTATTTTTTTGGGTCTGTCACAAAAGCTGATGAAGCTCTGTCTCAGAGGAACACCACAGAAATAAGACACGCTTCCTTTGAGTTCTGCGAGGACTGGACGTACTTCACACCAGCATTAAAAAAAAGACAGAGCTGAACTTGTGCTGTTCTTCTGTGTGCGTTAACTCGAGGATGACACATATAAAAAACTTGAGTATGAATTATTTGTGCACAAAAATAGTGAATGGGCTGTTCAAACTTTCCTGAGATAACATGTCCGTGTTTACCTTCTCTCATTTTCCCCTGACAAACACCCACCCAAACACGTCCGTTTATCAACATCTTCTGGAAAGCTGCTAAGTCATTCTTTTGAGTTTATGAGGGATCTCAAAACTATGCTGCATCACATGGTTCCTTCTATCAAAATGGCAATATCCTGTATCACATCTGCTCTTTCTTAAAACTGAGAAGCCCTTTGGGATGGATGCCTAGAAAGTATTAGATTTAGAAACATCAGTAAATGAGAAGATGAGGGGGAGAGAAAAGAAGAGATGGTGTTTAATCTAATGCTTTATTATAAAGTTTCACAGAGATCTCAGGTTGCTGTATGTGAGTGCCAGTGTGGGAGGCCTGCAAGGGTCTGACTATTAAAGGGACAGTTCACCCTATAAATAAGCATGCAGAGAACATTCACACAGAATGCTTTTTGCGTTTAAAAGCACGAGACAAAGGGTAATGGAATGGGGGGGAAGAATGCAGGCTAAAGATGTGCTTTTTAAAATTTGAACTTTTATATTGAGTGTCATGCTTTTAGAATTATGGCATGTGTGAGACACTGCATGTTTTCATAGAAAAACAGTGGAAATGCAGCGCAGTGTAATGTAATAACACATAGATCTTTAACCCTGATCCTCGGGACACACTTTCCTGAGTTTAGCCAAAGCCACTAGAAGGCACGCCTGCAACCTTTAGCCAAAAAAGCATAATGTCTAATGCCAATGCTTCCGCTATTGCAGTATGTGGGAAAGGAGACCAGAGGCCGTTTTTTTTTTTTTTTTTTGAATGGATGTCAATGGATGAGAGGCTTCACTTCACTGAATAAACAACTTTAGAGGAAACAGCTTATCATTTAATTAATCGACAGACCATTGGCTAATCTTCAACATGTTTTACACTAAACAATAGTTTTGGATTCAACTATTTTTAGAGTTTACACTGAAAAAAAGAAAATGTTTTATAAGAGAAGTCACAGACTTTTTGTAACAGGTGGGATACGGCTTATGGCACTTCTCATTCATACTTATGGTATCTGTAAACGGCGATTGAGTGATGCACAACTTTGACTGAAATTCAGTGACGTCAACACACACACACAAGTGCACTTCTCCATATAAGGGCTACTTACAATTAGTGTGACTTCTGTCTTGTTGATAGCTGTTCAGTTTCAGGCAGTCATTCAGATGCTTCTGTCAATTTAAGCATTCAATGGATTGATGTTAAAATGCGAGGAAACGCGACACCATTGTGGAGAGCAAAACATCTGCACTGATGCATTGCAGTATGGCAAAGTTTATGGGAAGTTTGTTAGTTTTCTGTGTTAGTTTGTTAGTTTTTCTTTTTTTCATATCCAAAAACTGTTTATTACCAGAAAGCTGGTAAAAAAAAAAAGCAAAAATGGCGTTCGCATATTCTTCACATATACACACAGCATGGTTACTGACTAGCTTTTTTCACACACCTTAATTTGTTTCTTTGCGTTTACATAACCACGTAAGTTGCATTTGCAAATGCTAAGGCACTTGAAGAGCCTAATGATTTTTGACATGATTTATGCTGTAAAGCAGTCGTTCCCAACCTTTTTTTTCCCCTATTTTAACACCCCCCAAAACAAACAAACAAAAAATCTAAGTCAATTGCTAGCCTAAGATTTTAATAAAAACAGCAATAGCAGAATTACTGAAATAATGACATTAACAATGATGGTCGGATTTTAAATTATATATATATATATATATATATATATATATATATATATATATATATATATATATATATATATATATATATATATATATATATATATATATATATATATATATAGAAGTGTTTAAATAATTATATGAATTAAAAGTTTAAAGACATTTGTAATCATTTCAATTTACAATAAAGTGTAAATCGGATGCAAAATTCACTTTTACATGGTGTTTGAACTTAAATGTGTCTTGACAGTGTACACAACCACCCTATAATGATAAAAATCCCACCCACTTTTGCACAGGCCCCTCCCACGACTGTTGACAGACACTAACGTTTTAGCATAGACCCGCCCTGAGTGAGCTTTAAACAGTCCGCCATTGTTTCGACACCACAGCAGGTGTAGACAAGAATGTCTCCTAAGAAACTGAGGTGTTCTGTTGTTGGATGTAAGAATGAACATATCATTTACTCCCAATATCTGAGCCGGTGAAGACACAGTGGATTACTTTTGTTTTTGAAGGGAATGAGCCCCCCAATCTTCCTAAATGCGTTTATGTCTGCACAAATCATTTTACTCCAGACTGCTTTCTGAATGAGGAACTATTCAAGGCAGGTTTTGCTAAAAAGTTCAAACTCACAGATGGATCAGCACCCATTGTTTGTGATCCAGCTGGAATTACAGAAGAAGTAAGTATCACACTTTATATTTCTTATGATTATTTGCAAATTGCCTTTTCTCTTCCACAGAAGAGAGGGGCAAGGTGAGCAGAGCTCATTAGCATTTAAAGAGACATGCACTGAAAACGGTCGCTGTGAACAGAGCTGTTTTTGACAAGGTAAAAGGGTGTTGTTTTACACTACCACTGAGGAATTTTAACCAAAGTATGTTGCAGACATTTCATGAAGACCCTAAAGAATCACACCAACTTGTGGAAAATGGGCATCTGATGTCCCCTTTAAATAATGATCTGTTAATCATTAGGTAATGTGTAAAATGTACATTAGTAAACATTAACAATCACATTATCTCATATTTCTAGCTATGTGACTATATATTAATTAATGATCTATTAAGCATTATATAATGTTTGTTAATGATTTATTATTTATTAGTTATTATAAATTATTACCCATAACTTTAATGATAATTAAAATATTAAACAGTAATACTAACTATTTTAGTATTTTATTGTGATTTGTCTTCAAACTGTGGCCAAACTAAAGTGAGCTCGGCATTCCCCAGGTTGGGAACCACTGCTATAAAGATAATCTGAAGACAATTTTCCCCTCTGCCACAGACCTTAAATCTCATTTTCAGGTGTGTGTATTAAAACTTAAACACAAAAAAATCTATCACATGACGACATGAAATAGACTTTAGTCAGGGAAGCGCCGTGTTCAATTTTTGACCAGAATGAAAACAAGGCTGTGAGGTTTAAAATTTCCTGAGGGTGAGTAAATGATGCAATTTTTATTTTTGCATAAACTATTCTTCAAATCATATTATTTCTCTGGAGAAGGTTTTGCAGTTGCTTTACTTTGGCAGTCCCCATAATGTAGTTTTTAATAAAGCCACAGTCATTTCCGTGTTTGACAGGATTCAGTGTGTCTCTGTGTGTATGTGTGTGTGTGTGTGTGTGTGTGTGTGTGTGTGTGTTTTCTGGGACTGGGGTTTTTGTGTTGTTATTGGACTGTTGTTCTCTTGAGTCTGGTTAGTGCTGAAGTTCGTGTGTGGGTATCATCTTTCACATGTTCCACCCGAACCCTAGAGACAAGGATGCCCTTCTTCTTCTAGAAGCCTTTTCCAACCACAGGCCCAGGAACAGACAGAATAAAAGGAATTATGTTTCCCCGTCCTTAAATGCTGGGAGTCTTCTTTGATTCTGCCAAGATAATAGCCTTTAGCCTTCAGTTACACTTTGTAGTTCAATTCAGTTCTCAAAATCTCATAAAAGTAAAGAACAAACTGGAATCAATCAGTTTCCCTGGAGAGGACAGCTACTGTATATGTGAAATGTTACTCCGCTTAAAAAAAAAAACAAAAAAAAAAACAGCATTTGTTGGGTTTTGGATGCTGGTCTTCATTATGAGATGGTGGTGTTAAATGAATAGTTCACATTCAAATGAAAACCCACTTTTACTTCAAATTTAAATGATTTCCTTCTGCACATAAAAGGAGAAATTCTAAAGAAAATTCAGGCTGCTTTTTCTGTACAATGAAACTATGTAATGATAAGACTGAAAAAGACAAGAATAACCATGAAAGTCTATAAATGCATGTGCTATATCCTATAAGTGTTCTGATATGAAACAGACTGAAAATTCATTTTCTTACTACAGTAATTATTCTTAAAACAAGAAAATGTACCTGAAAAGCTAAATTGCTTGATGTAATAAGACTTGTTTTAGAGAATAAATTAAGAGAATATATTTTTATAGAATATACTTTTTTCCTTACCCATTGACTGTTTCTTTCCTATTTTAAGCACAAACCTCACAAAATTGTGTTACATTTGTGCTTAAAATAGGAAAGAAACAGTCAATGGGTAAGGAAAAAATATATTCTATAAAAATATATTCTCTTAATTTATTCTCTAAAACAAGTCTTATTACATCAAGCAATTTAGCTTTTCAGGTACATTTTCTTGTTTTAAGAATAATTACTGTAGTAAGAAAATTAGTTTAGTAATGAATGGCACACAAAGAAAAAATGAACTCTCATTGGTTGTCTCTTCCTGTGTTAGTGAGCGGTTAGAAAAGAACAGAAAGGGGACCAGACTTTATGCTGACAGTCAGACTTTATTCTGTGCCAGCCTAAACACTGCCAGACAGAGACATCTGCTCTCGATTCTAGCAGTGTCAGTCCAAACAGATATACACCCACATCCATCTTCCACAGCATCATTACTTTGTTCTCAAGGCATAGTGGCAAATTCTCGAAGATAGGAATCTATTGCACATTCCTTTTTACTCCTGTAAGTTATTAATACATTTAACAACTTATGCATTGTAAGCTATTGAGTCCAACAGAGAAACAGTGAGATATATTTACTTCAGAAGCAAAACTGCATGAGATATTAAACAATTCTGATTTGAACTTAAAAAAATAAAAATAAAAAAAAAGAGAGAGAGAGATTGCGGAGCAACATGAAAGACCTGAAAGTAGCACAGATACAGTAGCACAATGCTCAATTATTCCAGAAAGTCGTGTAATAAATTCAAGATATATTGTTTTGAATCTAATTACTGTATGTACAGAATTTTGCTACCCATGTAAATGTATAGTTGATGTTCAGATATCTTCACTGGAGAACGACAAAAATACTGCAGGTGCAGTGGAGACTGGTTTACACAGACCCCACACACGGGCAGATGTGTTTACTAACCTGTGTTCAGATGAGCATCAGGATTGGGTGTGTTTATACTACAGCCTGCGTCATTCCTGTACTGTTGTGTTTATGGTGTCTCTCTCGTGGTGTTTCTTCCTCTATGTCTGGCTCAAGGACAGGAAGTGCATACCACGGTCCAGTAATTCAATATCTATGGAAAATACATCTTACGGTCACACACAACACACACTTCCTGTTCACTCCATCCCATCTCCATCTGAATATACACTCATTCTTTCATCTCTAACAGTACCATAAGCATCGTTACACTTCCAACACATTTAAAATGCCTCTTAATCTCCTGAGCCTTCAGGCTTTTACCATTGGGCTGATGCTTTCCCATGGGATTCAAAGTGGTCTTCTTCCATGGGGCGAATGAGGATGTGTGCATTACATTGCTTCAAAAATAAAAACAAAACCATAACAAAAACATATTTTGTTACTAACTGTTGTTCATTTGTTTTTAATAATCACCTTTTTTGGACCATTAGACAATCAATTCTCCATAAACACTGGTTTAACCAACTGAGGTGCTGCTAGCAGGCTAGTTAGTGTATGCTAAGCTTTGGATATTGGCTAATTTTATAAATTTGACTAATTGGTTTGTGATATTCTAAGCTAGCAGGTTAATGGGCTTGTGATATGCTATGTTAGTAGGCTATTAGACAATTTTAATTATATGATAATTGACATATTACTTAAAATATTTTAAAACTGGGCATTTGTATTATTCAGGTAGCTCCCCTTGTGGCAACGCTGTTTTGAATGATTAATTGTACAATGACATTTTTCTGAACACAACAACTGTGTTCATGTAATTGTGTATTGTACTGTACGTTTGCGGTTTAAGAGTGTGAGAGACATATACTGTGTCCCAATTTGCCTAATTATGCTATGCCATGAAATATGCTCTTTTTTGTGAAGTTTAATAAACCGCAATTGCCCAATCTTCTGCTATATACTCAAAAGTATGTATTTTTTCTTCACAAAAAAAGAGCATATTTTATAGCATAGCATAATTAGGCAAATTGGGACACAGTATATGTCTCTCACAGTCTTAAACCGCTTACATAATCTACACAATTACATGAACGTGTTGTGTTCAGAAACATTTCATTGTACAATTAATAATTCAAAGCAGTGTTGCCACAAGGGGAGCAAGACATTAGTGTAAACTGTCTATTTCTATGGTTAGACTATTGTTAAACTGGCCTATCAGTCATCTTATCTCAGTTAACATCTTTACACATTCCACCAGAAGCATTTCTAGTGGGGCCCCCATCATATTTTGATAGCCTGTTGGAAATATAGATATATGGATGGATGTATAGATAGTGAGAGGCATTTGATCTCCTTTATGAAAACATACTGTTTATGATTACTACTAGTGATGTTCAAGTTAAAACTGTATAAAATGCATAACAGTGCATAATGGTTTAAGGTATGGGACTGACATATGTTGAGTTTTGATATTTGGATAGTGTCACTATTATTAGAGCTTGATTTGGGCTTTCACTGATTGACCTTTGGGCTGGTTTTGTTACACAGACCTGGCAACCCTGTCCAGTAGTGTGTTTTGTGCCACATTCCATTAGGATTTACATAACATGCCACTAATAGAAGGCAACAAATTACCAATAGAGAGCCACAGGGACAATAACAGTTTCAATTATAACCAATGCAATTTCAATTATAAACTTTTTCCCTCTTCAGCAGACAAGTTTTGTTTCCTACATTACAGTGGATTGTAGGTAAATATTGATTGTTTTTTTCATCAGGTAAGATTTTGATTATTGATACCTTATTAATCTCTCTACTTTATCTCTTTACTCTCTACTGCTTTCCATTTACCTTGGAAGTCAGATGTCGGAGCTGGGAATGACGTCTCACAGCATTCTAGCACATAAGTCAGAAAACTAAGGTCGCTGTCCATTGTTAGCAATACCAGTCGATAAAAACACATAAAAAGTTGGCATTTTACACAGAAAATGCCAAAGTCCACAGATCTCTACAGAAGCTGAATACTGTGTCAGCCACTGAGTTTACTGAGACATAGACAATCAGAAGTGCTAATAAAAAATATATTACTACTGTTTCACTTATGTTGATGCGCTGAGCAGCCATTTAGTATTTTGAAGTCACAGTTGTTGCAGTTACTCTGAATTTCCGAGTTGGAATTAACGATTCCGACTTGGAGTTTGGAATTTGGAATTTCCTACTTCTGAGTCCAAATGGAACACACCATTAAACGTTGGCCTTGCACACCTGCCATGTTTGTAGTTTTTATTTTATTTTATTTGTGTTCATAATTCTGAACGGTATTCTCCTCCAGTGCAATGGGTTGTGGACAATATTAGCCGTTAGAGTATTTCCATCAGTAGTAGACCATGAAGGTACCTTTGCGGGTATACTCATTTCAGTATACTAAGATTTGGGATTCCCTAATTCTAATTTAGAATACTATTTTAGGCAGATAGTATGCAAATTACAATAGTATGCTGAAACAACCATAGAGAGGGTGCAGGATAATGTAAGGGGAAGTCGTGTTGACTCCGAACCCTAAGGTTGTGGGTTCGAGTCTTGGGTCGGCAATACCATGACTGAGGTGCCCTTGAGCAAGGCACCGAACCCCTAACTGCTCCCCGGGCGCCACAGCATAAATGGCTGCCCACTGCTCCGGGTGTGTGTTCACGGTGTGTGTGTGTTCAGTGCCGTGTGTGTGCACTTTGGATGGGTTAAATGCAGAGCACAAATTCTGAGTATGGGTCACCATACTTGGCTGTTTATCACGTCACTCACTCACTCACTTAAGTGAGGAAGCAGGGGTGGCCCAGATAGTGACACAAGCTTGTGTCTGCGTTTTCTCACTGGACCAGAGAAGATGCTGTGAATCTGTAAATGAAGCATGCGGCTCTTGGTGCCCCCTGCTCTCTGAGTAAGGACTTGCATGTTTGTGTGTGTGTGTGTGTGTGTGTGTGTGTGTGTGTGAGTCAGAGAGAAAGACACAGACTCCTTTCAGCAGAGACCTCTGTTCCTGCTACCGATCAGACGAAGTTCATCTGATGGGCTGAAAGAGATGTTTGCTCCACGCATCAGCTCCCAAAAACAACAATGTGCTATCAGCCCTCATATACACACCAACATAAACACACACACACACACACACACAGTAGCCATATGTGCCATACACAAACACATCTCAGCTCATTTGACAGAAGTCTAGACAAGCAGAAATAGCTGTGTGTGATTTCACAACCTTCCTTATCACTGTCGTTCAGCATGCGGGCACTGTGTCTAGCAATGTGTGCTTTGACGCCAACATTCATCAATTACTCACACACAATATCCGTCCAAACGCAGCGCTGTGACGTTCTGATAACATTGCCAGATCTGTTAGCACAAATGCTAACAGATAAGTGAGCGGATGGCATGAAGAGTCTGATGGGCGTGTGGCACTGGTCACATCTTTCCCCTGAGGCCTTGGCTGCTGTGATGCAGCGCAAAGTCTCAGACGTGACTAAGAAGTCTCCTTTCGCACAGGAGTGAATCAACCACTTCCTCTGTGATCAAGCACATCACAATCCTGCTTATGACATCATGAAAAGGTCAATTTAAGGCATTGCTGTGAGTGATTTTGTTAACTTCAACCAAAATGACTCCCTAGCATAATATGCTTGCTACTGTCATTTGTATACTCATCTGTGAATTTCCTGTGCCCAGAATGCTAATGTTATACTACATTGGCCACAATGAAGGGAATATGGGCTCATGTAACAACAATGTGGCAAACTACCGTATTTCAACAATTTGTTTCATTATTGATAATAATAATGAATGTTGCTTGAGAACTTATATTGATTTCTGACTGATCATGTGACACTGAAGACTGGAGTAATGATGCTGAAAATTTAGGTTTGCATCACATGAATAAATTACATTTTAAATCTATTCAAATAGAAAACGGTTATTTTAAACTGCAATAATATTTCACAATAATACTGTTTTCCTCTATTTTTGAGCAAATAAATGCTGACCCCAAAGGTCTGAATGGTAGTGTATTTTCCCTCATGTCATTTCAAATCTGTATTGCTTTCTTCAGTGCAACACACTAGGGGATTATTAATTTTATGCACTTTTCCATATAATGAAAGTGACATTGTTCATTGTCAGTGAAATGTTACTTACAGTTCATTTAAGATTTGTTTAAAATAAACAAGATCTGAGTCCTATTATAATATTTTAACAGCGAAGTGATAATGAAGTGGTGCATTGTCAGCTCTGAAACTGTGTGATCATCTGTGAGTAAACAAAAATGACACAAATGAAATGTGATTCTGATTAAACATAACTTGTTTTTCACACACAAATGTCTTTTTTCATTAAGTAATCTACTAATTTAATATTTTTACAAAACACCTCAAGTGATAATTATAAAGCAGGGCTTACGTTTGATTTATTGTACATGCTCACAGTTCACTGTTTTTTTTTTTTTTTTTTCTTTTATTGGCTGTGTTAGAAAAGCCTACAAAATAGTATGCATACTCGACTTTTGTCAAATAAATCGGTAAACTGTGTGTTTTACTGAAGAGAAGGGGTGTTCATAGGCCAAACATGATGTGGAGTTAAAATTGTTACATTCATTAATATAAATAACTGAAATATAAAATTCTTCCACCAGAATAGCACAGTTCATTGGCATTGCCGAGTAATTGAGACACTTTCTGCATTATTATAGAATGTGTTCATTGGCTATATTACAGATGCTTGGAACGTTACTCATCCAATTAGACGTTAATAGAACTCGGTTTTACAAATGTGGGTTATACTACAGAACACAAAGTATGAAATACCATATCACAAAATGCAAAGCACTTGACTTGACCTTACACTTCCAGTTTAATTGATGAACTTTAAATAATATTAGTCATGAGAATTTTAACATCTCATTCTCAGTTTATGATTTTATTGGATTGCCATATTTAAACAAAACATGATTAAAGGATGATAACTGGACATGACACAGTTTAAACATGGACAACAACTATTGTTTCACATATTAAATAGGCAGTATACTGTGGTATGCACTAAGCAGTACACTAGTAATCAATACAGACAGTCACCAGCTCCATTCACATCAGTTGTTGTTTTTTACTTCCTCCCTCCACACCCTCACACTCACCTTTGTAGATTTCCAGATGGTCCCCTGTGGCCCTCTAGTGGCCCTCATATTAACTGCACATCTTGTCATATTCATTTAAAAACTGAAAACTCACTCACTCAGTGCAAGTTCCAATAACTTGTATAGTGCCCTTCGAAGAAAACTTTACAGGTTTTTTGGCCAACTTGAGTATGATTCCACATCACAGAAAGTGAACGTGCTCAGTCTGAAGGACACAGCACAGGGAACTTGTGTATCGATATATTTCTTAACAGGAAGTGGATGGGAATTAATATTAGTCATTGCAAACCACTTCAGTCTTTAAAACAAACTATAGCTGTAGTAAATGAAGCTGAATTCAGCTTGTCACTGTAAATATATATATATTATTTATTATTAATAAGATTATTAGAGTACATTTTACAAAAACAAATGACAATTTCAATCTTTCTACTTTAAAATCTCATGTTTGATTCAATGTGTTCCTTGTCATTTCTTTGTAATTATTTGTGAAAATTGTTTCCAAATGAATCCTACTGCCTTCAGTGTAGGCTGTTGGCATGAGTACAGTACAGACTACACCAGATACAGTAGGTGAGCATTAAAATTCATGACTATTATATTATATACTATAACAGTTAAGACACATCAATTCTGCCAATTGTATAATTTACATGGTATGTTGCAAATGAATGTTGTAAATTAACTAATATTGTCAACTTCTACACATATCCCCTCTGTGAACATTATAGTATATCACAATATTACTGTTTTACTGTATTACCTTTGATCAAATAAATGCTGCTTTGGTGAGCATAAGAGACTTTCAAAAGCAAAAATCTACCAGCCCCAAACTTTTGAATAGTGTATATGCCATCATCTCTTTCCAAAGCTGCATGACTTTATTCAGTCAAACACAACAGAACTAATTGTCAACTTTTACTCATATCCAGTGCTACGTGTGAAGGAAGCCTGCATCAGAATGCTTCAGGCTCTGCACAGTTATTACTCACTGTGTCCCTTTGATTTGTTTGCCACTGAGACTCAAGATTTGTTTCACCACTCTTGAGTATTATTTGTGTAATATATAGTATTATTCTTGAAATTAATGGTGTAGAACATGTCAAGATGAAAAATGCTGCTACACCCATCCAGAATTAACAGACGTGGTGAAGGTGAGCACAGTGCTGTAACACAAACCTTCCCAAGGCCAAAGACTCAGTCAATGTCACACAACATTAGGACTAACATGCTGCGATTCTAATGTTCCTTTTAGAAAATTTATGAACAAGACTGGTGCCAGTCTGGCCATGCAGAAAACATTAATGGAATAGTTCAACCAAACATTTTTTTGAAAATTTACTTTCTAATGTACATCAGTTTGTTTCTTCATTGGAACATTTGGAGAAATTGAGCATTACATCACTTGCTCACCAATGGATCCTCTGGAGTGAATGGGTGCCATCAGAATGAGAGTTAAGAATGACTCAAATCCATCGATTAACATCATGTGAAAAGCTCTGGGATTATAAGAAACAAATCCATTAAGACATTTTAACTTTAAACCATTGCTTCTGGCTAAAATGCCAGCCCTCTTTCCATAATATTGCTTTCTTCAGTGAAAATTGTTGAATCTTGTCTGAATCAGGAGAGAAATATGCACAGACCAAGCGCCATTCACAAGCAAAAAACAATTCAAAAGAGTTCTAAACAAATATGTTGATGGATTTTGTTATAAGAAAACAACAGGAGATGGACTTTTTCACTGGAGGAAACGTTATTATGGACTCATTCTTTGGACAAAAGCAGTAGTTTGAAGTAATAATCTTGATGTATTTATTTCTAACAAGCACGCAGCTTTTCATTTCACAAGATTTTAATTGATGTACTAGAGTCATGTGCATTACTTGTGGATTATTGTGATGTTTTTATCATCTGTTCCGTCTCTCATTTGGATGGCACCTATTCACTGCAGAAGATCCATTGTTGAGCAAGTGATGTAATGTTACATTTTTCCAAATTTGTTTGGATGAAGAAAAAAAAAAACCTCATCTACATCTTGGATGACCTGGGGATGAGTAAACTTTTAGCAATTGTTTTAGTCTTTGGTGAACTATTCCTTTAAAGGAAGCCACAGACCAACATTTTTGCAAAAGAAACTTGTCTGCATTTACTGCACCTAAAAAACAGTCTGACATGTGCAGAAACATAAGGACCATCATCACATTATATAAATAATCTTTCTTCTCCCTCCTAATTGAGTGACTAATATCAGTGAAATAGGTTTATATAACAAGCCCACATATTGTGAAATTGCAGTTTTCTCCTCCTCGCTCTGGCTCTGGCAAGGATTAGTTTCCATTGCTCTATCCCATCAGTCTTTCTTAGTCTAATCTACAGCTTGACTCATGTACTGGACCACCAACAGCTCGGTATGGACATGGATGAGTGCTGGTATAACAGATATCATGAAACAGAGCCATGCATTTAAATATTCTCATCATTTTGAACATCTTGTCTTAGTTTTATATGCACAGCATGGCTTTTGGGGGAAAAAAAGGAATCCTTCCATCCAAATTCAGCATGAGCTTGTACTTAAAATACCATATATTTATTTACTATTTTAAAATGTTACCCATTTCATAAAATAAAGAGGTTAGTTAGATTCATGCTTAGGCCGTTTTTTTTTTTTTTCTGACAGATTCTGAGAAATTTAGCATTACAGTACATCACTTGCTCACCAATGGATCCTCTACAGTGAATGGGTGCTGTCAGAATGAGAGTCCAAACAAAACATCACACAAAATCCACAAAGTAATCACACAACTTCAGTCCATCAGTGAACACCTAGCTGCATGTTCGTAAGAAACAAATCCATTATAATGGCGTTTTTACTTTCAACAGCCGCTTCTGGCCAAAATACAATCCGTAATCCATAATAACACTTCCTCCAGTGAAAAAGTCCATCTCCTGTTTTCCTCTCACATCAATTATTTTTTTTTTCTCCAAATATGTTCAGACTAAAAAAACAAACTCATCTGCATCTTGAATAGCCTGAGAGTTAGTACATTTTTAACAATTTTTATATAAATATATTTTTAGATGAACTATTCCTCTAAAAATATATTTTTAACCATGAAAAAAAAGTATTATTATTTTTTTTATTCCGCAAATATTGATTCAGATATGTACAATCAAATACATTTTTTAGAGTCTTTACAAATGTTTGTTGAAAACGGTATGAAAGTTTTGAGTACTAAGAGGACATCAAGAGCTTGGCACAGAAAACTAGAACTATTTATACAAGAATTTTATTCATCCTGTACTGCTGTATTTATTAATATGCTAACCAATTTGTGCCAAGATATTCCATTTCTTTGCAAGAGAAAGCACTGTGATGTGTAAAAGGAAGCACTTAACAACTGTGTGTTCAGGGTCATACAGTATCTTGAGAAAAACAACTTTAGGCTAAGACAAACCTTTGATGGTACATTTTCCTCTAATTAAAGTTAGAAGATGCTTCAGTTGGGTTAGTCGTTGTAGTAGATGGTTTAATTTAAATCAAACACATCACTTCATCAGAGAGGGTCAGACTGTTTTTCTTAAACTCTGATTTAAACATGTAATGTTAGCTAATGTGCTGACATAATACTTTAGAGTTATATTTTAATGCTTTATAGTTGTTTTCTTCTTCTTTTATACATATAGCTAATCAAGTGGAATTAGGGGGTGGGACATTCTCAGACTATAGAGTATTTAATTGGACAAACATTTGTACACACCCCTAAGTGCGAGATGAGTCATCATTTTTTGTTTGTTGTTGTTTTGTTTTTTTCCAGAAAAGAAAAAATCATACATTTTAAAAACAAAATGTGTGAGTGTTTTTAGGAGTACAGGAGCATAAATTGCCTTAATGCTCGAACACAGTGCCTAAAAGTCACAGAGCTCTGAATTTGATTTCATAATGTGCGTGATTCTGAAGCCTTGAGTTGTGGTGTGTTGCAGTGACAGATGCGAACACATGTGGGCAGTGTGGTGCAGAAGCAGAGCTCTTGATGCTACATCCCATTCAGCACATTCAGCTTCATACACTCACTGAAGTCTGCACGGTTCTGTGGATGAAGATATTGACACATTGTCTCCTGGTAACCACTGTGTTAACACTGCAGCACAGATCAAACAGACAGCGGCAAGTGTGCTGGGCAATGAATGAGTAATGAATGAGAGGCATCAGTTTGCTGGATAAGTGTATGTATTTAGTGTATGTGTGTGAGTGTTATAGTAATATTATTAATGATAGAGATAGTATCTCTAAAATTAATACATACAGTATATCCAGGTCAAAATCACAATTTGTATAGAAATGAAGGCTGTTAAGCATGTGTTTAGTTTCTCATGTGAGGAATAAATGCCTGAGAATATATACAGAACCACAAATGTGAAGTTGCCAAAAGGACATGTCAGACAGTGTATGTGTTACAGTAACAGGAGAGAAGTGTGGGGTGAATGGCTGGTCAGAGCCTCTCAGTGGGAGTACCATGATCAGGACAGTGAAGAAGAGAACACAAGACTGAAGACAGACACATGTTCTATACACATAAAAGCCCTTTAGAGCTATCTGTATCTCTTACTCAGTAGGAAAAAAAATACACGAAGGAGACTAGGAAAAATTTCCTCAATAACTGTAAGGCTTAAATGCTTGTTTTCTCTAGCAGTATTATGTAGGTTTCAACCATCTACTTTCAGATATAAATTATATTTGTTATTTAGATGCACCTAAATGTCAATATTATCAGATTTTCTGCTATAGCTGTTGGGTAAACAAACATGAAAAAAAGAAGTGTCACATTAAGATAAGACTCAAGAGTACTATGTAACTAATGCAGATTATAACTAAAAGGTTGAATTCATGGTCAAGGAATTAATGTTTGAAAATAGCTATAAACCCTACCCTAAACCTAATCAATATTGTTAACAAAAGCAATTGTGAGATAAAAAATGTATTTGCTGAAGCATCCATGCCATTTAAGCTTGCTTCTATCGGAGTTCATGGGACTCGTACCGGAGCTCATTGCAAGTACAGTGCTGTACCAGATGAGCTACCGAGCAAATTTAGTACGTCACAAAAGCCATAGCTGGTTATGCGATGTAGGTGTCAAAATATATTAGTTTACAAACCATGCACTATGGTAAATGTGTTCTGAAGACATAACATATTAGGCTATTGTGTACAAAAATATTCTGTCACTGTAATCATAATTTGTTGTAATGGGAACTTGTTTTACTGCCACTAGTGTTCATTCCAGCTGGAAACTGCAGTGAATTGAATGCAAGCGTACGTTTTTGGAGATATGAAAAATTCTAGTTAGAGGCATGCTTCACCAATGACTCTAAGATTTTTCCCCCCTCTGTATAGAGAGAGAGAGAGAGAGAGAGAGAGAGAGAGAGAGAGAGAGAGAGGGGAAAAAAATATTTTTAATGAAAAAATCTTTTTGATATATATATATATATATATATATATATATATATATAATATATATATATATATATATATATATATATATATATATATATATATATATATATCTGTGAATAAGTGTCATCCACAGAAACTGAATTTGTTAATGCTGTAACCAAAAAAATAAAATAAAAAAAATGTCATTGACAACAATGAATCATTTAAAAAGTTTGGGTCATGCCTCAACATTCAGTCAAGTTAAAGGCGGGTGTTCTTCAAATGCTTGAACCATTTGGCTGGAGATTAACTGCTGTGTTTGGGCTGATGTTAGTCTAAATGACCCACATTTGGTATAAGCCTACACGCATCCTGACATTCTCCTATGAAACTCTCAGGTGTAATCCGGATTTTGCTGTTCCCTCAGTGATTGCGAGACGTCCGTGTGCTGATGATCTTCCATTATAACAGTGAATGGCTGGACACTGTGTTCAGTTCTTGTGGAGGGCAGTGGTTTTCTCCTGTGTCGTCTTATACTTTTCTTCTTACATGTTTTTCTAATAGTGGATTTGTGAACTGTGATTTGTCCGTGCCTGCAAACCTTAGCTGTTACAGCAGGTTTTGATAGTGACTTCTTGACACTTTTGCAGGAATACTCATGGTAAAGATAATGTAAATGTAATGTAATGTATGTAAATGTAAATCAGTGTTTGGGAAGATACTTTGAAACTCTAGTTTGTCAAGCTATTAGCTACTCATTATTTAAAATATTGAAGCTATAATTAAACTACTCTTCAGAAAAAAAAAAAAAAAAAAATACAAAGGTTAAATACTTTGAAGTGTGATATCTTTATAACCTATATAACTATATTAAAAATGCTACACAGGGACGTCTGGGAAAACTATGTGATGACTCATTTTATTTTTTTTATTTTTTTTACACAAGCCATGGGGGAGTACACTACCCTTAAAAATTGAAAGGATATTAGGATATTACCACAACATTACAAACAATTTTTTTTATGAATATGACTTAACCTGATGCAGGATACACTCAGTCAATTAGGCAGTCTCTCTCCCTCGTACGCACTGTTGGCTTGACAGTACATCCAGTAGTACATTTGAACCATATGTCAAACGCAATAAAAATAATTCTGAAATCAAATATAATATAAAGATGCACTTAAGTCCCACTTAAGTGGGTAAAAAAGCACTTTTAAGTTCAACTAATTGCGTTTAGTATGAATTCAAATCATACATTTTCATTTAACTGCAATTAACATCCAAAAACAATAACTTAAGGATATTACAGTATTTCTTTACTAAGTACTCTTTTAAAGGGGTCATATGATGCAATTTAAATTTTTCCTTTCTCTTTGGAGCGTTACAAGCTCTTGGTGCATAAAGAAGATCTGTAAAGTTGCACAGACTAAAGTCTCAAATCCAAAGAGATATTCTTAATAAAATTTAAGTTGAGTCGACCACACACCCCTAAAACAGCTCATTCTAACATGCCACGTCACAATGCGAGAAGATTTGCATCGGCTTTCAGTGTGGATGAAGCGGAGTACAACCCGGGGTTGTCACGTGTCCTTTGTTGAATCCGCCGGTCAATCATTGAAGTTGGCCTCCGCTCACTCAAGCCCTACAAACTACTTTGTTTGGCCTTCCAAAAGAGGACATGATTAGAAATCAGTGGTTAAGTCCACTGTTGGGAACGTTACTTTAAAAAAGTAATTAGTTATAGTTACTCACTACTTGTTCCAAAAAGTAACTGAGTTAGTAACTGAATTACTCTATAATAAAAGTAACCCGTTACCAGGGAAAGTAACTATTTGCGTTACTGTTAAAAAAGTTGCTATATGTCTTTTTTTTTAGCAGTTTTCACAAGTCAGTTGAAATGAGTAGAACAGACAGGTGTTCGTACATAACTTTCGATATTTATTGCACGTCAACAGACAGCAAAAGTTTTATCCTGCACTTTAAGTATTATCTTTGTAAGAAAAGCAAACAGTTACACCATATAAAGTGCATTTAACTCTAGCAAATTAAAGCATATTGGTATCTGTGTTTTTGGCCACTAGCTTTGTAGATGCGTGTGTCATTGTGAGATGCTTCATTAAATTAGAGTTGCTTACAACGGATGTCGACAAAGTCTTCGCTCCTGGACATAATGTACACATTGCATGCATGTTCTTGCCTTTGACCACAATGAATTTGAAGTAGTGCTTATATCTCCACCTTGGAAATGCCAACTTTTCATCGGATGGCTCCTGACTCGCCATCTCTGCTGCGAATCTCTGTTTACCTGTTGTGTGGCTCCGCTGGCGCGTATGCTGGCATGTGTGTAAAAACACTGGCTCTGATTGGCTACCATGAAACACATGACTCTGCCTTAGCCAATCATAGTCGCTTATCTCGTTATTAACCCACATCCTCACAAGCTGTGTGAGCCAGGGGTGTGTTCGGATTACATAGTTTATTCAATCAATGCATAGTAACGCACCGCATTTAACGTCCAGTAATGTTAACGGCGTTGTAACGACGGGAAAAGTAATTAGTTAGATTACCCCGTTACTGAAAAAATAACGTCGTTACCTAACACCGTTCTTTTAAACGGCGTTATTCCAAACACTGGTTAAGTCATATTTACAACACTGTTCCAAAACAGTTTGACCCAAATATTCAGATGTGTGCAGTGCATTTTATGGAGGACTGTTTCCTGATCCTGGGAGAGAAGACTACCATGCCGGCTGTTCTGACTCACAGACTGTAAGTACGTTTTTTTATATTTCAAAAATTTGCCACTGATGATTCAAATACGAGATTTGAGCAGTGTAGAGTAGCGCTTGTTGTTTGTCATTTCTCCAATCACAAATGCAGACATGGTTTTATGTTTACGCGGCCCGATGCAACGCAATGCATAAAAAGACAGTATAAATCATTATAATCAGTAATTATGTCCCCACTGGATGCAACAAACGCCTCTTTTGTAATGGGATTTATTGGTTTTGTCTCATTGTGCCGGGAGATTGCATCACAGTATGGTGAGGGGTGTAACATTTCCGTCACATGCTTGAGGTATTTAGCCAATCACAATGCACTGGATAGCTGGCCAATCAGAGCACACCTCACTTTTCAGGCCGATGAGCTTTGTAAAAATTGACACATTTCAGAAGGCGGGGCATAGAGAAGAAACAATAATGTACAGTTAACACAAAAAAATACACTAAATTGAACCTTAAACCGCATAAACACATTTAATTACACCAAATACACAAAATAATGTTATTTTTAGCAACATTATATGACCGCTTTAAAATGTATGGTAACGTGTAGCTATATAGCTACAAGTGTAAATACAACTAATTTAAATATGTTAAAGGAAGGCTTGTGTGTGATAAATGTAATCTATGCTGTTAACCGAAAATTCTCACTAAATACCAGAATTTTAAACTCTGAGGATTTCTATATAAAGTATGTAAATTACTTTTATATGCTAAAGCCACTATACCATGGACCAACTTCATACTGAAAATAATTACAAAACATCATTGAGGCTCTACACTAATGCACAATGGAAAAACGTTCACAGGAAATAATTTTGCAACACATGAATTTGTGTGTTAGTGGTGAAGCACAACTGGATATGTCTATTCTTTCTATGATCTGCTCTCCAAATCTCTATTTTGAAAAAAAAGAAAGAAAAAAAAATGATCAGACTCAGTACAGACCGGCCTCAGGACAGAACCATGAAAAAATAATGACACAACCCAAAATACTCTAAAACACATCCTCAGATAAACTCTGACAAACACGCTAAAACACGACGTGAAAAACTCTAAAAATCCCTTTATTCGTTGACAGCATCTTTCATAGGCCTCTTAAATGGACGTCCCTGTGTGCTGCTTTTTATCTGCAAATTGAGCCTCTCAGACAAAAGACAGCAGTGCCAAAGTGAAACCCATTAGTTTCATTAATTTACTGCGCTCTACTCACCTCGTGCCTCTTAATATTGTGCTATATAACAGGATCTGCAATTGCACAGTGAAGAGGAACGTTCTTTCATTCCCTGATTTTAAATAGATCTCTTATTTGTTCTCCATCAATCCACAAAATATGTCCAAGCTTTCTTCCACAACACCTTTAAACCCTCACAAATATTAGATCCTTTCGTCCAGACAAGCCGATCTGAATCAGACCTATTTGGTGCAGATCCAAGTTGGGTAGGAGTGATGGCCAGCTCCTAATGTACCCTGAGTGGGCGCTGGACGCATGCAAAAGCACTTTCCATTTATGCATTCTCTCTTTTCGCATGATTTTAGGGCAGAAAAGGGCTGTTTTCAAGGAAAGCACAAAAGAATTGCGATGCCTCATCTCCACAGTTCAGAGGAGCATGTAAGAGTGAATAGAGACTGCTTGGTTGGTTCATTCTCGTCTTCTGTAGGTATGCCAAGGAGGTTAAATGTAGCGATTCTGTGAAATAGGAAGACCCGCTGGCACTCGTATGAACAAATCAACTACAGGCTTTAGTGCTCCAAGAGTTATATTCATTTCCAGTGTTACTATGAGGAATATATTTGGTTGCAAAGTAAACACCTTTTCACTGCGTGTCAGACAATAAAAGTAGTTTAATATGTTATACATATTTTAAAGAGGGAAAAATAAAGAAATTGATGGTAGCAATAACACAAGCCCTTTCTCTGGGGTGTTTATTCTGGTGTATTATAGTGGAAAGAATGTCCATCTGGGTCACAACTCAAATTCCCCCAAATTCCCTTTCGCAACTAACAGCTAATTTTTCTAAAGAGTTCAGAAAAATCTTATATAGCAAATGATTGTTATTCTACTGCTGCTGAGTTGTAATTACCTCAAATAAAACTGATTATTAATTATTACAAATTACTGCATACAGGTGAAGTGTGTTTATGAAAAAAAAAATAATAATTATAAATGATTTGTGTATGGTGAAAAGGGATGCACTAAATAAGTGGGGAAAATTAACTGACTGCTGTCATTTAAACAGAAAGAGCTGATAAAATATTGACAGACAAACAGCTAATAGACTATAGAAAATGTATAAAAATGGGTTTAAGTTAATATTGTTTTAAATTCACTTTAAATAGTTGTTATAACTATTTTAATGTTTTTTTTTTTTAAATTGTTAAATGATAAAAACAATCTGATAATTTGCAGCTTAGGTCTGGCTTTCAATTATACTGTAATGTTGAATGCCAATCATTACTTAATATGTCTAGAAACTGAAAAAAAGAGGGGGGAAATCTGTTTAACAGAGGCAATAGTATTATTATTGGTTATTATTATTTATTGGTTATTATTATTTATTGCTAAAATATGGCATTAAAAAAAAAATCACATATTTAAAATACTGCCTTTATGTTGTTTCTACATTAATTTGGAGATTTAATGTGAAGATATACGACTACAAATTTTAATGTTAGGTAAAATTATTTATTTATTTGATGGACAGCCCTAAAAAGTAAAATTATTTCATTATATTATACAGTTAAAGGGGTCATCGGATGCCCATTTTCCACAAGTTGATATGATTCTTCAGGGTCTTAATGAAAAGTCGATAACATACTTTGGTTAAAAATTCTCATTGGTAGTGTAAAAAACACACTTTTTACCCTGACAAAAACAGCTCTGTTTTCAGCCAGTTTTTAGTCCATGCTTTAAATGCTAATGAGCTCTGCTGACCCTGCCCCTCTCTTCCATGGGGTGTCGAGCAGACTGTAAACACCCGCGAAACTGGCTAACTAGCACATTATTAGGAAAGGTTCATAAAAAAAAAACCCTTATACTCACTTCTTCTGAAGGTGAAGCTGGATCATGAATGATTCGGGGATTGGAGATCTAGTGATGTCCGGTTCGCAAACGAATCATTCGATTTAACCAGTTCTTTAACTGGTTTAACCAGTTCACCAAATCGGACTGAATAGTTTGAAACTGTTCGCATCTCCAGTAATCATTAATCCACAATTTTTTTTAAGTTATTCACTTTTTTAACGTGTCTGACACTCCCAAGTCAAAATAAACCAATATCCTGGAGTTATTCATTTACTCAAACAGTACACTAACTGAACTTCTGTGAAGAAAGAACTGAAGATGAACACGAGCAGAGCAGCATGTGTGCAGCGAGCTTGATAACAAAAATACATGCCTGCTGGAGCAGTTCTCGTTCTCGAGTCAAGAACCGGTTGCATTGGTTTTGGGATCACCGGTACACTCAACCGAGAACCGTTTCTTTCAGACATGTCCGATTTGAGAACCGATGAGCTGATTCTCGTTCAGGAGTCAAGAACTGGTTGCATCGGTTTTCGGATCACCAGTACACTGAACCGAGAACCGTTTCTTTCGGACACGTCGGATTTGAGAACCGATGAGCTGGTGATACTGCACATGCGTGATTCAGCGTGAAGCCACCGAACAGACTGCCTACTATGACTGACACAGCACATCTGAACCGAACTGGTTCTTTTGGACAACTGATTCTGTACTAATTCTATGAGCGCGGGTAAACAGAAGACTTGAATGAAGGGCAATCTGGCAAAACTTAAGTTTATATAATAACAAATAAATCACAATGGATTATGTATAGTAAGTGAATTATGGTTTCTGCACTGATGACGACTAATTTACTTTATATCTTCAAGACTTAAATCCTTGTATACACATCACTGCCTGTTACTGTATTTGGGTGCTTAGCTGCAAAACTTAATTAACTTTTAATTAACTGGTAAACTTTTCAGATCATGATTATGATGTTTTAACTGACTGAAGTTATGATAACTGACTTTATATATTTGAATGTGTATTTTCATCCTGGCCCGGGATGATAGACTTGATATCATTACGTCATTACATTAGGGCATAAAAGAACAGATGAACCATTTTTTTGAACCGATTCATTGAAAGGAACTGTCTGAAAGAACCGGTTTGCGGAAAAGAACCAGACTTCCCATCACTACTGGGATCGGTGCATTCCCTTCAAAAACGGAAGAAATGTTAATCCTCTGCATCTTCAGCAGACAGCTCACTCATGGCGGGTCTAAGGTAAGATGCTAGTGTCAATCAACTATTGTGGGAGGGGCCTCTGCAGAACTACGTCATTCTGACAGGAATCTCAGAACAGCCTGATTTGAGAAAGGGGATTTTAAAATAAGGATTAAAAAAAAAAAAAAACAAACAAAAAAAAAACACTGGGTTTATTTTTATCATTATAGGATGGATGTGACGTGTACACACACTTCCAACACACATTTATGTTAAAACAACTTCAGGTAAAGTGAATTTTACATCCGATGACCCCTTTAAACAAATGGTGTAGAATTTACCTCACAAATTTGCAAATAATTAAAAAGAAAGATCAAATAACGCATTGAATTAAACATGAAATATATAATGAACAGTGTGAATTATGTTTTGCCCAGTGAGTTTTGGAGGGCTTCTGAAAGAATGAAACAGTCTGACATACATTAAAGAAAGAGGGTTATATTCCCTGTCTGCTGTCTTTGATGTCACAGTTCAGGATGACAGCTACTGAAAGGTTTATGACTGTGTTTGTTTTTGTGGTGCCATCAGCCAGTCGGCATTGCCATATTGTAAATTGCTGTATATACGACTCTTGAGTAATTAACCAAATTACATTTAAAGCTTAGGTTTAATTTTCTCAAAACATCCTGGCTGCTAATATTAACTTTAAGGGCTCACATTATGGACAACTCATTTTCTCTTGCTTTCCCTTACTTTAAATTTAGACATACTCTCAAAAAGTGTGGTTTCACAGCTATGAGCTACAGGCAAATTAACATCTGGCATCATTTACAAATCAACGCCTATTCACTAGTCACTGGGAAGTAATGAGGAAGTAAGACACTATTTATTATTCCTAAACACAAGGGGCCGCATTAAAGAAATAACTCTAGAATATCTTAACGGTTTAGGAACTGTAGCGATTTCAGTTAGAAACCTGTCAAGATCTTAACGCAGATCAGTAATTCAGCCCCAGAAGAAGATAATACCATTCATATGAATATTTAAATGTGCAGGAAGTCCAGTAAATGTGCTGTTCCTGGTAATGGGGTAGCCACTGCATCTCTATACAGCTTTCTGAAGGATCCCAATCTTAAAGCAAAACTTCACCCAAAAATGAAAATGTGCTTTAAATGTACTCACCCTCAGGCCATCCAAGATATAGATGTGTTTGTTTCTTTCTTTAAACAGGTTTGAAGAAATTCACCATTACATCAATGGCTCTCCAATGGATCCTCCGCAGTGAATGGGTGCCGTCAGAATGAGAGTCCAAGCAGTTGATAAAAACATCCCAATAATCCACAAGTAATCCATACGACAACAACATGGGTTCATGTGTGAATCATGAAATATTTGTATGCTGCCAATCCCATCATACAAATGATCGTACATGATAAATGTGGCGGCTAAAAAAAATTGTCATTTGAATATCACACCCCTAAAAAACACCCCGGTTCAGAAGCCTTGCCCCTAGACTTTACGACATGGAGAAACATAACCCTGCAAAAATGAGTAAGTAATTTCATGAAAGAGAAATTGATCTTACGCCAAAACACCCGTTAACCTTGTAATTGCAAACAGTTTTATTAATTTATATGTATATTAAACATTGGTAAATATAACAAAACCTTTACAAATATTATAAACACTAGCCTATTTAGTTACCCTCGCTCCACAACAAATCCTTTAAATTTAAAAGTATTCAGAACAAAACAAGAATGAAAAATAAGTAGCTATAAAACTATAAAATACAAAACAATTTAGGCTAGTTGCATTCATTACAAAGAGCATACAAACGGCAAGCTAAAATGAATTTTTTTAAAGCAAAACTGGGATCACAAGCCTCTCTCATTTGACAAGAATCCATTTTTGCCATTTAACATTTGGTTTCTAAACTATTGTTCATTATGTAAACAAGGCTTTATTCTTCACCCGTGTTCCAATATCCACATAAAACATCACCCTTAACATGCACAAAAATGTGTTTGTTTGGGTGCCGCATGCTGATTTTATACCAGACCTGATTTTACACCAGACTGAGCAGTGTAACTTTTATGTTTGGTTGACTGCATTTAAGTTTGATGACTAATGGCTGAAATGTCAAGTTAGCAACGCTAGAATTGATATGTTGTGTGTGTGCGTGTGTGTGTGTGTATTGTGCCTGCGCAATCAGTTGGATTTAATAAAATAAAGATATATAGAAGACAAATAAAATGCATTAAAGAGTGTCACAAAAACACTCTTTCGTTATTCTGTCAATTATTTAGGAGAAATAGGCTAGATTTTGTGTCCTATTTATTTTAATCCATTTTAATACTTAATTTCTGTTTATCTGTGAATTTTGTGTAAATGCTTGATCTGTTGTTTATGTTGCTTGTGCATATAAAGGTAAGGAACTGAAAAAAAAAGACATTCTAATATTACTGGTTAATGATGGATAAATGAGTTTTGGTTGTCAGTCAGGAAAATAATCTAAATGAACAAAATACTGTCATTACAATTCTCTGCCAGGTTTACTATGCTGCACCCAAGTTCAGACTAACTCAGCTGAGAAGTTTTGCATAAAAAAAATGTCTGTACGCCCAATTATCTGTCGTAGGTTTGTTTCGTAAATGAGGTCCACTCTGATTTGACGGCACCCATTTACTGCAGAGGATCTATCGGTGACCAAGTGATGTACTGTACCGTAATGCTAAATTTTTCCAAATCTGTTCCCATGAAGAAACAAACTCAGTATGGTCTCAGGGTAAATAAATATTCAGCACATGTTCAGTTTTGTGTGAAGTATTCCTTTAAAATGTAAAAATAATTCAGTAAAATTTTTTAAATAAAAATAAAGTGTAGTATATATTGTAAGTAAAATTTTTTGAATTACTGCATACATTTACGACAAACAGTAAAAGCACATTCACAGTCAAGTTACTGCATGATAAAGGGGCAGCATCAAAACTGTCTGTGTAATTCTAAAGGTCACAGAGGTTGGAACATAGTCACACAAAACTTAATTACATGTTTTTGTGCAAAAAAACTTTGACTGACATTATAAGTGGATCTTAGTGCAGAGGGAAAAAAAAAATAAAGATGTAGAATACAACCCCTTTAATTGAAGTAGTTTGCATAACCATAAAAAAAAAAAAAAAAAAAAAAAAAAAAAAAAAAAAAAAAAAAACATTGGTGAAGAAAGAATACACACCTGAATATTAATTTGTACAGTGTGTGATTTTACTCACCACAGACATGAAATGACCAATGTTCGGTTTTAGAAATTTTTTATTAATATGTGCTGATACAGGGTCATACTGACCTGCAATGACGCAAACGCTTACATAAAACCATCCCCTTTGGCCCAAACTGCTGTCAAAGCAATGATGGTGAGAAATAAAACACATATCATTCTTCAATTAAAACAGTAAATCACATTAACTCTCCTGTTACATGGGACCCAAGCATCATAATTTAATAAAAAAGTTGTTCAAATAAAACAATAAGGTCAGAACAAAAAGCAAAACAAAACAAAACAAAAAAAGTTAAAAGGATACATAACCTCAATGACAGAATCATTTCCCTGGCCTTTGATGACTACTACTTTTTTCCCCATGTTTGATTCTCAATCATATACAATGTCTAATACTGTGCGATCACACAACAATGCCATTTTTATGATAGTCTAACTCAAGAAGGCCTCATACATTCTAGGATGATTTTGTCCCTGCCCACTTTCTCAAAACCCAACAAACCCTGACAGGAAATGAACACAACGCTGAACTAAATCACTGGGTGTTTCTTAAAGAAACTTGCTTGTATGATAAGGTGGAGATTCTTCTAGAAGACTGGTTTCCATCCACTCATCTGCTGAATGCTGGCCCACGCTGCCCTGCTGGGTCAAACATAGTTAATAAACGTACAGTCAAAGGCATGCCTACAAGAATCTGTATATCAAACCAAAACTTGCTTCAGATTGGTCAAACTAAAACATGTAAAACATGTAAAATTGCCCTTCACTTCCTCTTAAAATGTCTGTCAGAGTACAGAGTACAAAAACAACACAGCTCCGTCATGACTTGGATGTTAGTGTGATCAATGTAGGAACACTGTTTTGGGAGTCTGTATTACCAAGAGCTCTGTGTTCTGGTGTAACCCTGCCTGACTGAGCCATTGTTAAAGACTGACGGACAGCTGGTTAACAGTTAACGACATGAACCTCCCCACTGGGCTCATGTCACAGTCTAACATATTCTCAAAACTGTGGTACAGGTGCTGTTTCTAGCTCAAAAACTCTCCAAGAGACCAAATAATACTACATTATTAGTGTGTAGATGTCGGTTTAACAGCTCTGTGCCTGTTCCCTCTCAGTTTATGACAGTTACCCCTTTTTCCACTGACAGGGTGCTGGTGTCCAATCTGGCCCAATCCACACATTTCCTTTGGGAAAAAAAAAAGAAAAAGAAAAGAAAAGAGGTTCTAGGCTCCACAACTGCCCCTTAAATCTCAAACTAAAAAATGCTAATGTCATTTTTGTCACACTTAGCCTATAATAACTGTAATTTCCCTGTCAATCTGAAATGAACTGATTTTAATAAAACTGATAACTTCGTTGTAATATGAACACTCTTGCACTCAGATTATTGCATTAAGTTAAAAAATAGTATTTGCATAATAAATGTTTATTCTGAACTAATTATAAATTTGTATATTTAATCATATTGCTGTTGCTATTATTTTCCACAATAAGCACTCAAGCCTGTGCTTTACAGTAATTTTACCACAGTTAAAGGAGTTTTAGGCACTCTGCTTCATGTAATGTGTGGTCTCTTGTGGTTTATTGCTTTAATTTAGAAATGTGGTATGTATGAAATAATGAAATATTTGTTGTTGTTGTTGTTTTGTTTTATAAATTTAATATTTTTAAATACTTAATAGATTTCAAATATTTAAAATGACTTCCTTTACATCATAGCCAGCTCATGATAAAGATGTTGAATTTATGAATGGTAAAATATGCTCTCAAAAATGACTAAATGTGTGGTCACATTAACAAAATTTCCACCAATTCCCTGCATATCTGTGATTGACCCAGAGGGGCTGCATGCAAAAAAAGTTCCATTGGCAAAAAGTTCTCCTCACACAGAAGTCACTTTCAAAGCAAAAGCACTATCATTTCCCAGTTGCACTAATTCTTACTGAAATGACTGGATTTTGCCTGTGAAATTAGGCAAAGGTAAATATGATCGCACCTTAAAAGACGTAGAAGCACTGTTTGTATGTAGACAGGTTACATAGTAACATAGTTAGGTACATTATCGTTAAGCTCTCAAGTCAGTGGAAATGAGGGCCAGTTGCAAAAGACATTCACACATCCTTCTAACACAAGCACCATTTCGATGGAAAAGGGTGTAAGCAAGCGCTGTCAGAATGGTCCCTCGTTCAGTGGTTGTGGTGGGGTTAAAATGCTTCCATGTTACAGGAAGGTGTTGATCACTCAGTGACTGAGGGATACCAATAAAATATGTCATTTATCTCCAGGGGTTCTCTTTGCCTGTCAGATGCAGTGTGACCGAGCAGGTGGGGTGCTTTGCCCAGGGCTGATGCTTCATGTTGTTTTGACAGCAGTGAATGACTTTGTCATATCTCTCTCCCTCTCTTTATTATATCTATCCTACTATCTGGACATCAAGTCAACATGTGGCTCTAAAAGCAAAGCTCTTGTGCTACAGGGGGGGACGGCTCGTGATCAGAGGTCACGACTCGGGCTCTCCGGTGACAAGCCCTAGCTGAGGACTGGGTTGACAGCAAGGTGACAGACTGTCAGATCACAGGAGTGCAGGCCGGTGCGATGGCACCTATGTGGAGAGGGAAAAGAGACAGGTGTCACAGGCCCATACAGAATCTGCGCTTATGGAAAACTCAAGATTTCTGCTGAATTGGAACACGTCTCAATCACAAAGTTGAAGACATCTCCAGTCCCTTGAGTTCCATTATTAAAGACTCCATGACACATAAATGACAGTTTTGAGACTTTCTGTCCACGTCAAGTAGTTTTGTACTCCTAAACATTAATCTTTTAGAAGATGTATACATTTAAAATGTACTTTCTCTTCAAACTAACCAAATATACTGACGACTCATCCTGCACCCGTGGGCATGTACACATATGTGTCAAATCAAAGAGCAGGGAGCCCAACCAATGTTCCAGGAGATCTACCTTCCTGCAGTTTCAACACCAAGCCAACACCAACAGGTAACTAAGATTTTCAGGAGCACTTGATAATTCTGAAATCTGCAGCTAAGTAGATCTCTAGGAGTTCTTCCTCCTAATTCCAACCAATAAAGCAAAACAAATGCACATCTTTTTGAGGTGCAAGTTAAATGAGCAGACTAAATGAAAAAAAAAAAAATAGAAATATAAAATATTTCCACTTGTCAGCAAATCATGGTTGATGACTAATGTAAACTAAAGGATATTGGTTATACGTTTAAAAATGGAGGATATATCCAGACTGAACTTCCTGTGTAAAAGGAAATTCAAAACACGACAAGAAACTGCATTCGTCAAGTGATTTCAGGGGTCCTTTTATATTTTGGAAAATTTAATTCAGCTACCAATAAAAGTGTAGCACTCTGAGCTCAACTGAACACATTTTAAAGTTTTTTAAACTCATTCCGCATACAAAAAGGGAAAAAAGCAGCAGATTCCGTCTGGGCCTAGTCATCCGATGTCTACTCATGTACTGTTTGCCTCTCCATTTGAATGTGAAGACATGAAAACGTGGCCGATATGGAGAGCGGCTCAGGCTGACTCCTTTCATATCTAAAGAACACCAAACACAAGTGCTCTCAAAGAGCGAGAGTGGGGAAAGACAAAGGGAGAAACCCAGAGAGCAGGAGCATGGTGGGTTGACTCCTTTAGATTATAGCTTTTAGTATTATTATGATAATCAGGGGTTGTATGAGAATTTTGGAGGTGGTAGCAGTCCCTCGGAGCAGGCTTTAGTCTAGCAGTTTACTACAGTGCATAATCACTGTCATTATCACCATATTCAACACTGTACTATATTATCCATTCAGTCCCATGTAAACAAAGCTTTTGACTAACATAACAAATCTTCCCACATTAATGCTCAGCTAGGAAAGCCATGCAAAAACATTTTGGTGAGCTAAGTGGGAAAGGAGAGAGTGGTGCGGGAGGGGGAACGTGGGAGAAGGGTAGATGGGAAATAAAAATGAGCAAGGGCAGAAAACGGAGAGATGCACAAAACATGACGCACATCAGACATCTCCAGGGATGGAGAGAGACAGGTAAACAGCCTTTCCCACGGGCCACTGCAGCAGGGTATAAGGGGGTAAAAACAGCAGCAATGTGGTGCCAGGTGGGCAGAGGGCCATGAGTCAGGAGCAGATCTCCTAAGCTCTAAAAGCCAGTTAACAATGGTGTGTGACAATACATTCAAATGGTCAAACCCGCTGACCAGTTGAAGCTGGTCCTACTCATCAACATGGAACATTTTTGCAAGAAAAGCAAGTAAAAAAAAAAAAAGAGTTTAGGTCATTGCTTTAAAGAAAAGCTGATCATACATGCCTCAGGCTTAATATAGGACCGGGTGTACTAACCACCTGCTGGGCAGCACACCGGCGAACATACTGACCCTGTGTCAATCAGTACAAGTTACCATGCAATGGATTGCACACACGTCCCGTTAGAAGACTTACAGGAGTGAGAGATAGAGAAAGAGAGAGTGCAGATGGTGCTTGCATTCAATGATAGGACATTGATTCAGGATGCACATTGTTCTCCACATTTGACAGTGGGAGCAGCAGACCTTCTCTAAAGCAGCTGCAGACTTGTGTAGTTTGGACATCACCTCTTCCTCTGACATTAAACATGGATACGCACTCCTGCTCTCTCTCTTTCTTACTGTGGCTATGTTTGGAGTGGCATACTAGCTTATTACTGCGTTCATCCATCACATTGGAAATAAAAGGTAAAGTATACCACTTTGAATTGTGGGACAAAATAATCTATACTGGCTGAATTCTATTTTTACTATTAATATTTCTTATTATGGCAGAAATATTAAGAGTACTATACCATTCCAAATTCAGCCTTGTTTACCATTCATTCTGGTTAAATTTACTAGGCAATTCGGCAGAAAATCTGCATACTGTGCAAACAATACATAGTATATACTGCAGCTATAGTAAGAGTAGTATGCTAGTATGCTCTTTCGAAATATAGCACACTCTCTTCACCTTCACATATGCTCTGTATACAGAATGAAAATTACATTGAATAAATGAATATGTGCATAAATAATCAAAACACACAAATAAATATTAATAAATAAAACATCAGACATGAAAGACTTGACGATTGAGCAGACTTCAGAGGGGTGGAGCACTCATGAATACCTCTCTTTTGTTCAATAGGCTATGCAGCTCTTTGCATATAGGGATTCTAAACCACAGAGGCCGTGTCTCATTGGTCAGATGTTCCTGTTTCTCAATGAATGCTAATTCTGTTTTGTTTTTGTTTTAAACCTCAGTTTCCATTGTACCTGACTGGCAAAAAATAAAATAAATAAATAAATAAATAAAAATCAACATTTAAAATACCTTCAACAAAGTCTTTTAGATGGAAGCTTATACTGAGCTCTTATATAGATATAGATTTACTCTGCTTCCTGTTCTTCTAATGTGGGTCCATCTAACCCAGTAAAAATAGCCTCTGAGATCCATACTCACACACATACGTACTCTGGTTCGCAAGCATCCAAACGTTAACGTTCAGACATACACATACAAATTGTAAATCAACTGTCACACCGGGTTCAGAAATAACAGCTGTTATTGGTATGTAAAAACAGTCAAATACAATCTAGGGTTTGTGACTGAAACTTTTTTTGAATGTGCCCCCCAAGGTTTTTTTTTTTTTTTCTTTTTTTTTCACCTAAATATATTCTATTCATCTAGTCATCTGATATCTATTACAACTTCCAGATAAAATATAACCAACACTACATTATGGCTGCTGTCAATTAACCCACAATGCACCAGTGCGCCACTGAGGCACAGTGTATTCCCCTTTCATTCATGTCAAGCACTTCCTGTCTGGGAATGTTGAAGGTCAAACATTACCAACAATAGCTATGTTTCCATCCACCTATTTTTATGCACATTTTGGATTATCGCATAAAAAAACACTGGATGGAAATGCCAAGATGCGCAGAAATTCTAAAAATGCACATTAAAAACTTATGCACACAACTGAGTAGGATAAACGTTTTATCCAATAAGAAACAATGTGCATAAACTTCGATGGAAACACATTTACCGAATAAATTCCACCATGTGAATTGAAAAAGTCATGTGAATTGAAAAAGTCATGTGACTTTGCGCTATGAAACGGGATAACTTGACTAACCAGTGGACTGATCTTGTTCACAGCATCTATTTGTTGTTTTGGTCGTTCTGAAATGCCTGAGGAAAGTCTGTAATCAAAGTATTTCTGTATAATTACTGTCTTACATGACTGCGTTCCCAAAGAGCAGGCATCCACCTCTAAAAACAATGACCGCATTTATCGTGTTACAGTACGTCTGCTCGCTCTGAAGCGAATGTAATTACATATGAAAATTATTATATTCAGTGGCTTCTCCTAGTTTTCTTAGAGATATTTAGTGCCAGTTTATCAGGAAGTGAGGATTTTTTTCTCTTTGACTCGTTGGATGGAAATAGTGCTTTATTCGCAAATGTTTTATGCGATATTCCACTTTTGCGCATAAGTTAAATTCGCATATTTGGATGGAAACATAGCTAATGTAATGGGTTATATTACATAAAAATTGTGCCAGGATTTATCTTGTTTGTATGTAAAATCCTTCTCTTTCTGTCTCTCTCTCGCTGTCTCTTGGCAGACAATTAAATTTCCTGGCACTATGGTGCTCCAGGGCAGGACTGAATGAGGGCCGGAGAGAGCGAAAGAAAGAGAGAGGGAGAGACTGGCATGGTGTTTAGGTCACAAACTTCAAAACATCTTTATTTTCGATTTCTGCTGCAGTACAAGAACTGTTTTTCATAGTATTTGATACTTTTTTGTTGCTTTTGTTCTTCTATGTACAGGTGACGAGTAGAATAAGACTTGCTTTCGCTTTGTGTGGTTCTTATGTACAGAGGTCGGACTCTAAGAATGGCTGGAGCAGTAGCAAAAAAATTCTTCTAGCCACAATAACACAGGTGATACAGCACGTCCACCTACAACATCCATCAGTGATTCGGAGAGCAGGTTCAGTCCTTAATCCACCCCCCATCTGTGGATCTGAGATGAAACCCTACAGAGTTTCATTCATGAGAGGTCCCATGGCCGAGGCTTCAAACGACCCAGCTGATGATGGGTTGTGTCCTAATGTCCGCCCCGTTCCCAGTCTCTGTGGTTGTTACAGAAGAGTCAGTTTAGAGAGAGAAATAAAGGCAACTCCACTGAGGCAGCTTCCCACTACCTGTGTCTGAACAATAGTCCTTGTTTTCCTTTTTCATGAGCATATGTTCACACTCTTGATGTTCAGTAACAAGCACTTCTGTGAGAGTGTGTGTGAGTAGATTCCAGTTTGTGTCCTGGCTCAAAAACAGTTATTTTTGGCAACACTGAAGAGCTTTCAGAGAGATTTTTGTCACTTGCAGTATAATGGCATATCCCCATTTCCTCATGTAACCGCTCTCATCAAATAATGATAGAGAAAGACAGAGAAAGGAAAGTGAAGGTAAGGAGTTTCGCAAATGCAACATTTTAAAGATATGACTTGAAATAAAACACAGAAATAGAAGCCCAGCGTGATGTTTGACAATATTTTTGGAGCAGAGAGAGCTGAAGGCAGAGACGTCCATTGAGAAAAGGCAGATAGTTGGACTCGCTGTTTCTCTATGTGTGTGTGTGTGTGTGTGTGTGAGATGGGAGGAGAAAATGATGCTGATGAGAGGGCAGCGGTTACATAGCACTTCAGAGAGCCTGCTGCCATGGAGACAAACCTCTCTGTCGCTCTCCCTGTTTAGGCTTTCCTTACCTCTTACTTCAAAACTAATAAAAAGAGCAAAAAGGCAACCAGACATAAGGAGGGCGTCAGAGACAAGAGAGGAGTCCATCATCGCCATCTGCACTTTGCATCAGACCCTGTGGCGCTCTTCCTCCTCCACCTCTTACTCATGGTCACAGGCTTGTGACCAACTGCATCTGTCCATCTCCCTCACTGTGAGGAGGCTCAGGCGTGGGGTGGGCTTCAGTGCTCGGTCTCCTAGGTGGAGCCTGGTAGAAGGTCTGCATGGGGGCTCCGCGGGAGCCTATGGCTGGCCGACCTGAGCTGTAGTACAGCTCCTCCGGAGGCTGGGCCGAACGTGGAACCACCTCTAGTGGCTCTGGGCTGCTGTCGGGGTAGGGTGAATCTCGCAGGTTGGTGATGCTGGTGTAGAGGGACTCCCGCGCAGGCGAATCGGGGGCTCCGTTGTGGCCCTGGCCTGCTGCACTTTGGCCGCTGTGACCACTGTGGCCCAAACTCTCGGTCAGGTCGGCTGTGTAGCTTTCGGACTCCTCTGGGTCGCTCTGGTAGAGCACGGACTGGGCACGCTGCAGAAGCAGGGGCTCCTCCAGAGCCTTGTACAGCAGTTCCACGTCTTGTGGCGTGCGCTGACGTGCTTCTCTCGAACGAAAGTCTTTGTCATCCTCCATGCCTATCGCCGGCTCTGCCCCGCCTCTTCCCCGCCCTATTCCCATGTGCCCGTGCCCTCTGACCAGGCTACCACATGTTCTGTCACCGCCCCCAGCCCCTCCACTGCCTCGGAGATTATTGTGCACAAGTTCAGATATGATCATCTTCTCGAACGCTGCTGCGTCCGAGAGGTTTCTCCGTATGTCACCAAGAGTTTCTGAACCACGGGGATTGAGTAGGGGAGGGGGGCTATCTCCACTTCCCCCTCCCAGGAAGTCACAGCTGCCCCTGGGAGCTCCCGAACCTCCAACACTATGCAGAGAATAGCTGTTGTTGAAGTTTCCATTCAGAGGTAGCGTCTCCATGCCTCCATGATCTCGGTTCTTAGACAGTGTGCTCTCTGTTGAGAAAGCAAATTAGAGGTGGTAAGCAAATTAAAAAGAAGGAGGGAGAAGTGAGCACTTCATTACCTAATTTAATCAAGACGGGGATTCACAGCAACAGAATCCGGGATTAAATCAATAATAGTGAACGCAACTTCCATCACAAGATTAATAGGCTTATGGACAGAGGCAAGTTATTACCAGGGACGTAAATTGTGTACATAGAACCAAGGCTTCACTGCACATGTGAAGAGGTTATCATTCTGAAAAATTAGCCTATAAAACACTGAAAATAGCCATAAGCCTGAAAGTGAAAAGAGTCTTACTTGGGTCACGGAAAGTTCCTGTGGATCCATGGTAAGGCCATGTGAGGGCAAAGTGAGACAAAATAAAGACAACAAAAATGATTAATGATATGTTTCTACCTTTTGCTTTACATGAAACTGCCTTCTTTTTCTTGAATGTTGGCATAAACAAATGTCACACTTAGGAACTCAATTGTTGAAATACTGTAATAGCCATAAAGAGACAACAATGGACATCAATCGTCAGTTGAAACATTCTCCAAAATATATTATTTTGTGTTTCATGGAAGAAATAAAGCCATAAAGGTTTGGAACAACATGTGAGTGAATTAGTAAAAAAAAATTGTGCATATTTCTATAATATTTCTATAAATAAAATCCAATTAACTATCCAATTAAATAATTAAGAATTTTATCACAGTCTTATTTTGCTGTGGATTTAAATGAATATCTCAATTTGGGTACATTTATACTAAATACAACATTTTTTTTTAGAATATTTCCTTAGAATCTATATTTTTTTTAGACTTGACTAGAATGCTACATGCCAAAGAGACAGAGAGAGAGGGCAATTTATGTGAGTAAGTTTTTACCATTACATCAGCTTTCGCTCAGAGGTTTACACTGAACATTGATGTAGTGTTTGGTCACACTACACCTTTACTCGCTAGATAAAGTATAAAACCAGCGGAACTACTGTCGTTTAGTTTTGGGGCAGTGTCTGATTCTGTGGACTGAGGATCAGTATCTCACTCTTTTAGTCTTGGGAGTTGGGATCTTAGGAACAGCCCCTCATTTTTTGGCACAATCCTTATTCGGCGAGATGTTATTCACACTTCAACCTCATAAAGTCAAGACCATGTTTATTTCACACGCCAGAGATGTTGTGATATTCTTTTAACTCGTCTGCGTGTATTGAATGCAGGAGATGCGTGTGGCGGCACAGACCAAGGCATGCGGGGGTTTAAATATTAATGCCTGGAATGATTTTAATCAACGCTCCTCTGTGCAGAGAGAGAGAGAGTGAATAATTAGACATTCTAATGAGGCCCTCCTCCTACTTCCTCTCCATAAGCATTCTAAAAATGTACTCTCAGCCGAGCCGAGTGGCGCACCGTCAGCCTGACACATTACACAGAGAGGGAACGTTTAAAATATTCAACAGAGATGCTGTCTTAAATTTCACCCCACTAACATGGGAACCGCAGCTAACTTTCTCTCTCGCTGCCTTTCAATCGGCACACGAAGTGAATGGTACGGCGAGAGAGTGAAGCCTGGGCCGTATGTGTGTGCGGCACAGACACAGCCATGCCGATACTCCAGTCGAATCTCTAGGGAACGCTCTCCTTTCTCGCTTCGCTGTCAGTCACTCAACTTCAGCCCTAGCTTTAATCGATGCTCTGGTCTATCTTTCCAGCAGGAGGGATATAAAAACGCTGGCCAGATGGTCAGTCCCTGTCCACCCCTCTGAATCACACTGACAGACCGACAGGGTGTAAACTCACACGCAGAGGGAGATGCACAGACTCACACACACACAGCATATGCACAAGAGTGCCAAGATCATAGCACATGAATACCATCGGTGATACCCACACACACTGTGGCAACTGTATATACAATAATGATAACAACACAAAAATAAAAAAAATACAAATGATTTGTTTTTATTGCTCAGAGGACATTCATAGCTAAAAAGTTCAATTAAGAAGTTAAGTTTCTGAACTCAAATGTGTATGTATGAGTTATGTGTGTGTGTGTGTGTGTGTATATATATATTATTATTATTTTTTATTATATATAAATGGATCAAAAGTGAGAGTAAAGACATTTTCAGTATGTTAATAAAGGTTTCAATTTCAAAGAAATGTAGTTGTTTTGAACTTTATATTCTTCAAAGAATCCTGAAAAAATGTATCACAGTTCCTACAAAAAATATTAAGCAGCACAACTGTTTTCAACATTAATAATAATAAGAAATGTTTATCGAGCAGCAAATCAGCATATCAGAATCTTTGTTTCTCCTAAGAGGTTTTAGTATGTGAAATAGCTATCTTTGATCAATGAAATACAACTTTAAGTAACATTTTGGCAAATCTGAGCACAGTTTGAGACTTAAACAGTTCTGAAACTCTACATGATAAATAATTAAGATACTAAAGTGAAATCATTTGTGATTTTCTTTCCAATACAAACTAAAGTCGACCCACACTTACCAGTAGAGTTGAAGACTCCAGGTGAGGGTGGGGTAAACGTCTCAGCCAGCAGCGTGTTATAAGGAGAGGTTCCTGTACGGGTTTGCAGCACGGGGTTCGTCAGAAGATGGTTCCCCATTGTACCTAAAAAGGAAAAGAAGGATATTCTTCACATCATAAAGTCATAACATTTTTATAAAATCCTACTTTATAAACGTTATTTAAGCAGCAAGGCACTGAAGGCCATGCTACAGGTACAGTATGCTGTGAATATACACACTGCTATGAGGTCATGTTAGACCAATGGAGTCTTTTGGCAAATGTTTACATTTATAGCTAACTTTTATTAATATACATGTATATGTGATCACACTTTAGTTTTGGGACCAGCTCTCCTTATTGACTATGACTTTTGCCTAAATAAACTCCTAATTTGCTGCTTATTAATAGTTATAGTATGTATATATGTATGGAGTAGGAGTAAAGGATATAAAATACGGTCATGCACTTGTAGAGGGGGGTGCTTTGGGGGCTCAAGCCCCTGCCCGTTCTCCAAAATTAACCAAAAGTGCCCCTCTCTCAAAATGCATTGGAATTCTAATAATATGAGAATGTGTACAAAACAGTAACGAATTGCTCAAAAGGCGAGGGGTTAGGGGTGGACCCTATGCTTGCTTGTTTTCTAAAAAGATGAATAGTCTGGTGTATAGTGGTATATAAAGCTGTTTCACATCAAACCTGTTAATATATTGTGTATTTTACCATGGGTAAAACGTTATTGACCATGAGCATTCAGGATGCAGGTACTATCAGTTTTAAAGTTTTAAAGAAAAATACATAATATGATCTTGGAATGGCTATTTGCAAGTCACAATAAGGTTTAGCAGAATCCACAGTGTGTTTATTGTGTTTGACATTTCATGAAAAAAAAAAAATGTCGCTGTGTGATGCCGTAATGGCTGATTTGATGAAGTGTTTATATGCAGTGAAGCCAAAATGTATTTGAAGAGTAGTCGTGGAGTGTAATTCTATGCCTCACTGTGAGATGGAGTCATTGGGAGGGAAATGGTAATATTTGCTATTATGTAGTTTCACAGAGCAGCCACTGAAATGTGGGTTCATTTCCCAGTGAAATGTGAACACTTGCAGTAGACAAATGTGACTCAGAGAAATGGAACATTCAGTATGGCCCATAATGCAGACGCAGAGCTGCAGCCCGGGGCTTTCAGACAGAAATGCCATGAAATTAAAAAGAGGCCAGTATGACATCGAGTGGACTGAGGCAAAGTGCAACCTTGCGCTCTTGCCTTATCATCTATCAGAGAGGACCGCCTCAAGAATTAATTTTAGATGTGAGTTTGCTCATACTTGCCATTTTTACAGACATACTACACACATTTCTTACCTCTTGCAGGAATGTTCCAGGTTTAATTAAAGTAAAGCTGTGCCACCAGCATTTGTGGCATAAAATTGTTTATCACAGAAAATAATTCCAGCTCATTCCTCATTAAAGTCAGAGACAATGTAGTAAACACACTGTTAAGCATACCAACAAGACTTAAACATGAAACTAGTGTGACCTATTCAATCTATCAACACAGCTAAAGCCCCACAGTACCATTTAAGCTATGTAAAAGATAACCTAAACATGATTTGACATGAGAAAACCTGTTAAATTTTAATATGCGATACAGATTCCAGATCTGTCAAGCGCTATTTTACATGCCGCAAACTCCGCCCACAGAAATGACATCGATAGCACATAACGAAATGTTCATCCATCTAGAAAAATAGTCCCAGCTGAAATAGAAAGATTTCACTGAATGAATAGTGCAATTGTTTTATAGGAATGATTCACCCAAAAATGAAAATGTGCTGACAATGTACTGACGCTCGAGACACACAAGACGTAGATGAGTTTATTTCTTCATTGGAACAAATATGGAGAAAGTTAGCATTGCATCACTTGCTGACCAATGGATCCTCTGCAGTGAATGGGTGATAAAAACGTCACAATAATCTACAAGTAATCCACACAACTCCAGTCCATCAGTTAATACCTTGTGAGGCAAAAAGCACTCTGTAAAAATTATTTTTCAAAATTGTAAATAAAACCAAGATTATCAGAGTATTTTACAAGAAAAAAAAATTTCAGTCTTTCTACTTTCACATTCAGTACATTGTGTTTTCATCATTCAGTTTCTACACAAATCCATCAAGGTGTTTTAACATTAAACTGTTGCTCTTAAATACGAGTCCATAATCCACAATAACACTTCTTCCAGTTAAAAAAAAAAGTCCATTCCTGTTGTCCTCTCAAATCAAAATGCATCGACATGTTTGTTTACAATAGTTTTGGACTGTTTTTGGTTGTAAATGGTGAGAAAAAAAAATAGACAACGTTTTCACTTAAGAAATCAATTTTATGGATAGAGGACTTGCTTTTTAGCCAGAAACAACAGTTTGAATTGAAAAAAAAATCACCTTGTTGAATTAGTTTATTACAAACAAACAGATTTTCACTTTACAAGACATTAATTGGTGGACTGGAGTCATGTGGATTACTTGTGGGTTATTGTGATGTTTTTATCAGCTGTTTGGACTCTCATTCTGATGGCACCCATTCACTGCAGAGGATCCATTGGTGATGAAAATCTGAATCGAAATCTGTTCTGATGTGGAAAAAAATAAATAAAAAAATCTTGGATGGTGAATAATTTTTCATTTTTGTGTTGAGATTTTTTCATTTCTTTAGATTTTTGCTGTTAAACCCTTCAGATCAATGCCATCAATAGTTTCTAAAAGAGTCAAAAATGCGTTCTGTGTTAATCAACATTATGCCACAAATGATGTCAATAGAGATTAATTTGTACTGAACTTTTGAACATTCCTTTAATTCCTGTAAATATCTCACTGGAGTGTATTGTGTAAATTCTGATGGGGACTCTAGGCCAGGGGGAGGGAGGTGAAAGTATGACGGCGGCTCTTGGAAGTACAGAAAAGACTTCACACGGCGGTGAAGTGGGAAATGAGAGCGATAGGAGATGAATCTGATAAAGACAGCGGTGTGCACATAAGTTTGCCGTGATTTTGTCAAGTAAGACATGTTCCTTGATCAACATCTTTTGATCCAGGATCAACATTACTGTCTAAAAATACAGACCTTACCCAATCCCTACCCCCTAAACCTAACCCTATCCATGATTTATTCCTAAAATCAAAGGGAAATGACAGCTGATTAACAAGGGTGTAGAAGCATCTAACCCTGATTGTAATTTCTTGAAAACTTATCCCTCAGATCTGATTGGATGTTTAGAATGTTGTTCCAGGATCAAAAAGGATGTTGATCCAGGAACATGTTGTACTTGGTGAAATCACGTTCACCGTGCACATACACCCGCCCTTTCATTACCCCCCATCTCTACTTCTGACTGCCATTCACTCTTGTAACATCCAAAAAACCTTTTCTCCCGTGGCACAAAACCCTGCCGTTTCCTCCCCCCAGAATCTATTCTTCTCTCTTTTTTTTGCTACTATATGGGTTAGATCTACCTTTCTGTCTCATACTTTCTCTCTCTCGCCTTGATTAAAGTTCCCGGAAAGCAACAATCGGCGCACTGCAGTGAGGACGCTACTGTCATTCTCCTCAATTAGAGTAATTACCCCCCGTTCATTCGGCGGCTAATCACTTCATTAAAAACAAAATGGATAGAATTAGCATAAAGAGTGGCGATTGATTAAGCTACGGCTTTTCTGTCGTCGCCCCCCTTTCCTCCCGCAAACATTGATCCCTGGGATGATCAGAACGTTGGTGACGCCACACTCAGGATCTGGTGATGGAAACAGCCTGCCTCGTGCATTTTCTCTCTATTAACTATTGCTATGTCTTCCTTTACAGTCCAACGTAAAGGAAGTGCTGAATGTATTTAAAAAGGTCAGATCATTAAAAATCTAATACCTGTTTGAGAGTTCACTGTATTATGAACACAAGCCTTTTTGAACTCAAAAATGCATTTATCAAAACTAATCTGCAAAAATCAAGGTATTATAAAACAAAAACAAAACAAAAAAAACCTTGGAAATGTTGCCTTGGCATTTAGCTGAAATAAAATAGGCTGTAGGTTGAAGTACTAGAATTAGCAAAAGTAAAACTAAAATAAAAATTAATTAAAGCTAAATAGAAATATAAAAATACTGATAAAAATGACAAAAGCATGACTAAAACTTTAACTAAAATTAAAATAAAAGCTAAAAATATAAAAATAAAAACTTTTTCAAAATATTTATTAATACTATAATAGTATATAGATAAGAAAATAACACTGGTCTATAAATAAAATTGAATGTAATGAGGAAGTAAAGATTTTAATTAAACTAATTTAAATATTGGAGAATTGGCCAAAACACTTAACAATTAATTTAATTGGTGAATATGTCATGAAAAACTAAACCTGGCTGTTCTGCTGGATAGAAAAACACTACTAATATTATAAATGAGCCCAAAGACTGTATATATATATATATATATATATATATATATATATATATATATATATATATATATATATATATATATATATATATATATATATAAATACATATATATCGTATCTAAACAGTTCGTTCTAGTTCTCAAATCTGATTGGTTGAGAACCGTGAGAAATTGTACTGGTATTGACACAGGAACACCCTTTCACCGTTTGTATCACTCTGCTTCCTGTATTTCTCACAACGAGTGTCATGGCGGATGCCCAAATCCACTAAAATTGAAAATAATACTGTTTTTGTGTGACGGAATGTAGTTTTAAGAGTTTTTTAGGTGAGAATGTACTTGTTTAGACTTCAAATATAAGGTTTGTTAATAAAGATAACGTCTATTTTAAAATTTGCTTCGACGTTTTTGGAGACTTGAGCTCCAGGGCATCAGTGGCCATTCAGTGCTCATGAACCCGCCAAGAGCAGCCTCACCTTGGCCAGATCTTCTGGAATTTGCCACTGACTCTGATGTCTCTATAGTGGTTAAACATGAGATATAATTTATTTTAGGTAATTCTAATAGGCAGTCTTTTGTTTCATTAAACTATTATTTGTTCCAGAGCAAATAGTTTTGGCTGAGGGCAAAATCTCATCACGTTATATTTTATGTAACTTTAATGCTGTATTTCAGAGCGCTGACTTTGCACTTTTGACTGAATTGTCTAGCAACTTTTATGATGGCTGTTGCTGTTGTTTATTATTCAATAAATACTATTTTATATTCATAGTAGTATTTAGTATTGGGAAACTGTGTGTGTGTACGTGATGGTGATTTTTGAGAAATTGTTCCGCCATTAGATGGCAAAAAGAGACTGTTTTACCAGTCAGCAGTAAAGACTTTTATATTCGAAAAGACTGAAACGGAAGTCCTTTTTACTTTCAACAACAGTTTGTTAGATGCAGTTAACAAATGCACTGAGCAGCGCTGTCATCGGAAATCATCCTTAACAGATGAAAGGACAGTATGACAAAGATAATGCTTTCCTCAGCAGACATTCAGACTAATGTTTTATTGTGAATATGAGATTGAGCTGAAGAATGAATGCTGTATCAGATGCAGGTAATCACACGCACTTAGTCAACCTCTAACTCATAATACTCTACATATAATACAGAGAGCTTTTAACCCAGTGATAGAATAAGCTTTTAATTAAACAACTCAACCTTCCTTCAAACTATTTCTAAAGGGACGTTTTTGAATTAGTAACAGAGAATTGGATAAATAAAAAAAAAAAATAACACCTGCACAAAAGAGATATTAAAGAAAATCCACACGCTGTGATCACAGTCGTGCCATCAAACTGTTATATAAAAAAAAAATATCACACTTGTAGACGTGAGATATGGCTGTATATCGGCACGCTGTGATTACTTACGGCTGAATCACAGCCGTGCCGATATACAGCCATATCTCATGTCTACGAGTGTGATATTGTTCATATATATAAGAGGGTTCACTCATATTACTATGAATAGGAGAAAGTGCCACAAGCAATATGGCGGAATAAGTCCCGTGCTATAAATAAAAGTGCCAATCACCAATTGGTAAAGTCACAGAAGTTTTGGTTTCCATAGAGACAGTTATTGTCCTGAGAAACAGCCTGATATTGCATATGCGCATTGGCTGGACCGAACTGAAATATATGATTTTTAATGCAATTTAAGTGTAAGAAACTACATTTATGGGACGTTTCATATCAGATTTTACTGCTAATGCTAAAATATGTTGTTTAAATGTGAATTTAGTCAGCAGTTTCAAAGAATTTAAAGTAGATAGGACTTATGTGTAGAGATGTAGCAAATATGGCCGCTGAGAGAACTGACTTTCTTGAAAAGGACTTTAGTGAAAAAAATGGCCATTTAAGCACAGACACATAGGTACAGATGGACTCTGGTGCATGCTGGGAAATTTTAAGGCAGAAGGAGGGTCTCACCACGGTTGAGAGTGGGAGTGCTGTTGATGTCTCCTGCCATGAAGGATGACTCTGTCTGCTTTCGCACCGTGTCATTCCACATACGACGAATTCGGCTCTGAAACAGGTGGGCGAGGTGAATTGGTATATGGAATATAACAGCAGTCTATAAATAGCAATGCTGTCAGTGTGCATGCATGTCACCTGTCTGTGTACCGCTGCATGACGTGCCTGGCTGCCGGTGTAGTAGCGGTTGTTGGCACGGAGGGCAGAATTCTTCAGCGATCCATGAGAGCTCGTAGTGGAGGTGCGACTGCAGCAGTAAGAATGACGGAGGCACTTGCTGTACTCCTTATGCACCTAAAACACAAAAACACATTTGCACTTATAACACTTACAACTAATGAAACAACATGAAAACATAATATGTAATGTTTCAGACACATAACTGCATATTAATTGCAATTAAATAAAAATGCATTATAGTTTAAATGTATAGTAAATTAGCTTAATTTTAAAATGCTTTCAACCCACTTAGTAGGACTTAAGTATATCTTTATATGTAATTTTAAAATGACTTACATTATCCTTGAAATATGAAGTATATATATATAAAAAGTATATATATATAAAAAAGTTTTCAATGTACTTTAATGCAAAATGTTTAATTTGAAATTATTAAAAGTGTATTTTTTAAAAGTGTATTCAAGTAACAAACAGTAGTCATGAAAGTGTCTCTCTTTAAGTACATTTAAGTGGCCTTTTACTTTAATATATTATCTGCAAATGGAGTGTAGCGTTAGTTCAGGTAGGTCAAGTTAGTCAAGCTCACATCAGCTGACACTCAGCTGATCCACATCTAACTAAAGGACACCAACACCAATCATAATTCCCTTTATAAGGTCCTTTCAGTCATTATTCAGCAGCTATCACTTTGCTCAGGAGATCATCATCCACCTCCACCCCCAACTCCTCTCTTCCAGTCAGGATTTGGAATTGGATATTTCTTCTTGAGTCAGACCACTGAATTATGTTGATATATAAAATAATCACTTAGAACATTGATGATATCTGCTACATTAATCATTAATGTTGGTTCTGTTCAGTTTACCCTAGGGGGGTTATTTATGCTCTCCCTGCTCCTATCCATGCTAGGCTGCATGGATGGACAGGGAGTGTTGCCCAGAACAGAACCAGTGGTCCTGACAGAAGTACTGTTTTTTTTTTTTTTTTTTTTTATACTTTTTTAAAATTTGAAGTACATTACAATTGCATTCAATAAAATTATTACTACTTTTTCACAAGGAGTGCCACTTCCATACTTCTGTCACTAACATTTTTTGTATTTTTCAGTAATGTGACAGCAAATACTGTATTTTTTCCCAACACATAATAGTAAAAAGTCCTGTCCTGCCTTTTTTTGTCTGATTCGATAAATGATATACGTCACAATAGGAATGAATATTGGTTGCAATTTCTGGTTCAAACATTTCCAGTATTATTAGTTGCATTTTGTATAAATGTATTTGTTTAATGCCATCAGCATAAACATTGTCGCTTACTGTGTCAGATAAAAAATTAATGATATAACCTTTCGGTTATGTATGTAACCCTCATTCCCTGAAGGAAGGAATGGAGACGTCACGTTGGTGACCGACGAATTGGGATCTCACTTCGAGAGACCAATCTACTTCGAGTGTAACTAAATGAGCCAATGCACACTGACAATGCATACCAGGTTTTCGCCGAGGAGCATCAAAGCGTGATCATAAAAAGGCAGCCGGTGCAATGCATACCAGGTTTTCGCCGAGGAGCCGAGCTGGTGACACGGCCGCTCAGCAGTGCTACAGCAGCCATGGCGATGGGACGTGACGTCTCCGTTCCCTCCTTCAGGGAACGAGGGTTACATACGTAACCGAGACGTTCCCTTTCAGTCGGTCACTCTCGACGTCATGTTGGTGACTGACAAGTTGGGATTCCCTACCAAACTGCCAAGGATGCCCCTTCCAGTGCCCTGTGCTAGCCACCTGCACCCCTTTTTGGGGCATCCTTCCCGAAGGTGGGTTTTGGAAGCAAATACACATATAAACATCCATTTAGGTGCATATGGAAAATTGGAGGTGATTGTAGCCCTCTTGGAAATGGCAGAAGTCTGCTGCGGGAACACAGGCGATGAGGTGGACTTTACACATATGGGATCCACTTAGGTCTCACATATGGAATCCAGCCTTCTAACGATTCTCAAGGATTTATTGAGTGAAGATGTGGTGCCGGACCTTCTGGCACATCTGGCTGCCGAGGGGATGGAGGAGCTCGACAGGGTCTACAGTATAGACACTCTGGAGCAGTTTTAGCAAGCTGACACTTACCAGGGTCTCTCAGTGCCACTATCCGTTTGAGGTGAGAATACAAGAGGATACACAGAAGGATACCAGGGTGATGGCATCCACAATCCAGTGGGCCATCCTCTGCTTAGAGACGGCCTTCCCCTCCTGCCGGCTTCCATAATAGACAAAGAGCTGGTCTGAGGTCCTAAAGCTTTGTGACCGGTCTACATAGCATCTCAAGGCTCGGACAGGACAATGCAAAGCTAGGGCTGGGTCTGCCTCCTCTGGGGGCAGTGCTTGCAGGCTCACCACCTGATCCCTGAAGGGAGTAGTGGGAACCTTGGGCACATAGCCAGGCCGGAGCTTCAGGATTACCTGGGAGTCAGCCAGCCCGGGGTCGGGGAGGATTTAACCTTCTTGACCCCCCCTACCCTCTTGATGGAGGCCAGTGCAAGCAGGAGAAGGTTTTCAATGAAAGAAAATTTAGCTGCAAAGGCTCAAATAGTAAGGAAGAGGATGACCAGGTCATGCTTACCTACCAACTTCCCGGGGTCGGGGAGGATTTAACCTTCTTGACCCCCCTAAGGAAGAGGATGACCAGGTCATGCTTACCTACCAACTTCCCTTCCATGGGGTCATGGTCAGCAGAAATCGCAGCGACATACTTTAAGGGTGGAGGGAGACAGCCTTCGCTCCAGCCCCTGCTGCAAAAAGGAAAGGATAACCCTGATCGGGCATCTCCGGGGGTCTTCTCGATGAGAAGAACACCACTCAACGAACATGTTCCTCTTCAAGGCATAAGCTTGTCTCGTAGACTGTGCTCTCGCCGAAGTGATGGTGACCACTACCTCTTGGGGTAAGTCACCAAGAACCTCCACATGATGTTTCCAGAGGTCTGAACGCGGATGCCACAGGGTGCCCCGTCTCTCAGTCAGTAGATCCTTCCTCATAGGATTCTGCCAGGGAGGGGCTGTCGCGAGGAGCATTAGTTCGGGGAACCAGGTAAGAGCGGCCCAGTATGGTGCCTCAAGCAGGACCTGCTGCTCATCCTCCCTGACCTTGCACAGTGTCTGTGTGAGAAGGCTCACTGGGAAAATGCATACTTGCGCAGGCCCCGCAGCTAGCTGTGTGTCAGTGCATCTGTGCCGAGTGTTCCCTTGGTCAGGGAGCAGAACAGCTGGCAGTAAGGGGTTTCTGGAGAGGCAAACAGGTCTACCTGAGCAGCTCCGAAATGTCTCCAAATCAGTTGGATCATCTGGGGGTGGAGTCGCCACTCTCTTGGGAGCACGAGACAGCTCGTCGGCCATACGGTTGAGCAGGCCCAGAATGTGAATGGCACGAAGTGACCTCAGAACCTTCCGACTCCAAAGAAGGAGGTGGCTGGCAAGTTGTGACATGCGACGGGAGCGCAGACCACCTTGTTGGTTAATGCATACAATGGTCACTGTGTTGTCTGATCGGAACAGCACATGCTTCAAGCAGGAAGCACTAGGTGCACTTGCCTCGTAAGCGCCCTTTGACACGGTTCAAGGCAAGGTGCACTGCCAACAACTCTAGGCAATTGATATGCCAGTGCAGATGGGGGCCCGTCCAAACCCCCCACACTGCGTGCCCGTTGTACATGGCCGCAGGTGGTGGAGGCATCCGTGTAAACCATGGCATGCCTGGAGACCTGTTCTAGGTGCACTTCTGCCCAGAGGTATGTAAGATCTGACCACGGGGAGAAGGTTTGGCGACAGGCCGGTGTAACTTGGACTCGGTGAGTGCCGTGCTGCCACACCCACCTTGGGACTCGGCCATGAAGCCAGTGCTGAAGCGGTCTTATATGCAATAGCCCTAGCGGTGTAAGTGCCACTGCAGCTGCCACATGCCCCAGGAGCCTCTGAAATAGTTTCAGTGGGACTGCAGTCCTGCCCTTGAATGAATGCAAGCAGGTCAGCACCGACCATGCACGTTCCTCTGTGAGGCGTGCTGTCTGTTCGACCAAATCCAACTCCATACTGAGAAAAGAGATCCTCTGTGTTGGGTAGAGTTTGCTCTTTTCTCAGTTGACCCGAAGACCCAACAGGCTGAGGTGCCGGAGCACCAGCTCCCTGTGCTCACACAACTGGTCCCAAGACTGTGCTAGTATAAGCCAATCTGCTCTCTGAGGGGAACAAGAGCCCCCAACTTTCATTAAGACACGGGGAAACAGGGACAGCCCGAAGGGCAGGACCTTGTACTTGTTTGCCCATCCTTCGAACACAAACCGCAGAAATGGTCTGTGGCACGGAAGAATCGACACATGAAAGTATGCATCCTTCAGGTCGATCGCTGCAAACCATTCTTGGGGACGGACGCACCCGAAGATGCGTTTTTGCATCAACATCTTGAACGGTGACCGGTAAAGGGTCTGGTTCAAGGCACGCAGGTCTAAGATTGGTCGTAACCCACCGCCTTTCTTGGGTACAATGAAGTAAGGGCTGTAAAACCCCGTTCTCATATTGGCTGGAGGGACCGGCTCCATCGCATCCTTCACCAGTAGGACTGTAATATCCGCATGCAAGACAGGAGCAACGGCCGCCTTCATTGTTGTGAAGCGGATGCCACTGAACTTGGGGAGATGCTGGGTGAACTGAATTGTATAGCCGAGGCTGATGGTCCACAGAAGCCAGCGAGATGGGCTGGATGGCGCTAGCCAGGCACCCAGATACCGTGCAAGCGGGACCAACAGAACCACCGCAGGAACCCAACTTGGGTAGCTTGTGAGCAGACCGGAGAGTGTCTGAGTGTGCTTTGTTAATAAAAATGCTATCCTTTGGCCACTCAACTGAATCGGAAGTGCTAGAGGAGTGGTGGACCCCAAGGGTTGGTTCCCTGAGGGGTTTGCCACCACTGTAACCCTCAAACCACCCATGCTATTGCCTGAAGTAGCCCTCGCCTGGCAGCTGCCAGGACGAGCACTAGTTTGCGGCAGAGGCAATGGAGCTCTGCCTCCCTTGAGGTAACAAAGCCTGGTCCGCAGCTCCGAGATGGTCATTTTTTCCACAATGGGAACATGACTCATCCGCGAATGCCACTTCATCGTGTTTAATGCCTAGACACGTGAAGCAGCAATCGTGACCATCACCTGGCGCCAGGTAACAACCGCATCCAGAAACGCACAGGTAAAATGGCATCTTTAAAAAGATGATCCGTCGTCTTTACAAAGATGCACCCGTGTAAACTCTTTTAGAGAAACTTCTCTTTCAGGGAAATGCTCAAAGTGAGATCCCAATTCGTTGGTCACCGACGTGATGTTGAGAGTGACCGCCTGTAAGGGAACTAGATTATACATTTTTTAACATATTATACATTTAATAACGTACTACCTTCTTGTAAAGTCTCAATGCATTTAACTACTTTTTGTTAATAGCTCAGATAGCTTGACCGCTGTTTAACTACTTTATACAGTAAGTAGCTTGGAAAGCTAGAGTTTCAAAACTACTTCCTTAAAATAGGGCTCTACCAATGTCATGTGTTTGGGGCGGGGCTTTATTTGGCCAAACAATGGAAGATGGAGTGCATAAAAACATGTTTGAAAGCAATCAATATTTTTCTTTTGGTGCAAGTAATCATGCAGAAATGACATCCTTCACCTTTATATAAAGCTAATTATAAAAGTAATAATATGGTACAGATGAATCCTAACCCAACGCTATTCCTAAAAGAGCACTTTTAACTTGTCTTAACTTGTGATTTTACCACCGTTTTTGTCTTTTTCGATATTAAGGTAACTTCTGAAGGAAATTTAGCAGAAAATCTGTCCACAAAGTATTATCTGGGTATGAAACATTAACCCTCTGGAGTCTAAGGGTATTTTTGGGGCCTGGAGAAGTTTTGTCATGCCCTGACATTTGTGCTTTTTTCAGTTTCTTATAAATATCTAAATGGCTAAAGTCTAATCTCACTGTAATCAGCACAAACTCGGCTATAATAATATGTGAGCAGCATGTATGTACATGATTGTGTTTTTGAGAAAAAAAAAAATGTTATGCGTGGTCTAGTGAAAAACTAAAAATGTTAAATCACTTGAATAAGGCAATAAAACACATACAGCGAATTGGTTCCCAGGAATTTTGAGAACTGGAGCTTGTAGCCTAGAATTTTTTTTTTCTAAATGATGTGAAAACTCATCTTGTTTACTCACTTACAGAAAACAATATATTGATTTAATTTTTCTAAGACACTTTTTGTTGGTAAAAGTCATATGCGAGTAGGCGTCAACTATCATGAATTCACACCTGAGAAGACAAAGGCCTGCATAATGAGCTGCATAATGAGCCATTCAGTCAGCTGTGTCACTGAGAGGGATGAGTTACAAGAAAGAATGTGAGGACAAAATAAATGTATATAATTTTATGTTTGTAGTTTATTTAGAATATATTTAATTATCCCACAACATATTTTAATATTCACTTGTGAGTGCAGTTAAACAGTTTATTAGGATCAATCAAAGCTGACTTTCAAACTGTATTTTTTGCATCATTACTCCAGTCACACAATCCTTCAGAAATCCTTTTAACAATCTTATTTTCTACAAAAAAACATTTCTTGTTATTATTATTATCATCATCATTATTATTATTATTATTAATGTTGAAAAGAGCTTAGAATATTTTTTTCAGGTTTTTAAGGGGGGATAAATTGAAAGAACAGCAATGATTGTTACATTTGTTACAGTTACATTTATTGTTACATTTATATTATTTACATCAAGCTTTTGAATGGTATAGTGGTGTATATTGTTATTGAAACTTCATAATATTTCACTTGATTATACATTTAGTCAGGAATTATAGTTTGGAAAAAGTCTTTGGAAAAAGTCTAACTAGTAAAATGTTTACACGTTATGTGAAAACTAGTACAAGTATATAAATAAATAAAAAGACACTTACTCATGTTTATGATCTCTGCTGAATAAAGTGCTTCATTCTTTTTTCTGAGGAAATCCAAATCTCAAATCCTCAACCACATCACATCTTTTTGGGGTGAATTATGTCTTATTCCTCTCATCGCGAAGCAAACAGTAAAATAAAAAATAAAAAACTTGAAGAACAATCTCGCTGCGTTGTCTTCTGTTGTGTGGGCGTATTCAAAAGCCGCGCGCTTCAGTGAAACATTTGAATCTCAAAAGCGCGTTCAGCGCGGGGGGGCGTGGTCGCATTAGAAGATAATGAAGGGAGACGTGAAAAATGGACATCGCGTTGTTTTCATATGGATTACTTTATCACAGAATATTTGTTTTCAGCAGCACTTGTTTGTCTCTTCGTTGAGTATTCACTGAGTTACAGTTCATTTTAATGACGCATTTGTAACTGAAGATCAGCGCAGACAAAGGCTGCAGACAGCACTCCTTGTTTGTTATCTTTATTTTATAAGTGCACAAAGTTTTGTTGTTATTATGTCTGTATACAAAAAAAAAGTAGACCCTTTACAGATTCGATTGATGTATTGCTCTTATCTGTACGATCAAAACTGAAAGTGTAATTTAAGTTCTTTTCGGGGTTATCAGGAGAAAATACCCCAAAACGCGTATACGCGTTAATCGACTCCAGAGGGTTAATAGCACTGACCTTTTTCTGCAGAGCACAGTGGAAGATGAAGATGAACATGCCCTGGAAGGCATTAAAGGTGGTGAAAAGATATGCCATGATGACTGTGTTCTCATTGATGAAGAGGAGGCCGAAGGCCCAGGTCAGACCCAAGAGGAAGAGCAGTGCGATAGCCCCCAGAGCCCAGGACCTGAGGGAGAACATGCACATGTTCACAATAAACATACAACAAAAAACATCATAGATAATGGGACTACCATGCATATTTTTGGTGGTGGAAAACTCTCACTTGATGTTGTCCAGGCGACTGGAGTCGGGTTTGAGAGCGGATGAGTTACGGACCATCTTGTGGAGTGTTATCATGAGGAACACCAGGTTTAACTAAAGGTCAAAGGTAAGAAAACAGAAAAAAATTAACTTAAAGAAAAAAAATTTCCATGTCATTGTGACACAAATGAAAGCCAACTGGTTATTTAAAAAGGACAAGCCCTTTAGAAAATATCTACACAGTTAAGACAATTTAAAACACTGCTTTCTTCCTAACAATGAGCCTCATTCATAAAACACAAGCAGAATTTCCATGTGAATTGTTTGTGAAATCGTTCTAGCTTAAATTGCTTCAATTAAATTAATCCATTTACATGAGAATGGTGATATGAACATTTATACAGAAATTCACTCTGTCCTTGTTAGATGAGAGATCTAATGCAAGTAAGAAAATTACTTCAAAAGGATAAAAAAAACTTTTTTTCTCACAAACCAATAAAAACAAAAACAGAGCTAAGGCATTAGTAAAATATATTGTAATTACAAAAATGTCAGCAAGTTCCCATATCTAAACCTAATCTAAGCTCCACATTCATATAAAGCATATTACAGCCAAAACATAGTCGTCAGCAGCAACAGATCCATAGGTGAACAAAAGTGCTTTGTTTGATATGACTAGCACAGCACTTTTCAGGGAGGAAAAAAAGAGCAAACTCTGTGAGCAAAGCAGAGAGAGCGCTGAATGTTTTGAGAGAACAATACCATGATAATGAAGGACACGGGGCCGATAAAACTCCAGATGAAGTAGTTATCCACCCTCAACCAGCACCTACACACAAAACACACATGCGATAACTTTATCAGTAATATTTTACTGTTCAAAGAATGATCACTTCATTACAGGCAAAATCGCAAATGCATTTTTATGTAGTAGCACAGTATTGATCATCAATTGCTTTGAAATAATTGCAAGATATCTAAAAAATATTATTACTATCGAGAAGACAAATTTTTGGCATAAAAACAAGCTAATAAACGTGCAATAAAAGTCTAGTTGAAGGTTAAGCTCAGTTTTTAAACATTAGCACACTGAGTCAGCGTCTCATTTTCTGCAATGTAGTCAACATTCAAAAGTCTGCAGCTGTGCTATTTTTCCACAGTCACACACACATAAACACAGACCAACACACACTTGCCTGGACACAAAGACAAGGAGCAACACACACTCACACATGCAGTAATCAGCTCAGTTAAAGGTGTTGTAAGCGATTCTCTTTCAAGCACACGTGTCGGTGTCTCACTATGGGATACACCCCTTCCGCATATTCCTCAGAAGCCCACTTTCATTACGCCAGCCCCAATTGGCTGGCAGACATGACGTTGCGTCAGGGAGTGGCTCCCTCCCCTTGGTATAAAAGGAGCGACGCAACGTCATCATGACATTCAAAAACCTCTTTTTGCTTCACACCAGAAGACTACCCAATGCAGATAGCCATCAATTAGTCTCCGCGCTGGTTGCTGGCTTATCATTTTGGTACTGTACTTATAGTTGATTTGTTGGCCACCACGCCGCTTTTCGCCTACCCTGCAATCGGCACTCCAGCTCATTGTTAGGCTCATTTAGTACCACAACTATGGTTGCAGCAATGCAGACTACCCTAGCTAGTGAGGAAGATCTGCGGCTTTGCTCATGTGGGAACAAGATCTCATGCAAAGACACACACCAGGTCTGCTCTGCATGTCTCGGGCTGAAACATGCCCAAATGGCAATCAAAAGTCCCGGCTCCTTTGAGCACTGTGCATGTTTCACCATGAAGAGCCTCCATTGCAGGTTAGCATGCCAAGCTAGCTTGTCTGGCCAGGATCCCCTCATGTCAGCTAGCCCCACTCCCGTTTCCGCCCCTCAGGTATCCATTTCTGTGGAGCTGCCTACCACGGCAGCTCTATCGTGGGGTGGACAATTTGATGTATTCGTCCCTCTGCCTAGTGTCCTCAGCACAGACGAAGAGGAGGATACGTTTGAATCGGAGGAAAAGGGGCAATCAGATTTTCTTCTCTCTGAAGAGGAGGAAGATTTTTAGGATTCCCTTCCCTTCCGCCTGCGCAACTGCCACAACCCCTCACTACGGCGGGATCCTAGGAGGAGGCGTGCGGGGCACCATACTCTCTGCTTCTTAGTGTGGATCTGCAAGACGTGTGCAAACGCACTGAGGAGAAACTCAATAATCTGTGGTCGACCATAGCAGCTAAGACTGCAAAGTCACGCTATGAGGGTAAGAGGCTGTTAAGAGCTAAATGGGCAGCAAGACAACTTCTTCCAATCTTTCCAGAAGTTCTGGAAGATGTTTTTCATCACATGGAAGGACAATCATTTTACAAGTAAAATGCCTGCACAGCGGGGATGCTTACAAGCATGCTTACAAAGCAATCGCTCTCTCACTCCGGGCCCTGAACGCCATCTCTCTGCTGACCGCATACCAGGCGGAGCTGCAAGACGAGGTGTCTGTCACGCCAAGTCAGACACAGTGGGAAGAAATCTGTGTCGTCTCGGATCTCTCGCTCCGTCTTCAGAGATGTGCCATTTAGGCTGTGGGCAAGGCCATGGCCACAATGGAAATTCAGGAGAGAGGACGCTGGCTTAATTTGGCTAATCTCTCTGATAGGGAAAAGGAAACCATTTTAGATGCACTGGTTATCGCAGAAGGCATTTTCAGCTCAGCGCTGACATGGATGCAGAAGAGATGCAAGGAGAAGAAAAGGGATGACAAGGCCCTGCAGCTCTGCATGCCAAGAGCACACCCACCCACTAGTCCCAAACATTTTACAAATGTTGCAAAACATAATGCCCCGAAAAATGTTGCAAAACACTTTATCAGAAAACAGCATAACTCCACTTCGGGGAGTAATTGCTCCGCTGAAGGTGGTGAGCCACGTAAACTCTGTCCAAGCACCAAGTTATTCGTGCATGCGCAGTACAGACCACAAACTCTTTTTCGACTTGGCCACATGATGGTGCCTGAGCGCTGCAAGTAAACTATTGGCGAGAATGCACACAGTTCCGTTTGGGTGCTGAGAACAATACAGTACGGTTACAGACTGCAGTTTGTAACTTGTCCCCCACCGTTCAAAGAAATAATTTATTCTCAGGTGCAGGGAGGATTAGTACAAGTTCTTCAGGAAGAGATTACATCCCTGTTGAACAAAAAGGCAATAAGAGTGGTTCCACCCGAGGAAAGTCACAGTGGGTTTTACTCTAGATACTTCCTAGTCCCGAAAAAAGGGACTTGAGCTCTCTGTCCCATATTAGATCTTGGTGCACTGAACCAAATACCTAAGGAAGTACAAGTTCAGAATGCTGACCCACTCTACACTTCTGAAATTGGTGCGCCCAGGCGATTGGTTTACCTCAATCGACCTGAGGGATGTATGTTTTCACATAAGAATATATCCACCCCACAGGAAATTTCTGAGGTTTGCATTCCTTGGCGTGGCATACAAATATCTAGTTCTTCCCTTCGGCCTGTCCCTCAGCCCAAGGGTATTTGTGAAATGTACAGAAGTGGCCCTAACTCCGCTCAAGGAGAAAGGCATTCGTCTCACTACTTACATAGATGATTAGCTAGTGACAGCTCACTCGAAGCACAAAGCGAGATATCACAGCCATGCTCTTAGAACATCTACAGAAACTGGTATTAAAATTAAACACTGAAAAGAGTGTTTTAGTTCCCAGACAGTCAATAACATATCTGGGGTTGTTAATGGATTCAGTGACATTCAGAGCGCAACTGTCAGAGGAGAGAGTAATAAAATTTACGCAATGCCTGGCCACATTTCAAGTGTTTCTTTTCGCACATGCCTCAGATTATTAGGTCTGATGGCCTCAGCTCTAATAGTCATTCCTTTAGGCAGACTATTTATGAGAGAGTTTCAACGCTGGGTAGCCTCTTTGAGACTGGACCCATTACGGCACTCCTGGAGGAGAGTGAGAGTGACGTCAGCGGCAGTCTTGGCCCTGCATCATTTGGAGCATAAACGGCAGAGTGACAGTGGATCTGTTTGCGTCGCAGGACAATGCTCAATGCCCTCTGTTCTTCTCTTTAAAGGATCAGAGCGTGACTCTGGGAATAGATGCACTGGAGTGACTGAAAATGATACTGGTAGCTCCTCGGTGGCCAGGGAAATATTGGCTGGCGGAAATCATACATATGCTGTACGCAGAGCCATGGTCCCTGCCGCTTTGTAGAGATCTGCTGTCACAGACAAGGGGGGAGATTTTTCATCCTCATCCAGAATGCCGGGCACTGTGGGCCTGGCCAGTGAGTTGCTAAATATTAATGCGGCTGGTCTGCCAGACAGTGTCATCAGAACTATACAGAATTCTAGGGCCCTGTCCACTCGGTCACTCTAAGAATGTAAATGGGACGTGTTTGAGCGTTGGTACGTGGTTAGACACATAATCCCCTTTTCTATGTTTGGTGGCAGTTATTCTTTCTTTTCTGCAGGATCTGATAGATCAGGGTAAAGCATTTTCAACCATAAAGGTGTTTCTGGCTGCTATATCTGCATGTCATGTAGGTTTTGATAACAAAACTGTTGGGCAGCACTGTTTGGTATGCAGGTTTATGAAGGGCGCGCATCGTGCTTTACCAGTCTCAAAACCGATTTCTCTTTCATGGGATCTGGTTCTGGTGCTTAATCCCCTTTTTGTGACTCAATTTGAGCCACTGGACAAGACTGATTTAAAATGATTGTCGTTTAAGATATCGCTGCTGTTGGCTTTGTCTTCAGCAAATCACGTAAGTAAAATTTTCGCTTTTTCTGTGCATTCAATGTTTATGCAATTTATGCCAGGGGATACAGTGGTGCTTTTGAAACCTAATCCTGCTTTTATGCCTAAGGTGGTGAATTATATTATTCCTCTTAAGTAAAGAGTCTTTAACCCACCGGCCTTTTGCTTCAGTAGAACAGCAAAGGGTGAATACGTTATGTCTGGTGCGTATTTACATGGAGAGAACTAAAGGCTTCAGAGAGAGTGATCAGTTTTTGTGTCTTGGGTGAAGCCCCGTACGGAGAAGCCGATTACTAAACAGCGTTTATCCCACTGGATAGTGGAGGCAATTTCTCTTGCATATTCCAGTAAGGGTCTTAAGCCTCCGTCTGGTTTATATGCTCACTCAATGAGAGGAATGTTGAAGACATGGGCTCTCTTTAAAGGGGTCATGCTACAAGATATCTGTGAAGCGGCGAGTTGGTCCTCACCGCACATATTTGCAAGGTTCTATAAACTGGATGTTACAGCTCAAACGTTTGCACATGCCATATTGAGTGTTGGATCTTGAGTGTTGACTTAACTGGCCCTATATGAAAGATAGATACATAGATAGATAGATAGATAGATAGATAGATAGATAGATAGACAGACATATAGATAGATATATAGATTCTTTTAAATAAATAAGTAAATACATAAATCAATAAAACATTTTTAAGTAAAAACCCCATTGTAAACTTCCTCAGATTGACAGGTTTTCCATGACTGTGGAAACCCTACATAAGATTAGTTTTCTGATATAATGTTAAAAATAGTGTGAGATGCAGCTTTGAATGTGTTCTTGTAAAGTGAATTATCACAGCAGGATCTGTCAGATTTATGAGTGCTATTCCAAAGAAAAAAAAAAAAAAAGGTGCTTACAACATCTTTAACTGGCTTCATTTCTAATTCACCTGGGTTAGGCCAGGATCACATGACAGCGACCACTCTCCAACTGAACTCCAAACTACATAATACCAGTATACGTTTCCTAGCGAAAGATGATACTGCACTATATGGAATTTAAACTTCCAGAGAGCAATTTTGCTGAAATCCATTTAAATGAAACAAATAGTTTAAAGAGGGGGTCGCATCTGCTGCTCAGAAACCAGCGGCCTTTGTATGGCTGAACGCAAATAGACTGCTTCACACGTACGCTTTCTTAGTCCCATAGCTGCGGTAATCAATGGCTGCTGAGATGCCCACCACCAGGGCGGGAAAGCAGTAGCCACACAGGTAGTAGTATTTCTTTCGGGAGTATTCGCTCTCAAAGACCTCCACCAGCATCAGGTACAGCTGGATTCCCTCCAGACACATCCAGGAGAATGCAGCCAGGAAGAAGAAATGCAGCAGGCCCGCAAAAATGGGGCATGCAATCTATATTCGGACGAAAAAAGGGAAGAGGGGTTAGTGAGAAACATATCAGAGGAAGTTAATTTAATGATACTTGCATAGAGACTATGAACATAAAAGGAATATTCCATCCAAATATCACTATTTACTCCCCTTCATGTTTTTTTTTTCTCAAAACTGTATGACTTCCTTTTAACTGTGGAACATAAAATAACATTTTTGGAAGAATGTAACTAAACAGGTTTGGTGACCATTGACTTCCACTGTTTGCACAAAAAAAAAAAAAAAAAAAAAAAAAAAAAAAAACAATGGAAGTCAATGGTATGCTAAACTGTTTTGTTACCAACATTCTTCAAAACATCTATCCCATTAGGTCTGGTCCACTTTGCACTTTATTTTGGTCCAGAAGCACTTCCTTAGACAGGAAGAGATGCTCTGACTGACATGTGAATTACAGGTTATTTTTATGTTAGCATAAAACTCTGTCCTCTAACACTTCAAAAAACAAAATAAATGCACCCCCCCTCCATTTTCATATGATAATCACATATGAAAATGTTTTATTTTGCTGGGCTGCAGTGTGAAGGAAAAGAAAATGTAGCCGGCACATAAAAGGACTTCCAGCAGAAGTATCTGCCAATCGACTGGCTGAATGAATGCACAAACGGCAAACAGGGATCCCACTATTGCAAGTGCACTCACCTAAAAACATCCACCTTTCAGCAAATCAGTGCAAACGTCACATAACATTATTAATATTCATGCCTCAAGTCATGCTTGGCACAGTTTGTGCATTGAGCCTGATGGGGAAGTAAATTAAGTTTAGCTAAGTTTTAGGCTGAATAATGAAATTTTTATGACTTATTATTTTCAAGTGACTGATGTTTCTGGAAAGTTTAGTTTTTAAGCTTTCAAATCATATCTTGTATAAATGTATCCACGGCAACTTGGAAACCATACTTGCAAAGAGAGGCTGATGAGATCCATAATGCAGCCCCCACACTTTACTTATTGTTTCTAGGCCCCTGCAAAGCGGAAGATACAGATCTGTTTGTGGATTTATTATTTACTTGTTAAGTGCCTCAACTCTACCTTCTAAAAATTTTGATTCCCAGCATTCTAATGCAGCCTGAACTCTGGAAGATGCATTAAATCAGCCAATCAGATGACAGCACTGCTTACAGCAGGAAACCTTTGGTGTCAATTGACTGATGTGAAAGGTATCACAATTTGAATGATCAAAAACGAATACGTCACAATATCCTAATCATTTTAAAATGTGTCGATGCTAATTTATATTTCAGAAGAGAGCTTTATGACATATTGATTACGCATTTAATCAGCTGCTCTTGAATCTGATATCATAGAAGAGCTGACACTTTAGGGTATAATTTTCGATCTGAACTCAGCAACTTTAAATCGTTCCCAGTGTTTAATGTTTTAATTGGTTGTTCTTCTTTTCAGAAGTGTTGTTCCACTAGGGTTTTCATTTTTGGTTAGTTGACTAAAACAAACCTCATCAACATCAACTGTCAACAGATATGCTTCCAGCGATCAATGTACAACTTTATTCAATGCTCAAAGCACCACACTGGGTACTATTTTAATTGGCCAACCACAAAAAAAAAAAAAAAAAAAAAAAAAAAAAGATGAACCCAGCCCCCACCATGGGCGTTGCTAGGCCATTTTTAGGGGAGGTACAGCCCCCCTAAAATGACCATTCAGTCCCCCTAAAATTTTGAGATTACATAAACTGTACACGAATTTGTGATCGCCCCGGTCCCCTCTAAATTTCATATGAAAAAGGTGGCAGACTTCGATCGGCTCCTCCCAGTCTTTCAGCGCGTTCGAGAAACAGAGGACAAGGTGTGTGTTTATCGATAGATTGTTATAATATCATATGTGCAGTTCTTTGTCATAAATACAGTTTACAAAATATCATGAGGGAGCAATTGGTTCCACATGTATTTTACTGCGTTTACCCCTCATCACACCACAGCTGTTTCCCCCTGAGAAAATGAAGCACATATAAACACATACTGTATAAAATTATATATACACATTAAATAGAATATATATATATATATATATACAGTACAGACCAAAAGTTATGGAAACATTACAGTACTACCAAAAGTTTTTATAATTTTATGTTTTTGAAAGAAGTTTCTTCTGCTCATCAAGTCTGCATTTATTTGATCAAAAATACAGAAAAAACTGTAATATTGTGAAATATTACAACTTAAAATAATAGTTTTCTATTTTAATATACTTAAAAAAAAAAATATTATTCCTGTGATGCAAAGCTGAATTTTCAGCATCATTACTCCAGCCTTCAGTGTCACATGTAACATCCAGTCTATCACATGATCATTTAGAAATCATTCTAATATTCTGATTTATTATGAGTGTTGGAAACAGTTCTGCTGTCTAATATATTTGATGAATAAAAGGCTAAAAAGAAAATAGTGCATTTAATTTAAAAAAAAAAAAAAATAATAATATATATTCTAATAATATATTTTCTTTACTATCACTTTTTATCAATTTAACACATCCTTGCTGAATAAAAGTATTGATTTTATTTAAAAAAAAAGAAAGAAAAAAAATTACTGACCCCAAATTACTGACCAGTAGTGTATATTGTTATTACAAAATATTTATATTTTAAAAACATAGCTTCTTTTTTTCTTTCTTTTTTTTACTTTTTATTCATCAAAGTATCCTAAAAAAGTATCACATGTTCTGAAAAAATATTAAGCAGCAGAACTGTTTCCAACTTTGATAATGAATCATCATATTAGAATGATTTCTGAAGGATCATGTGATAATGATCCTAAAAATTCAGCTTTGCATCACATAAATAAATGATAATTTAAAGTATAATAAATTTAAAAACAATTATTTTAAATTGTAATAATATATCACAATATTAAATTTTTTTCTGTATTTTTGATCAAATAAATGCAGGCTTTAAACTTCAAAAACATTAAAAATAGTAATGTTTCCAAACTTTTGGTCTGTACTGTATATATATATATATAATATCCTAAGATATCTTCATTGGGGGCTGAGCCCCCCTAAAATAAAAAACTTGGAATCGCCCCTGCCTAGCACACTATTTTATCAGTACTATTTTGGCCATGATTTTGCCGCCTGAGACAAATTTTGAAAATCCTAAGATTCCTCTGATCCTAAGCCAAAATCTGTAGTCTTAGATTGCTAGTTTGACATATTCACCGACAACCAATTAATGACCAATGCTACCAAAATTTTCCTCCAATGAAACTTCTGACAGTGGCAGAATCTTGCAGTGTGGCTTCTTCTATGACCATCAAATGAAAAACCAACAGGAGCACTGAAGAAGTCAAACTGTCGTACAGTCTGATATTAATCACAGCTGAGATCCCACAGTATAACATGGCTTATTGCTGGGATGTTCATACAGTGTGACAATCAACAACTGTAGCTTTAAAACAATAACTCTAAAACTCATCTTATTAATGTTACTTGGTTCAAAGACAAAATTACATCCCAAAGAATCAACAGAGAGAGGAGCAGCTGGTTAAATGCGCAGAAAATGCATAATCAACAAATAATACAGCAGAGTTGCATAATGTTGCCTGGGGACATTTTTTTAGAAAGTCAGAGTGGAAGTGTTTTCACAAGCTCCAAACATGTTCAATCATTTGAATAACATGCTATAAAGGTCATGATTGTGTTTCTAAAAGTGTATTGTTTTAATTACAGTTTGGAGTCAATACGATTGTTTTATGTTTTTGAAAGAAGTCTCTTATGCTCATGAAGGCTGCATTTATTTGATAAAAAATACAGTAAAAACAATAAAATTGTAAACTATAATTAGAAATTAAATTAACTTTTTTTTTACTTGTAATATACTTTAAAATGTAATTTATTACTGTGATGCAAAGCTGAATTTTTAGCATCATTACTCCAGACTTCAGGGTCACATGATCCTTCAGAAATCATTCTAATATGCCGATTTGATGCTCAACAAACATTTCTTATCAGCAGCAATGTTAAAAACAGCTGTGCTGATTTTTCAGGATTTTCAGGATTCTTCGCTGAATAAAAAAAAAAAAAAAAAAAAAAAAAAAAAGCAGTCTTTAAATGACAGTCTTTACCGTCACTTTTAATTAATTTTAATGGATCCTTGTTGAATAAAAGTATTAATTTCTTAAAAAAAAAATCTTACTGACCCCAAACTTTTGAACAGTAGTGTATTTATTCTCTCATTTATATCAGAGGGCAAGAACATGGTGAATGAAACCCCAGTAAAGTATGGCAGATTGTGATAGTCTGCTGCATCCTCCACAACCGAGCACTCAGAACAAGCACTCTTCTGAACTGTGGCATGCAAATTAATGCAAATGACCTGTTCTTAATGCATTTTGCATTTAATTCCTTTAGTTAATCGAAAGCTTAAACAAAGCATGTTCTATCAGTTGGTGCACATAAACACTACAATCAGTGGGTGAAATGAATTCTCAGTGCATTCCCCATTTAATATAGATCACGAATCAACTCACGTGGTACTGTGTCTTGTCGATACCGATGAGGAAGAGGAGCTCGGCGATGAAGAGGTTGATGCAGAGGTTCTTGTGGATGGTGTTGCGGTCGGTCTGCAGGCCTCGCAGGAAGCAGAAGGTGGAGATGCAGATGGCGAGACACACCAGCGAAATGACAATACCCACCCATGTGATCACAAAGAGGATCAGCTCGTGCATCCTGCCTGGATACTGAGAGAGACAGAGAGATGGATAAGGAAAATGGTATAAACGGATAGGCTGCCTGAGGAAGAGTGACTTATGAAAATCCAGTAAATGTCAAGCTGAAATTGCTGTGTGTTTGTTTGTGTATTTTTCTCGTGTATATAGATATGTGTTTGTCTTACAGACTGTGTGCAAGCGAAAAGTTGTTCATGTGCATGAGAACTATATTCAGATTTGTTTGTGAGCAGGTGATGAATGCAAAGAAGGAATATGTGTGTACGTGTGCACTTACATCGGGTTCGTGGTGTACCATGAGCACGGCAAAGTTGGTTAGATGGCTACAGGAACATGTTGTGTGTGTGCTGTTGGTTTCCATCAGCCTGCAGCCTTGAGATGACCACTGGCCCGTCATTGAACGCTCAGAGTAGTTCCAGAATGAACAGTTTGGGCTGAAATGATTCTCCAGCTGCAAAGAGAAAGCAACAGAGAGACCGGAGAAGATCAGTATACACACATAAAGTTTTCTGTTTAGGACTCATGTGCGATCCCTTCATGGCCAGGGACCATCTAGCACTTACTGTACAAATTAATTTTCATTGTATGTCTGAAATAGCAATTTCTGCACTGCAAAGGCAGCACAATTAGAGTGAATTATAAACAATATATCTCTCATTGATTCTTGTGTACTGAGACGTGCTACAGAACCGACAAAAGGAATTATGTTCGGATTCATCTGTTCAACATGTTCAGAAGAATTCATGTTTAAGGGACACGAGCAATTTCCTGCTGCTTACATTTGCTCACAAATGTGGGTTGTTCTGTCGCAGCAAATATCCATTATAAATATGTACAGTAGCAATCACTCTGATGAATATATTGATGCTACAGGGTGATGGCTTCAAACTGATTTTCCGCTTGCAGTGTTAACAAAATAACAGTATATTGCAAATGAAGTAGCCATTTTGTGGTGTTGCTAGCCACTTAACTCTTTTCCCACCAGTGTTCTTTTTTTTTTAAGTTGCCAGCCAATCTGGTCAGAGGGGCTACCAAAGAGACCTACAGCAACTTACACCAGTTGCAGGAATTTATGACAGAGAGTGTTAATTGTGTGCATGTGACAACAATATCACAAATTCACCACAAATGTGGCTTGTATAGGAGAGTTGCAAGCAAAAAGCCACTTTTCAAGGAAGGCCACATGCTGTCATGACTGAGCTTTGCCAAAACACACCTTGAAGATTTTCTATTTGAATATACTTTTAAATGTAATTTATTGAGTGATGCAAAGCTGAATTTTCAGCATCACTACTCCAGTCTTCAGTGTCACATGATCCTTCAGAAATCATTCTGATATGATGATTTGCTGCTCAAGAAACATTTCACATTAAAGAGGTCAAATGATGCGATTTCAAATTTGCCTTTCTCTTTGTAGTGTTACAAGCTCTTGGTGCATAAAGAAGATATGTAAAGTTGGAAAGTCTCAAATCCAAAGAGATATTCTTTATAAAAGTTAACACTCGTCCACACCCCCCTGAAACTGCTCGTTCTAACACACCCCCACATCTCTACGTCACTATGTGGGAAGATTTGCATAACACAGCCCAGATGTTCACGCAAAGAAAGAAGGCGTACCTTTTATTCTCATTGTAGTATTGTTGTTGACGCTGCCCTATCGTATAGACGCTGTGTGTTTCACTGTGAAAGTGAAACTACTTTGTTTGGCCTTCCAAAAGAAAATGATATCTGCTTCGTCATGCCTGGAGCTGATCCGTGCTGGCCGCTGAGGAAATACATCAACTTTGCACTGTGGATCGCTGAATCGGCTTTCACCGTGAACGAAGCTGCGGCTCACTCTAGGCCTCCGGCCTTCGCTCACTCAAGGCTGCGGTTTGTGACGCTGTTTCGTTAAGAAAGCGAAACTACTTTGTTTGGCCTTCCAAAAGAAGACACGACTAGAAATCATGTTTATATCACGTTTATTATGGGTTTTATGTTTATGTCTCGTCGCTCCGGCCTGACAAGGCATCACAATATGTTAAGGGGCGTAACATTTCGGTCACACGCTTGAGGCCAATCACAACGCACTGGATAGCTGGCCAATCAGAGCACACCTCGCTTTTCAGAGCGATGAGCCTTGTAAAAATTGATGTGTTTCAGAAGGCGGGGCATAGAGGAGAAACAATAATGTACAGTATGTGGAAAATAATGTTTTTTTTTTTTTTACCTAAAACCGCATAAACACATTTCATTACACCAAATACACAAAATAATGTTCTTTTTAGCATCATCATATGACCCCTTTAACCACAATGTTGAAAACAGTTGTTTCAACTCTCGGATGAACAGAAAATTCAAAAGAAAAGTGTTTATTTGAAATGTTAAACACTGTTTTTACTATATTTGATGGTAGTGCACATTAATTAATGAGGTCTGAGGACAGGTGATTTTAGGGGAAGTGAGGGACAATGAAATAATCATAATGCAAAACATTATAATTTTGACACGATTTACAAAAACATTTGTTCATGTTTCATGAACCTAACCCCATGTGTAAAAGGTATTGATGTTTTCTTGCTTACTTTCTAAATGTAATGTAATGAAATTATAATGTAATTTCTTGCTTGTGTCTGCATGTGAGAGTTTAAGTACCTGTAAATGTCTAAGTGTGAACACTACAGGCTCGGTCAGAAACACTCGACTGGACTCTTTATTGATCGATGCTGCGATGACGTGTGAATTCACTGCCAAGCCCCGCCCACCAGGTCCAGCCTCCATTTCCATCTTCACGGATGCATTTTCAGTGGACAGGAATGAACCCAGATTCTTATAGAGCACAAAGACCACTTTTACCTGGCCTGTACAGAGAAACACAGCACAAGAAAGAGGGAGAGAGTTATTGAGTGGCAGAAGGATATGAATAACAACTAAGAGGAAAAAGGGAGCAGTAGAGTGAATTGAGTGAAGGTTAAAATGATTTGGACTGGGAGGGGTTGAGGGAGTGATCGGGGGATGAAGGTATTTTAATATGGAGGGCAATGGAACACTCATCCCTTCAGCACTCACTCAATCCGTTTCTTCTGTATGAATATTTCATGTGCGTTTGTTTCAATCATACTAATCTCACTTCCCCCGCCCAACCTGCTTCTGATGTGAAGCAGCATACGACGATGCGGCTTCAAAAAGAGGCTAAATGCGGGAGTGGAGGAAAAAGCGAAGAGTAGGAGACCTGATGGTGGGATAAGATGGCTAAGAGATGGGGGGGGGGGCGGAAGGAGAGAAGCAGGAGAAAAGAAAAGAGTGCGGAGATTGCTCTGTCAGCCTGAAAATGATAGTAATCTAGTCGCCTCTCGGGCTGTTCGATTAAGAGTGCCGTTAAGAAACCATCAGGGAAGAAATGGTCTCAGCGCTTTTGTTAATCTGATTAGGTTTATTATTATCAACCAATAACCGGGTAAACCAAAGTGGAAATTTTGCTACGCTTCAGTGAAACTGCACATGGCCGTGGATCGTGATGGAAGGGACAGAAAGAGAGCGAGGGAGCTGTGACTGACCGTTGCGGCTGTATTGTTTGAAGGTGGAAGCCGAGAGCTGGATGCTGCTGTCACTGGGACCGTTCTGTGGGAACGACAAATCCTGAGACTCTGTCTCTGTGTTCAACACACGCACCTCTAGATCTGAAAAAAAAAACACACTTTGTAATAACACAGCAAAAAAAAAAAAAAAAAAAATCCCTAATAATATTTTTTTATTATAAATTATACAGTACCGTTAAGATTTTTTTTTTGGAAAGAAATAAATCATTTTATTCACAAGGACACATTAAATTAATCAAAAGTGACAGTAAAGATTTATAATGTTACAAAAGATTTCTAATGCAAATAAATTCTATCCTTTTCCATGTGAAGCAACGCAACTGTTTTTCAACATCGATAATTATAGGAAATGTTACTTGAGCAGCAAATCACTGTAGTATTGATTCTGAAAATTCAGACTGGCCATCAAAAATAGAAAATAATTATTTTAAGTAGTAATAGTATTTCACAATTTTACTGTTTTATCAAATAATTGAAGCCTTATTGAGCATGAGACTTTTCAAAAACATGAAAAAAAGATCTTATTGACCACAAACTTTTGAACAGTAGTGTGTATTTATTTAAAAGTCAGAGCCGTTTTTTTTTTTTTTTTAATAGCATTGCTGTGAAAACCTTCTTTGAAACTTTTATTTTTAAAGGGGACATTTTTTTTGTTTGTTTTGCATTTAGTTTTTGGTGTGACTGCCAGCTTAGAAAAGCTAAAAAGAAAACAAGCAGCCAGTTTGTTATGGGCTGTAACTGTGTCATCCAGCGAGTTGTTTCAATTTGCAGCCAGTTTCCGAGACCACCTCCGAGCCATATACAGAGTCCAAGACAGCATTTCACGTGTCTCGTGTCGACACACCCCATGGAAGAGAGGGGTGGGGTGAGCAGTAGCTTATTATCATTTAAAGAGACATGCACCCACCGGCTCGCTGTGAACAGAGCTGTTTTTGACAAGGTAAAAAGGGTGTTGTTTTACATGACCACTGTGGAATTTTAACCAAAGTATGTTAGAGACATTTCATGAAGACCCTAAAGTATCATACGAACTTGGGAAAATGGGCATCCGATGTCCCTTATAGTAGTGTACTGTCACAAAACATCAGTACTTTTAGTTTCTCCTCCACACAAACTCACCGACATTGGCAGCGTGGTCTGAGAAGTGATTATTGTACATGTTATTGGCCAACAGGAAGGCTCCTTTCTCCATGACGTCCAGTAGCATGGTGGCTGTGTGGGCCTGCTCCGTACTGTTCATGTCCTGCCATGACTCTAAAGCCTCGGCATGCAAAAGATTATCCACAGTCTGCACAACTGCCTGCACACACATACATGTACACTTCATTATAATTACACTCGACATCAAAGATGATAAAATACGACTCTGTTACATCTGTGAATCTTACGTACGGCTGAATTTTATTTCTACTAAGGAGTAACAACTTATAGGCTAATATAAATGACAAGAGCACTAAAATAAAGCGTTGGGCAAGATGTACAGTATCCTCATTGCTAGAAGTCTCTCTCTCTCTCTCACACACACACACACACACACACACACACACACACACACACAACAAACCAGCTGCAGTTAAAATTCCTCTGAGGTAGGCATATACCATAAAAAATATGGATGGCACTTTGTATGACGCCTGTATATGTTATGCATTATAAATGCAGTCATAATGCCATACTGTAATGCATTGTATCTCTTCATTAAAAGTAGCCACCATTATAATATATTATAATACTTCATGGTACTAAGACCTCATAAAATCAAAACGAGAGTTTAATTTTAATATATATTTTACAATGTAATTTATTCCTGTTGCACCACATTTTTTGCATAATCAATTTATATATATGTGTATATATATCGAGAATGAGAAATAATAACACCTATAACCAACTAGAAAGTAGCAAATCATGGTTTGTTGATGTTGATGTGTAAAACGGAAGTATAACCCAATACTACTGTACATATTTTATTTGTTTCTTTGCAGTATTTTATTCTAGTGGCCCTTCAGGACCACCACTGAACGGTTCAAATGTTTTATCAGGAAATTCTGAGTTTAATTTAATATCTTAATAAGGCATTTTATATACAGGCTTCCCAGAAAGTTAAAATAATGCTCACAGTTGAGCGTGGGATAGGAATCAAGCATCGGTATGTGTGTACAGTGACACGGAGGATAAGAAGAGATACAAGAGGTGAAGTGTGTCTGTGAACTCATAAAGATAACACTGCACAATACCTGAACATAAGCCCGGCAGGTCCTCTCTCTCTTCTGCCACTACAAGACACAATGAAGCAGCTATTAGATACACACACATTCATGCAGTAGAGTCTTGCAGATTCAATCTGATTTTAAGTCAATTTCGAATGCAACTTACAAAATAATACTACTTCTACTTCTACTACTACTACTAATATGCATCTATCATAATTAGTTTGTATGCTTGTCACAAAAATCCCCTAGCTCTTTTCCATTTAACAAAACATATATATAAAATATATATAACCGCTCAGAAAAACAGATATATGCAGACCCTGCATTCATGTGATTCATGTCAAGGCTGTGAGTTTAGAGGGTATACCTGTGCACACTGATGTGGCAGCAAACAAAACATGAAGGGTTTGTTTAAAGGGCAAATGTGTGTGAGCATGTGTGTGTTTGTGTGTGCGTGCATGTGTCACCTTATTGTAGTTCCTGGCTGCCGATTCCTTATTCCCGGGTCTGAGTGCTTGCAGCTGTGCGTCTAATATATCCAATAGCTGCTCGATGAGTCTGACAGAGGAACTGACATCACCGGCATAAATGCGGCCCTGCGTGTGGTTCACCAGCTCAGCGGCGATGTTTGCAGCATTCTCTCCGCTTTTTATCTACACAGTGAATACACACATACACAGTCTGGTCTCTAAAGCTCAATCCCCTGCCGTGCGCTGTGGGGGTGTGAGCTGGGGGTTTCTGGGTTTATGCTGCTAGACGCACAGACAAAAGACAAAATCTTTAATGACTCTCTAAATCAAGCTATTACAAAAAAAACAAAAGCATAAAACATGATAAAATTACTCATTTGATTTGAAAGCAGACACATAGCCTGTAATTGCCTTGAAGCAAATGTGTCACTTAACATTTAGAAAAAGAAACAGCATATTCCACTGTGTTTAAGGTACATCAAAGTATGCTCTGGTGTAACCACTCTTTGTAGTGTTCAAAAAACATGGTGTTATAATCAGGGGTGCACATAATTTTTTAGCCTGGTTCTCATAAGAGATCCTGGAGATTTGGTTTGGTCCTCACACTGCATATAGCGTGACCCATTAAATATAACTATAAAAAAATAATAATAATATATCTTATAATATTATTGCACTTTTAGTTTTTTTTTTCTTTTTTTTTTTTATAAAATAATAAACTAAATAATAATGTGTGATAATATTATTAAAAATAAAAGGTAGGCCTAGTATTAAATACAAATTTATACAAAATTATTCTATAGTAAACTTTAAAAAAATACTAATATGTACTACTACTTTCTTTGTTTGCCTCTTTAAGAAGAATCACTTTATGTATTCCCAAAAAGTCGCTTTGGATAAAAGCGTCTAAAAATAAATAAATAAAAGCGTTTTCATCATTTTCAAACTTAAAATCAGCTTTTATTTTGGCATGTTGCCGGCAAGTAAGTATACGTGCTTCCAGGTTTAGCACTGCTGCTGATTAAAGAGCGTCAGTGAATGAATGTTACAGTTTAGCATTATGCTTTGAAAATGGTATGGGATTGATTAGATTTATGCTTTCAGTTTGAAAACAAATATTATATAGTACAGTTTGTCGATCTAAAATGGTAATTGTGTATTAACAGCTGACAGCCATGTTGGTACACAAATGTGCTGTCAGAACTTATTTATAAAGCGCATTTTTTATTTTGGTCACACATGCGGACCTGTGGACCACTTATGTGCACCACTGGTTATAATAGTATATCAACAACAACAACAGCAACAAAACCTCAATACCATGGTACTTTGTAACTAAACATTTTAATTTGATATCAATCTTTTGATTTTTTTAACCTTTGAATAATGCCCTCTGCTATTATTCTTGATTTTTCAAACTGCTAACACTTTGCATTTTCGAATTATGCCTTTACTGTGACACTAAAAATTTGATCGCGCTGGTGCCTCACACACCTACCACTCACATATTCATTGGAAAAAGCGCAGCCGTTCATTGTGCCATAAGGCGTGAGCAGCGGTCCACTGGCATATTTTTGCTCATTATGATTTTTTTCCGTCGATACTGAAACACGCATGAACTACAAAGCCTATTTTTATTAATGAATAATAGTTAAGCTTCAAATGGGCAACATCACGAATATGGAAACGTTTGGACTTGAATGGAATGAGAGAGGTAAACCCAACCTTACCTTATGTTTCGCTTTAAATTATTATTATTTTTATAGCTAAGCATATATTATTATATACTGCAATTATATTTATCCATTAGAATGATATATTCTCTGTCTTTTTTTCAATATATTCTATTCTGTCTACAACCGAGACAGATGCGGTTATAACCTGTAAACTGAATGCTATTTGAGGTTTTAACATGATCTAACAGCTGATGCCGCTCCAATTCGTTGATCATTAGTTGTTCTTGATCAAGATCAAATGGATGTATGACTCTTATAAACTTGTTTTGATAAATCTCATTTGCATTAAATAATAAATATATAAAGCAGGTTAAGTTAAATATTATTGTACAAATAATTATAAAATGCTATAGACTGTGAATAAAATTGCAGTTTCACATTTTGCAGCTGCATTTTTTTTTTTTTACTTAAATTGTATGAAAGCAAGTAAAGAAGGCTCCCTTTAAAATCACTGAAGTTGTCAATTAATGAAGCTCTTTTTTACATTGTGTGCATTTTGTTGATTATAATGAGAGAACTTGAGTTTAAGCGTGAGGACGTTTTATTAATCCGTCCATTCTTTAGAGTTTCAATGATTTAGCTAAATCGTGCAGGTTTAACTTATTTGTTTCTTGTTTTAATTAGGCCTAAATAATGGGAGCGAAATTATACAGTGCCTCACATTTTAGTTAAATAAAGGAAATAATTTATAAAACATGCAGGTAACGAATAACAAAGTATGTGTGTGACAAAAATGCATGCTGTTTTATTAAAGGAATTTTAAAATATAAATTAAAAATGTATTTGTGACAAATCTAGGCCAAATATGTGAGAATATTGACATTTTGCTTATAAATCCATGTAGCCTAGCTCACTAAAATAGGCTACCACTTTTAATGCTCCGATGCAAAGTAAACCATAATTTCTTTAGGATAATATAACATATAATTCATATTATATAAATAATACTGCACACCCATTAAATGTTTCAAATCTAAAATATGGTGTAATACTGTGTAGCTTAGAGAAAATATAAGCACATACTCTAATAGGCTTGACATTTATCCTGCTTGAATTCGTTCTAAGAAACACACATAACTTCATAAGTACTAAACTTTCATCTGTGAATATTAAATATTTTAACTATAGTGTTTTTCTTTCGTTTTCCTCTGACTGCAGCCGTCAAATGTAACACACCAGCGAAGCAAAGCTGATGGCTATTTGTGAAAATATTTGTGGGAAGTCGTGGCCTAATGGTTAGAGAGTCGGACTCCCAATCGAAGGGTTGTGAGTTCGAGTCTCGGGCCGGCAGGAATTGTGGGTGGGGGGAGTGCATGTACAGTTCTCTCTCCACCTTCAATACCATGACTTGGCGCCGCAGCATAAAGGCATCGAACCCCCAACTGCTCCCGGGCGCCGCAGCATAAAATGGGCTGCCCACTGCTCCGGTGTGTGTTCACAGTGTGTGTGTGTTGTGTTCACTGCTCTGTGTGTGTGCACTTCGGATGGGTTAAATGCAGAGCACGAATTCTGAGTATGGGTCACCATACTTGGCTGAATGTCACGTCACTTCACTTCAAATGTGCTTTGATGCGCTTGTTTGATAACTTGTGGTTAAAGCGCCACTCAGTGGTCAAAAGCTGCAAATGCACTTTGCAGGCGTGGCGTCGGCACTCAAGGCAGCAAAAAGCTCATTTTGGTTGGCCACCTACTGTACATATGCTGACAGGCAGGTAGGACAGCCTATCGTAGCACTCGGACCGAGGGATATGATTGAATGAACATTTTATGGTCATATGCCATCGACAAATATAAATACATATAAATACATTTAGACCACTTTTGTTTATTTTGAGTTTTTACTTTTGAAACAAATCACCTACACTACCTTTACTGACTTTAGCTGGAAAAATGATTCTGTTGACATCTTGCATTATTGACAAACTATTTTCCTCTTTGACACTGTAAAGCTCCTTAAAATCTGTATTGTATAAAGCGCCATACAAATAAAGGTGACCTGACTTTTTTAGGGATAGGACTTGAATGTTTGCACACAAACCAATACATTTAGGACACATTTTCTTAGCTTCAGTTTTATTTTAGTATTATTAATATACTACTATATTTTTTAATAATATTTTAAATTAGCTTTTATTGTTCTATTTTTATTATATATTTAATGTTTTAATGTTTTTGTTTTTTTTGGTTTTCAAAAATTATTATTTCGATTTTTTTTTTTTTTCAGTTTAAGTTTTTATTTCCAGTAAGTAATTTTAATTTAAACTTATAACTTATTTCTGTTATTTTCTGTTAGTATTTCTGCAACATATCTAATTGTCATTTAGGTCAAGTTTTTTTTTTTTTTTTTTTTTAACCTAATATATACATTTTATTTTAGTTTAGCTTTATTTCAATTAGCAATTTTTTTTTTTTTTTTTTTTTTTTTTAAATAGGACAGTAACCATTCTCTGCATATCCTGTATATTCTTTCCAAAGATGTTAGGTAAAAATGGCTGAAGTTTATTTTTAACAAGTCTCTGATCATTCCAGTCTGATCTTATCAGTTTAAGCTGGACTGTGTTGTGAATCTGTCACAATGTTATTGAGTCTGTTATTGGAATAAATGGAAGCACAAACTATATTAGGCATCTGTAAAAAAAAATATTGGAGCTAAGCAAAGTTTATAAAAGTCTTAAAGTCACAGTAGTCCACAAAAAAAAAAAAAAACAATGCTTTTGTGGTGAAAAAATACGATGATGGGGAAAAAAATGCAAAAAAACGAAAATTAAGTTTTGTAATATGTGAAAATCAGAACAAACGGTTCTTGATGTTAGTTCAGTGTGACTCTCACCCGAGATACTTTTAAACTCTCCCTTAGAAATAGATAGAGAGATTTTGTTCCAAAACATGTCAAAAGAATGACCTGCATGTGGTAATGTGAGCTGAGGCCGGAATGATAATAGCTGAGATAGCAGACAGAACAGGACAGGGAACGGGGGGTCAGAGCAAGTAAAAAGCAACTTTTTAGTGACCTCACCTTCTGGGCCACCTGGTTGACCCACGGCGAGGTGCAGTTACTTAGATCAGGGCCGCGAGGATTCCACAGCACAGGAGAGGACAGACACTGAAAGGATGCGATGCCTGAAAACAGAAGATAAGCTGTTAGGAGGGAGAGAGAGAGAGCGAGAGATAGAGAGAAAGAGACCTTGGGTTTTAAAGTCTTTTATATTATATACCTGTATACACACACACTACCAGTCAGCATAAAAACTACAAGCTTACGCTCATAATTGTCATTGGGTCCACATATAAATCTTTTCAACATTTTTTTTTTATTTATGCCACACTACTGAGTTGATAAACAAACACGAACATGATGATGAAAATAGGCAGTCTTTAATAAAGAAGCTAAATCCATACAGAGGAAAGGCTTGCAACACAAGTAAAATCGACAAGACCCGACAAAAATGAACAGAAAGAGACCAACTTAAATACACCAGCAGACAATGCTAATTAATGACACACACCTGAAAAGAATGACACAATTAACTCAATGAAAGGAAATGGTGCAAAAGGAAAACAAAGTCCAAACTGAATGATACGCTGACAGATCACCCCCCATCCTGGAAGGCGCAACCTCGTGCTGTATAGAGAAGGATGAGGTGGCAAGGAGGATGAGGAGATGGCGAAGGGATGGTGAAGGGATGGCAAAGGGTCAAATTTTTGACAGAGAGATGCAGGAGAAGGATTGGAAGGAGGATGAAAAAAAAAATCCAGGGAGGTGCAGGTGGCGGAGATGACTAGAGAGTAGCTAGAGCAGTATTGGGTAGGTGATGATCCATTTCACAGACAGGACTGCGCTCCATGGTGGCACTGCTGGAGGGAGGAGCCAAGGTGTGATGGGAACACACAGTGCCTTGGGGACGAACGGAGGCGTTGACAGCAATGGAGGTGGATCGATGCGAGGATCCAGGTGGCCACGACGGAGCCATAGCGATGATCACCCGAGATGTAGGTAAGGATCCAGAGGCCAGAGAGCAAGCTGGTGTGACCGAGGTAGGAGGTGGAGCCTGAGGGAGCTGCAGAGGCATGGCAAAGTCCGACCCATGTGGAGCCGACTGACCGAGGGGGCCCAGCCAGGCCAAATAGTCAATGGTTCATGATCGACTGATTGATTGTCAAAAATTGGTAAGTTGCATTGGCAAGTTAAGAAAAAACAGTGAACAAATGTCCAGACTTTCTGTTAACTTTAATACTCTTTAAGAGCCATCCCAGGATGCACCTTATTAAGGTGGTTGAGAATAACTAATGATGTAATCAAGGCAAAGTGAGGCAACACTGAAGAAGCACAAATTAAGACAAACAAAAAACAAAAACCAAATACCAATATAACTACATAATTTCCATGCCTCCATTTCGGTATTTCATAGTTTTCATGTTTTTTACCCGTTTTAATATTTTCATAAAAAATAATAAAGAAAGAGTTGACAAAACTTTTGACTGATAAAGTATAAAAAGTCAGAATCAGTTAATAAATTCTTCATTAAAATATAACAAAATACAACAAAACAAAATGTCAAAACAAAAAATTAAAATTTATAATGTAAAGAAAAAAGGCAAATATATACTAAACACATTTATATATATATATATATATATATATATATATATATATATATATATATATATATTAAATCTCTTATAAATATCAGATTATATAATGATTTTATCTATTATATGAATAATAAATATACTAAAAATAATATGTAAAACTTTGCAGTTCAATATGCTTAATTTTTTTCTTCTGTTCATTTTTATTTTTATTTTTTTTTATTCTGTGTAGGCACCGTCTCACTTATCTCCTTGGAGAAAAACAATTCCTGATATATATGTACAAACATGAGTACACAAACAAATACATAGCAAATATACCAAAAATCAACTCATTTTATTCTCAAATCAGTGCTAGAGAATAAGAAAGAAAGAATAGGGCTGCTTAGATCTTCCCTGTGAAAGCTTCCACGAAACACACTTTCTTTCTGTGGAAATGAGTTAGTTGACACATGAACGCCATTGCAGACTCTTGCACACACTTGTGTAAGATCACGCACCAGGCATGGCAATCCCATCAGCGCCTCTGAACGCTGAGAAAACACCTCGAGGGAGACACCTTCTGCCACTCCTCATTTTCAGTTGGGCTGTTTAGTTAGCCGAGTTCACACAGGACAGCATGCTGGGATAAAAAAAAATGGCAGGCCTTATCAGCAACCACAACACAAATAGCTCCAAAGAAGAAAGGGAGAAAGAGCAACAGAGAGAAAGGAAAAGCTATAGAGGAGTGAAGCTGCACTACAGCAGCTACAGTGAGATCAAACCACTGGGAGATTTCCTTTCCTCACATTCTCTCTCGCTCTCTCAGCTGCTGTCTGCTTTTCTCTCCTCTCCACTCCTTCATCCACAATAGATTGGCTTTGAAGGATCTGCCAGGATTCACCAATTAAAGCCGCTGCTAATTTAACTTTTCTGTCATTTCAGTGAAGGAAAAAAGGTGACAGAAGAAAGACAGTGTTTTGTCGGTGGCTGGGAGAGAGATGCTAACAGAGGAAGAAAACGCTTTTCTACCATGACAAGAAAGAGGCATTTGATGCAGCGGTTGGATTGGGAGGGTGGGGGGGGTTGTTGTCATCTGTAAACTGTCTAGTGGCTCCTTTTTTGCAGGGCTAACCCATGCTGATTTTGAAGATCACTCCTTCATTTGCAAAGGACTGCCTTTTAACTATCACTCCCAAGAGGACCTGCCAGCTGGAGAGAATATAGAGATGAGGAGGAAAAGGAAGCAAGGTCTCCACACTAAGAAATGGGAGTGTACATGAACCCAGTAACATACACAACACCAGCAGACCAAACACAACATGCAATTCTATGAAAAGCTGTCTCAACAAACATTGTGTGACCTTTATGTCATAAACAGCATGCACCCTTTTTTCTTGTAAAGTTGTGATTCCCTGGGCCACTACATCATGTTGTAATCAAGCGTAACAGACTAAAATGTCAAGCAGCACTGACAAAATTTGCTATAATCTACACCCCGGTAGATATCTGTGCAGCTTTCAGATGACAGGAAATTTTTTTATTGAATTTCCAGCAAAAATAGCTATAATGTAATATATATTGTTACCATGATGTAAAATTACTTATACCATAAGGATTTTAGTTATACCACCCATTCCTTGTGTCACGCGATAAATTGTTTCTCTGCTACGGCAATCAGAGTTCTTGAACTTGCAAGTTGCGATTTTGATTTCTCAAGTCAAAATCATCATTTCAAAATGTCTATAATAATAATAATAGCAATAATCTTTTATCAAGCAATCACCCCATCATCATCACTCACCCAGTGATCCTTTAGGGCATGGCCTGTCTACAGTCTCCCCCCTCTGGGTGGCAGGCCATTGCACCCCTCGGGCTACTCTGGCTTCACACACTTGGAGCTCAGGGCCCTGTGGTGGGACTCGCAGGGGTCTACGAGTCACCGGCACAGTGGCAGTGATAGGTCGCAGATCCGGTGCCTTGTTGATGGCCCCTATCGGGTGAGCAGTTGGCGGCAGAGGTCGCATGGTTGAGGGGATAGAGCTGGAAGATACAGGTCTTGCTGCGGTGGTTGTGCTGCTGCTCATCTGAGTGGTGACGAGTGGACCTGCGAGCAAGAAAGAAGGACAGACAGGAATGCAAAGAAAATTGAAACCAAAGCAACAAGGGTGTAGGAGGCAGAGAAGCAGAGTCAACAAGAATGTCGGTGGATGTTTGACGAAGAAGAAAAAAGACAAAATAGAAGAAAGGAAAACCTAAACGTTTGATGTGTTTTGAAAAAGGAATATGAGAAAGTTGCTAAGAAGATAACTAAAGCAGCAGGAGCATTTGCTAGTCTTTAATGCATGACTATACATTCCCACAGTCCCCCTGAGAACTAGACAGAGCGAAATACAGGAGGAGAAAGAGAGAGAAAGACAGACAGAGAATGTTCATGGCAAGAAGATGAGAATGAATAATTGATTAGAAATCTTTTTCTGATCTGACAAAACACTAATGACCACTGCTAATTAAACCATAAAGACAATGTATTGAAGACACAGAGGGGAACACAAACAGAACATTGACACTTAACAGATCAAACTGTCTGTTAGCTTCTGCCTCCCGTTGATCTCACTCTTTTTCTTACCAGCAGTGGGATCCGGTGGGCCAAACTCCAGGGGATAGCGCAGCACATTGTAGTTATTCCAGACATAAAGTTGATTGTCTCGTGGGTTGTAATCCACAGAGGACACATACTGGTAGGGGTTGGGGAAGGGGATGTGGACGGGCTCTTCCCGTGCTCGGTTGGTGTTGTACGCATACAGCATGAGATCTCCAGCCGCTTCGCTGTCGTCGTCTTGATAAACAGAGCGGACAGCGTATAGAACACCACACGCCATGAAAGCATTGGATGCCAGTCGCTTATCAAAGCTAGTCTCCCAGGTTCCCTCGAAGCGCAGGGTGTAGGGGTTAACCTAAAAGATAGCAAGAGAAAAGGGATCAGATTTCGTGTTCATATGATACAACAAAATATAACTTGAATACTCCAAAGTTCTGCAAAATGGAGCTCCTTAAAATTTAACAGAAATTCCGATCCGATCTTAGCTGAAATCCAATAGCTTTAAATTGCACTGTTCAGTGACACTGACCTGGCTGACCACCAGTCGTCCATTGTTGGCCTCGGTAGCATAGATGACCCATAAACCGTTTTCATCTACTGCAAGGTCAATATCGGACTTGCCACCCCAGCGGTATGGTGAGGTGTCATGATAGTTGGCATTATTGACTATGGCTTCTCCACTCTTTATACGTGTGCGCAAATCATATTTAACAATGTTGCGTGTGCGTTCCTTGTTGTAAAAAACAGCACCATCATACACGACAAACCCTGTTCCATCCACACGATTTGGCAGCCTGTGGGAGAATAGTGATACACGAGATGACTTTCTATAAATGTAACTCTCTGCTACATTTTAGACAGATTATGATCTGAAACTAAATCAGGATTCACTCTTATATACATGCCAAGGAATGATACCTAGATGATACCTTAAACTCAAGAACCCTACCTAAGAACTCAAGAATCATATACGAAAAGCTGTTAAATCTAAGTTTTGAAAAAAATCATTATTTTTTAGATTGTACACAGGGATGTTTACTGGTTCTAGACCCAAGCTGTGGTTCTCACTCACTTGTAAGTAGTCGTGGCTCGATTCTGCTTGAAGTCTTCCCATGAAGCATACTCGTACAGCATATCCGTGCGGTACGGAGTCCAGGGCATGACGTAAAGACGGTCACCAGACTGCAGGGGATCCTTACACCATGCCCCCGACTGATGCTCCGCCTCCTGCAGCAAACTTGCTGCCTGCACCCTTAATAGAGTCCCAGGACATACAAAGACTGGAGATTTGGGAGAGAGAAAGAAAGAGAAAGAGAAATAGACGGAGAGGTGAAATAACAAGGAGGGGACAGCGAGAATGCACAGAATGATGGTGTGATAGGATTAAAAAGGAGAATTTGATGGGAAGACAAATGGAGAGGTGGGGGATAAAGAAAGAAGGGGAATTGGTGGGAAGCCATGAGGGATGATAATATAAAAGAGAATGAGGCAGCAAGAAAGAGGAAGAGAGAGGGAGAGAGAAATGGGAGAGAGGACATGAGATAAATGGCCATTCTTCTAATGAAAGAGTGTTAATGTTCATTAGTCAAGTATCTGCACACTGGACTAGAGGCTAGTGGGGGGAGATGACAAAATCCTGGCTGCTAGTGCTCATATATTGCTGTGAATCATTTTTTAAACCCTGCCCCACTTCAACTTCCCTGCTGGAAAATCACCAGCTTCTGACGCTGGCTGATTTTACATTGTTTCTAGGTTGACCAATCATTAATGGTCATTAACTGGTCTGAGCTGGCCTAGACGGTTTGTCATCTTGACTTCTAGCTGGTGTACCTGGTTTCTAGCATATTGGTCAAGTTGGTCAGAGTTGGTAGACCACTTTGGAATCGCAGCAAGCCAGTTACCCTATCCCACAAACCAGCAGAGAAACAAGGTTTTGATGCTAACTGATTTCAAATTGTTCAAGCTGAATCAAATTGATCGTTAGCTGGTCAAAATGGGTCGAGATGTTCAGCAGAGCGTTTCCCAACCCTAGTCCTAGTGTATCTCCAACAGTCTCCCTTATCTAACACACTGATTTTAGGTCTTGGAGTCTCTGCTAACAAGCTGATGAATTGAATCAGGTGTATTGGACAACAGAGACCTACAAAATGTGCATTGTAAGGGGTAGCCCACGAACAGAGTTGGGAAATAGTGCTTTAACAAAAGCACAATCACCCTGATGGATCTGGTTTCAACTTGGAAGATCACCTTGGACAAGCAAGTTAGACATGGTAGACAGGTGTGTAAAAATCAGTTCCTGGAGGGCCACAAACTCTGAGTTTTCTTCAACCCTAATACATGTATGTGATTCAGCTAATCAAGTCCTTCAGGCTTATTTGAAATCTACATGGTATGTCTGTTGGAGCAGGGTTGGAACTTAACTCTGCAGAGCTGTGACCCTCCAGGAACTGCGTTTTGGACCCCTGTGGTGCATTTTATTTTTTCAACAAACCAGCTTGACCATCTTAGCTGGCATGGCTCTGAATTTCCAGCAGGGATTTCTTACACCAACGGCCCTGTCCCAAATGGTACCCGCTGTCCTCCTTTGAGTATACACATGAACTTATGGGCTGTTGGGTAATATTCCACTGGGAAGTCCACACAAGTGCATGCAGGCTCTGCAAATGTATGCATCGAGGGCACCTAGCTACCACAAAGGGAGCACTCATGATGACCCTTTTAAAATTCAAAATGACCAATGGGATACCCTATTATTTCTAGGAAACTCATGAGGACCACAATACCACAAGTCCACATTAAGTGTGCCATTTGAGACAGGATCTCTATATAAAGTTGGTATTTGTTCCACCACAAAGCACTGCTGTAATGACAAAATGTGTTTTGTGTGTTTAATGTTGAATAATGACGGATGTTATGATCCAAGACATGTACGAAAACAACTGCAGTGCTAAACTTTTATCTGCTAGGAGTACTTGATCAAGACACACACTCATACACACACCAATCTCTATCTCTGTACTCTAAAGGAAGTTGGTCACCTGGGATTGGTGTGAATTAGCTGGCTGACGCAGTTTCTTATTCCCAGACTGAGAGGGCATGGGGAACTGAGAGAATCTATCTACTGCTGGGGGGTATGGGAAAAGGGAGCTGAAGGTATCCATGGAAAGAGAAAGCAGACATCATCAGCACTATGCTGTAACAGGAGAAAGCTGTGAGCATGTACGGATGGTAAGAACATCTCAGGGGGGAAAATAAGCTAGTGGGGTTTTCCTGCATGGGCTATGCCAATATTTACTGCTGCTACATACATAAACATGTACGCTAAAAATGAGTGAAGCCAAACTGAAAGGCTTTTTGTATTTCGTAAATGATACACCAGCACACAGAAACACACATCCATTAACACCATATTAGTGATAATTGTTATAAACAGAAATCCCTTTAAGTTAAGATAAATGAGTTATGAATCTATCAAGTGCTAGATCAGTGCTTCCTAACCCTGTTACTAAAGATGAACCAATAGCACACATTTTGGATGTCTCCCTAATCCATTTCAGGGGAGTCTCTAAAGAGCTGATAAGTTGAACTGAGTGTGTTTGATTAGGAACAGTTTGAAAATGTGCACTGTTGGTGTGTCTCCAGGAACAGGTTGTGAAACACTGGTTTAGATAGCTAGTCAAGACAGATTTGGTTAATTAGCTGGACTGTCAGAAAAAAAAAATGACCACCTTGCAACTTTCACACATGTGCTGATGATACCAACAGACTAGCTCAACCATTTTGACCAAACAAATTTACCAGAAACACAATGTTCATCCAGCTCCACTAGCAAAATTCTGCTGCTAAACAGTATTACAATGCTTATCCTCTCACTAGCACAAACCAGCATAGCCCAGCTTTACTGTTTTTCTACAGGTTTGTTTATGAGAGACAGTCTGACAACTTCTCAACAAGTACAGAGGCAATCCTCTTACATACTCATTTAGACTACTTATATCATTTGTCACTGAAAAATGATGGAGAGGAATAAACAAATCTCCCATCATGCAATGACAAACACCATCTCTGAACTAAAGAATATTAATAGACTCATCTAAGAACAGGGAGGCAGTGCCTTCCTGAGAGGAACGGCAACACACGGTATTGACCTGTTCTATATGGGTGACCCATAAAACAAAGAACGAGCACCCTGAGTTTTAAAAGAAATTGGGCCAAATGCAACACACCACCAGACACACATCCGAGCACACACTTTCCCCAAACAGTCATATGTACGTTCACTGAAAAGAACAGGCTAGGATGGGTCTTTCCTATAGAGCGTGAGTCTGTGGAGGAAGTAATGTTTGAGCTTCGCACCCTGGGCTGAAATCTCCATACCATGTCACAGGGTTAAAGCTTTCTCTATGCAGTATTAATGCAAGGAAATTAGAAAATCTCCCGGAAGCCTGTCCAAGTGTCTGATCAACTAAACGGAGGACAATATATGCAGCTCGCCCACAAACACACACATGCTGCACTGACCCCAGCTGCTTCGCTGTCAATGCTCAAGCGATTGCGGTCCACAAACAGCTCAGCATGGCCTAATTTAAGATAAAGACTATGGCTTTCTCTCTCAAAGTCTTTGCAGACTAGAGGTCTCTATTTCTTGATGCTATTAGGGATGTAAGGAAGGCTTATTATAGTGAATATGATAATTACAGAGGCTTGACATAGGAATGAGTATATGGGACTTTTCAGTCCACAGAAACACACACTCCCACACACACAGTGTGACCTGGGAGAATTCATTAAACCTGACCTCTGCTCTCTAGCAGCACAGTTCCCTACTGTGTACTAGGCTCTAGCTTTCTAAAACAAGAATTTTTATAACACATTCCTACCAAACTATTGGAAAAATGGCCAACATACAGTGTACAATTATCCTTGTCAATCTACACCAGGCTGAGGTCACTAAACCACTCTCACCTCAACATCTTGTGGTGTTCACTGCAAAAACAATGTCCTGGTAAGTCACACTTACCCAGGACCGAAAACAACTCCCTATTGTTTTTAAACCCTTAGTAAGAAGTGAATTAGCACCTCCACCTCTATGAAACACCAAACAAACCCAACCGGGCTGGGCTTCTGTGTTTCAAGACGGAAACATTAATAGACAGTTAAATATCCATATAAAAAAACCCTGAAACTTCTGTCACCATTTATTCACCCTCATATCATTGCAAAAAAAAAAAAAAAACTCTCAAAATATCTTCTTTAATTTTACACAGATGAAAGTAAGTCATACAGTTTTGGAACCATCCCTATCCCAGTTTCAGATTTGGGTAAACTATCCCTAACTCCTTAGCTATATGAAAAAGTGATCTCTCAGAAATAAAACTTTCCTCTGTCTGCCAGATCGGACAGAGCAATCAGGTACAAACTTCAAAAGTTCTTTCTGAAAGAAAGGAGAAACATCTGAGGCAATGCTACTGTCACATTACTCAGAAATCTCCTCAGCACTGTGAGCAGGATGGCCAGTTTCTGATATATCAATTATTAAACTCATTAATAATTATTCACAATCTTTATAGACAGAAAGAAAGAAAGAAAGAAAGAAAGAAAGAAAGAAAGAAAGAAAGAAAGAAAATGAGGGTAAAAAGTAGCTTTGGCCAAGGCAGAATCTACAAATGGAGGAAAATGTACTACATCCACTACTGCGTGTAGTCAGGTGTGTGTGTGTTTGTGTGAGAGTCAGGGCTCCTCCAGGCCGTCCCGCCATGGCGTCTAACTGTCTGGCCTCACTGCTGAGAACATGCTGCTTAATTGAATCCTACACCTGTTACTGGCAGGTACAAAGTGCTGCCAACAGGGGCAGAACTCTGTGTGGCACTGGGCATCCTCTTCAAAGCTGAATGGGTCATTGTGTGCTTATTTACGTCAGCGAGTGTGTTAAGCATGTGAATGAGTGTCAGTGTGTTTTTAAGAGAGAGATAGATGTAGATAGAAAGGTAGGTGTAAAATACTGCTGTATTGTGCATCTGAATGCCAGCGAGAAAGAGAGAAAGACAGTTAAAGGTTGTAGGAAGTGTTGCTGTGTGCTTGGAAGCAGAGAGAGGGATGAAAAAGGCGAGGGTCAAAGGTTATTCCTGTGAAATGAGAATTAGGATTGAGTTAATCTGATAAAGACTAGAAGGGCTCCCAGTTTGGGTCCTGGACAGCAAGGGGTTAGCAGCAAGACAGAAACATGTGCTATGTTTATTCCACGTACACATACTACACGCAAACACAGAGATACACGCTAAAACATACACTCGCCTCAATATCATCCACATCCTTCAAAAACACACACTGTATTCAAATTCACAGGCTTACTGTACAAAAAACCTACCTATATTTCACCACTCATAATCATAATTCCACACAAATGTTGCTACTCCTATCATAACAAGGACTTTCCATAGGTGTAATGATTTTTAAACTGAGCTAATGATATTTTCTATCCCCTAACCCTCATAGAAAACATTTAGCATTTTTATTTTGTATAAAATATTGTTTATTATGTGTATTTAGCTATCTGAATCATTAGACAGTTGGGATGTCCTCGAATGTAGGCTGAAACCTGAATAGACGTACATCATGAGGACATTGTTGATCCCATAAGTACTTCAAACCAGTACAGTGCTAAACAGTTGCTAGGGTGTTCGGTGTGGCTTTTAGCACTTTACTGCATTGTTGCTAAGTTATTCTGGGTGGTTTCTTACTGGCGTAGTAATTAAAATGAATATTCTGTCATCATTCACTCCCCATTATGCTGTTCCAAACCTGCATGACTGACTTTCTTTTGTGGATAACAAATAAGGATATTTTGAAAAATGTCACAGTGTCTTTGTGGACATACAATGAAAGTCAATGAGGTCCTTTTTTCAAGCATATTCCTTTGTGTTCTGTAGTAGAAAGAAAATTGTGACCGTTTGGAACAACATATGAGTGGGAGTAAATGATGACAGCAAATGGGTAGGCATATATATATATATATATATATATATATATATATATATATATATATATATATATATATATATATATATATATATATATATATATATGGGTTTTTGCTTGTTATTTTACTTCAAGTTATTTTGCACATTTTTGCACATAATTAAATTAAATAGGTTTAACGGTATTGCAAAAAAAAAAAATTAAAAAAAAAACTTTAATTATCTATTCACCTTCATGCCATTCTAAATCTATGTGACTTTCTAATTTCTGTGGAACATGAGAGAAGAAACTCTGAGAAATGTTTCAATGTTTTTTTTGTACGTGCAATGGAAGTCAGTGGTCTGGTAACCAACTAGAATTAACATTCTTCTTTTCTGTTCAACAGAAGAAAGTCATACAGGTTTGGAACAACATGAGTGTGAGTAGAATGATGACAGAATTTCTTTTTTAGGGTGAACTATCCCTTTAAATGGTTGTTCAAATCACTACCCCTAAGTATGAGCAATAAAACTGGGGATGTTTGCTTTAGCAAGCAGCACTATTAAAAACGGATGCCACAAGCGTGTGTGCATTTGATTATGTGTGAATCTGTGAGTTTAAAAATACCTTGAGCTGCATTAGAACTCATTATGCCGTGTTACTGTGGCTGTAATAGCGACTGAACACTTGAGAGATGTGTGCTCACACTGAAAAGGACAACAACGACGTACAGATGCATTTTTCTTTGCTTTGCTCTCTCTGTCCCCTGGGCATGCTCTCCCAGCCGCTCTGTCTGTCCAGAACGGTGTCTGTGACAGAATTACATCACATTACACCTTCATTGAAATTCGTGACCACATGCACACGCTTCGGCTCTTTAGCTTTAACAATACACACACACGCACACACGCACACAGTCTCCTACAGTATCTGAGTGGCTGCCCAGGTCATGTGACAATGTGTGCGCATGAATTATACTTGGGGTGGTGTCCTGTTTTAGAAGGATAGTTCATCCAAAAATTAAAATTCTGTCATCATTTATTCACATTCATGTCAAAAACAGTGGTGTCATCTTTCACTAAAACTAAAAGAAAATTTGGCAACTGACACAAAACAAAACATAGATTACATGGAAAAAAATAAAAAATTAAATAAAATAAGCATATTTGAAATGTTGCCAAGAAAATGAAACAAATAAGTTTAGGTTGCAGTATTAAAATAACGCTAATTCAAAATATTAATACTTATTATAATAGTATATAAATAATTGCATTGACAATTAAATTTATGTTATAAAAGTTTATGTTGCAGTATTAAACTAAAAATTTAAATAAAGCTAAAAACAAGTATTAAAAAATGAATAAAATTGACATAGCACAAAACATAATTACAAAAGCACACTAAAATTAAAACAAAAACTGAAAATATAATATAATAAACTATAATAGAATATAAATTATGGTATACATAACAAAATTATTAAAACGTACACATAAATTAAAATGAAAACTGAAAATATATATAAAAAACTTTTTAAAAATATTAATAATATACTTATTAATACTACTAAATACTACTAAAATAACACTAATTAAAACCTGTCTGAAGTTTTTATGTGTAACACAAAAGAAGATGTGTAGCAGAATGTCCAAGCTGCTTTTTTTTCTCCATACAATGAAAGTGAATAGGGACCAGTGGAAAGCCATGCTCACCATTCAGTTTTATTAGAAGAAGAGAAGCTTGGACATTCTTCTAGATAAATCCTTTTTATTTTTAGCTGAACTATCCCTTTAACACTGGCCCAGAGGTGAAAAACAGTGTGTGTATATGTGTGTGTCTCAAACAAGGACAAACCCTGAGCACAACAGCATCAAGGCACTTACCAAGATTCCATAATCAGACAATTAATCGATCCTTAAACCAACAAGTGATAATAAACAAAGACTGCGTAGGTGGGTGGTCAAGACAATGTTGTTAATGAAAATAATTGTTAACTGTTAATGAAATAGATAGAGGATAGAGGAAATAATTAGCAGCAGAGAGAGAGGACAGATAAAGCGGGGGAAAAGGGGAAGGGAGGGGGCCAGCTGTCCGCTGTGGCATGATTGCAGGTAAGAACACTCTGAAATGTAGGGCAGAACTCTCACAACACTCGGCAACAGCACCATGGGGAGGAAACAAAATGGAGGACCGACATCGAAGATGTGTAAACTGATGTCAGTGTCAGCTGAGTGGAAGATTCACACTGAGGTGCAGGTCTCAGAACAGGTTTAGTACTCATTTCCACAAAAACAGAGACAGAACAGGATGCACACACACACACGTTTCTGAATGGTGCAAGAAATACATATGAGAAGAGTATGGGCAAGAAGTGACAGATTTGCTCTGTTCCGACCTCTAGGCAAGCTGCCTATCTAGAAGACATTTATGAAGCGTTTTTGTCATGTACTCTTCAAAAGAAATATCCATTGCAATGAGCTCTATGAAAATTTTCAGAGATGGTGGGTGGAATCAAAAGAAATGTCAATTGTGTCAGGGTCCTGATCATCGTGTCAAGCTTCATAATGTGATAATGATCAGCTTATTGTACATTATTCAGCTTATTACGCTGCAGCTTACCAAATACATCAATTAACGGATTTTAAGTATTGACTATGATGTGCTACGAGAAACAGAAGGGAAATCAGTTGCCTTGGGAAACAGTCAATTATTCAGTTTAGCTTCGTTATACAAAAATATCTGACTTTAGAATTTCACAATGGACCAATCAGAGTTGAGTATTCCAGAAACCTGAGTTATACGTTTCTTTTTTTTTGGAACTAAAAAATACTCAGCATGTGTATTTTTTGTTCATTAGAGTAACAAGCTTAGCAAAAATTGTAACAGTAAGTTTTGTTGGACTGTTTGAAGCAATATTTGCATGGTATGTGTGAGTGAGTGTTAAGGTACGACCACACTGGACATCATGTTCATTTCCATTCATATACATGTGTACGTGGGTGTGCGGGAATGCTATCGAATACAAAGGAGGTTTGCCGTGAACCAAAGTTCAAGTATTTTGATCTCTGATAAGCCAATTCGTATAACAAAAAGGCATTTAACCAATAGAGGATCTGAAGTCACAAATTGACCTCTTGGCTCAATACACAGAATAAAAACTTCAAAGTTTAATGGTAATGTGAAAGTAGAGGAGATTTTAACATTTAGAATATAATATTGTTTGCGATTTATAAATTATTTAAAACTGAAGCCGAGATCATGACAATACACATTGCTGGCTGCATTCTTTTTAGCGTCCGAAATAATTTTTTTAGTTTTTAGTCTGTTTGGTAGCTTCGATTTGGTAATGAACTCTTACAAAATGGCTCTACTGTTCAAAAGTTTGAGGTTGTTTTTTTTTTAATGTCTTATGCTCAAGACTGCATTCATTTGATAAAAATACAGTAAAATACAGTAAAACAGTAATATTGTGAAATATTGTTAGTTTTCTATTTTAATGTATTTTTTAAAAAAAAAATCATAAAATCTGCATAAATAATAATCATAGGGCTGGGTAAGTTAATGCGTTATCGCATTTACGCATTAATTAATTAACGCCGACAATTATTTTATCAAGCATTAAACCCATTTTTATTATTATTATTATTTTTTTTTTTATTATTTTAAAAGTCCGTTGCTCACTGGCTCTGAATACACATACAGACAATCATGGGTCACAGGAGGGGTGGGATATTGATCAGTACTGGTTTGGGATGGGCATCATCACGAGTCGAGAGCATTAGGTGTGGACCTAACACTGTGTCTACACGGGTTGTGAGCGGCGTGGGGTGGTGCAACAAAATACTAATATAGAACCCATTATAATCACTGATGAGGTCTACACTGGATGCAGCGTGGCACAGTACGACAAATCCCCCACAGTAAACTGCTGCCTCGTTCTATCTTTGATGTACTGACATAAAATTAGAATGATTAATGATGGTCACTTTGTCACGTCCAGTCATTGTAGACAGACTTTAGCTGTTGCAGCACGGTATGACAACTGTTGCATCTGGTGTATAGGTTCCCAACGAATGACGACACGTATGATTTGTTGTGTCGCACCATGCCGCATCCAGTGTAGACAGCATCACTGATTATAATGGGTTCTATAGTATTGCGTCACGCCACTCCAGTCGGGCCCAGTGTGGACATGGTGTCCAGATGCACCATCACACGAATACAAGAATTATATGAAAAGAAGATTTTAATTGATATAATTAATTATGTTGAGATTTGCAAATACTATTTTAACTGATACTATGTAAAGGGAATTCTGCTGTAAAAAAGCACCTTATTTGTGTTTGCAAATCAAATGTTATTGCACTTTTGTTCATATAAAATAAACTTTTAAAATAAAAGTGCACAATACGGTACTTTTGAATTCATTATTGAATTTTGCGCATAACAATGCGATTAATCACAGAAAAATCATGCGAATAATCACGATTAAAAATTGTAATCATTGCCCAGCATTAAATAATAATTATAATCTTATTGATTCCAAACTTTTGAATGTTAATGTATTCACATTTTTGTCCAATAAATCCTGTTTAAATTGAGTATATCCCCTCTTTCTGAAACCATCTTCCATGGACTTACAATAGAAAGCAACAAATAATGTTTATGGCTGTGATGTAACGTCAAGGCTATTGGCTATTTAAAAAAGCAATGAGCCCTTCACTTATGCCCTGCCCTGACCTTCTGTTTCAATAGGAAATGTGTCAACACTGGAAAGAAAATCGCACTTTTAGGCCATTTTATGTAGTCTTGAAGGCCTAGTATGACCACTTTAACATTATAGTCGCTGCCTATGTAGAGAACAATTCAAATCTGTCACTTAGCCTCAGCAGATAGTCGCCAATGTAGACAGTATCAACGAGACAGCTCACTAGGGGTTGGAACAGATTGTTCAAATCATATAGCCAGCTTTAGATGATATGAGGCTGAATCATGCCTGGTTCAAGCTCAGTTCAAGTCTTGAAAAAGTTTGAAACTGAATACTCAAGAGACTGGCAAGGGGACCAAGTACAGCTGAATCTCTGTGATTGGCTGGCTGAACTGAATCAGGCTGCGAGCTGATTGGCACCACAGAGAGAGGCCGTGTGAGTGGAACCGGCTCTGCCTAACAAAGCCGCCATCTTACAGAGATGCCAACTGCCACCGAACCCTCCCCTTTGGACACGTGCAAACACACCACGGGGAGGGAGCGACTGCTAGAGACACCACTGAGCAGCGTCCAAAAGCAGACAATAAAACAGAAAGGATTAAAAAGAAGAATGACGCCACTGGCAGATGACAAATTGGAGAGGAGGGGCCAGAGGAAGTGTGTGGAGGGGGGGATCTGAGGTAGGCTCAGAAAACCTGTGGCTGCTTTTGATGAACACGTGAGAATTTGGAAGGATATCAACCGAGAGGACAGGAACAGATGAAAAAGAGAGAGAACGTGACATGGCAAAAAAGAGAAAGCTTGTAAAGAGAGACACTGAAGCACCTGGAAATGGGAGAGAGCATTTGGCAGGGGGTCAGGCAGTTACCAGCTCTACAAATCGTTACTCTAATCCAAAATAACGTACAAAGAAAACACAGGGGTTAACCTGAAAGAAGGAAGACATAAACAAAAAAGGGACTGAAAGAAAAAAAAGATTCGCTTTGGATCTGGAAGGACAGATACAAAATTAATCGCAAACAATAGAGAAATGAATAAATGATGGTGCATGAGAGAGGGTGGAATTGCACAGATGGGTGCGCGTGTCGGGGGAGGATATGGGTTTGGTGGGAGAAATGACTTCCTGTCCAACAGAAAAGCAGAGCGGAGGAGCGCTCGACGTAAAGTGGCTCGTGCGAGTGCGTGCGAGAGAGAAAGAATAGAGTGTGTGCACGCGTGCATGTGCCACATTTAGTCGCGAGCGTGTTTCCCTTGGGGTAGAAGTGATCAGATTAAAGGATGGTTATTAATTTCTCAAATAGACTTAATTGGAACTTTTAGCAGGACAGCTGGTAGAGATCTGCTCTTTTTCCTCAAATGAGAGTTGTGTGCGTGTGTGCATGTTCGATATGCATGCATGAGGTCTTCTGTGCACAGGGATTAGTGCGTGGATGCAGGACCGTACGTATGATGGCGGTTGTCGGTGTTATCTGAAACAAGAACCACATCTGGAAGGAGGTTTGTAATAAGCCAGAGAAAGCAAGAGAAGAAAACGAGAGAGAGAGAGAGAGAGAGAAAGAAGTAGGGATATAAACATCAAACATGAGTACTACACAAGGTGCTGGGTTAGGAGAGGGGGATGAGGGAAGGAAGGAAACGGAAGAGGAAGTTGGGGAGGAATAGGAGGAGGGCGGGGAGGGCGAGCTGTGGTTTTTATGTTCATTGTGGTCTTTACCTTTTTGGTCCACTTCTATTCAAGCATCGGAAAAAAGAGAGAGAAGACAGAGAGAGCAAAAGAAAGAGCGAAAGAGAGAGAGAGAGAGTGAAGATAATGAAAGAAAAAACAGGTGCAGGAAAAAAGAGAAAATTGAGATTAAATAAAAGGCTATCCTTTCTGAAATCATATCATTCTGTCAGTGTGATGTAGGCTCTTTACAGAGAGGATGAGTCGAGTGAGTAATGAGAGGGGAGAATGGCCTCAACTGCTTTCACAAAGTTTCACAAAACCCCCTCCAGTCTTCCTGTCACATGACACACATACACTTTCCCCAGTCACACGCACTCCACCCCCTCTCCCCTCCGACAGTCTGTCATTCCTCTATCCATGCTTCTGCATCTTTGGGCTGCTGTGAGAGAAAGAACATGATGTATGTTCGAAATGGCATAGCACACATACCAGTTTTGCAGTATGCAGTGTGTATACTGTGTGCAGTATGCATATTTTAACCCGAAATATCTGCATGGCCTGGCACATTTGCCGAAGATATGTGCAACAGAGTGCACTGTGTGGAATAATGTATTCCTTAATGCAATGCGCTGTACTTGACTTTCTATGTTTAGCACCCAACGTGCAAGTATGTGGATGTAAATGATTCTAGTTTGCAAGTTCTGTTTCATTTGACATGTTGAGAAATGTGTCAGGTTGCAATTCATAATGCAACGCAAGTTCTTAGCATTGCCACAAGGCTGTATTACAGCGAACATTTTTTAGGCCCCAAAATGTACAATGAAGAGGAATGTGAATGCAAATGCTTCTAGTATGCAAGTTCTATTTCATTTGTCACACATTGCGAAATGTGTAAGGCCGCAATTCATAATGAAATACAACGCAACTTTGTTAGCATTGCTATAAGGCTGTAATAGGGAACATTTTGGCCCAGAATGTGTCAAATGCAGAGGTATGGGGATGCAAATTCTTATAGTATGCAAGTTGTAATTAATTTGTGATACATTGGCCACAATTCGCAAACACACTGCAAGTTCTTAGCATTGCCACAAGGTTGTTATAGGAAACAATTTTAGGCCCAAATTGTACAATACACAAATATGTGAATGCAAATGTTTCAAAAATGCAAGTACTATTTTAAATTGTCACACATCGCGAAATGTGCCAGGTTTGCAATTTATAATAAAAAGCAAGGTCTTAGTATCGCCACAAGGTTAGCAAATATTTTTAGGCCCAAAATGTAAAATGCACAATTATGTGAATGCAAAGTCTTTTACTACGCAAAATATATTTCATGTGCAATGCTTTGTGAAATGTGTCAGGCCACAATTTGTTGTGCACAAGGTTATGGCAAATATTTTAGGCCTAAATGTACAATGCACAAGTATGTGAATGTAAAACCTTTTAGTATGTAAATAAATAAATAAATAATTTGGCCTATGCAGTATATGCTGTGTAGTAAGTGTGCTAGAATGCCATTTCGAAAATATTCCCAAGTGTGCTGGGGTCTTCTGCAGCTGTGAGGAGGAAAAAAGGGTTAAAAGAGACAGATTGATGCAGTGATGAAGAAGAGAGAGAGAGAGAAGAGAGGTGATGGAAAGGCTGATTTCTCTCTGAACCTAAAGGGTCCTGTCCCAGCTCAGATCGGACCAGCCAACCAACCGATCTTTCTCTCTCACACAAACAGAACACTAACACCTACCACTCACACTAATCAGGTGAATCCATCAAGATCCAGCTGCCAGTCACTGATTGCGGTCTGTGGGACCATGCGGCTTGGGTGAGGTACATTTTTGAAAACCAGAAACTGGCTGAGAGGAGGAGAGAGGCCATAGTAAGGAGAAGTTGGAGAGGAAAAAATATAGAAAGAGAGGTAGGCAGAACAGAGGAACATTTCGTTTCCACTGCCTGCTGGAAAAACTAAGTTTGGGGTGGTTAGTCTGGTTTTTGGAACATGGTAGATGGTTTGGTCCTGTCAAGAGGTCAGTTAAGTTAAGACGGTTTACCCACTCTAATCAGCTTGTCAAACATGGTCTGCCAGGTCAAACTTGTGCTAGTCACATATAGCAGGTCTTTTGATTATCAGAGTAAAGGCTGCTCCACGCTGCAGCTTATTTTTACCAGCAACCGCCTACTTAAGATGCAATAACATTAGCAAATTTTCACAAAAAGGTCCACTGTTTATTGTCAACAGTGTAGCGATGTATGAATCACAGCTCACACAAAAGTCACTTTTAAACCAAACGGCTTTTTGTTCATCAACGCCAATTTGAACCTTTTGTTCAATATTTCTCTCAAGAAAATGCGTTAAACAACAGTAAATACAGTATGACCACATTATCATACAGGAATTATTTGCATGCCATTGCGTGGTTTCTCTCTCTTTCTGGGTTTAGTTTACTGTGTATGTGTTTGTATGTACGAGAACAGCTTTGGTGAGTATGACAGTGAGACAGGCAGCGTGTGACAGTGAGTGACAGCTTGTCTGTCTCGCTGATCTGGATGTGCTTGTAGGGTTAGCCTATACCCATGGCGTACACACATAAGCGCTCAGGCAACCGCTAACGTGTTAGCGACATGTGTGTGCCTGTAGCTGGCTACACGAAAGCAGCGTGTGAAGCTCAGCGTCTTTCCCCCCTGAGACCCACTGTGTCTCCTAAAAGACAAACTGGAGTATCTGAAGAGGGGGATCTCGAGGGAGAGAGGGATGGAGAGATCAGCGGAGAAAAGAAAGGGGAAGAGACACTTGTTTTTGAGCCTGTGTGGGTTTAAGGTTCTGAAGTTGAGGTCTTTGAAGTGATCTCACACATACAGACACTTACACTGCCGGTATAAAGGCAGCGGGCAGTCGTCACTGTCTAACTCACTCACACCATTTGAGAACTGAAGAGCAGGGGGAATAAGGATGGGAATCAGAAGGAATTTGGGTTACTTAAAGATTCTACTTAACGATTTTTCCTGTAAAACTCCAACAGAAATTTCTTCACCCTAAGGGTGACATAACAGCACTTATGCAAAGTGTTTCATTTTATTAAAAAAATAGCCGACAGAAACATCCCTCTATGTGTGTGATTTCATTGCTTGTTTAACAGGGTGATGCAGTCTGATGAGAATATTATGCACTGGTTTTTGCATGAAGGAACAAGCTCTCTTTCTGTACAGATGTCTCAACAATGGCGATTCATATGAGACTTCATTGAGGGACCATGGCATATGTGCCTTCTCTCTGTGTGACCTGGATTTGAGTCATAACAATAGTGTTTTTCCCCTTGAGCCAGAGAGAAATACAGTGGGGAAGACAGAAACACAAAGACATGATGACAGAATGATAGACAGAATGATAGTTGTTTACACTAATAGACAATAGAAAGGTAGAATGATTGCTACAATGAAGGAAAGAATGACAGAACAAATGATAGCAAGAACAATATAACAAACAATAGACAGAACGAACAAATAAACAAACAAATGAACGATAGATAGATGACCAATCAAATCAAAGCAGGCAAGCTTTAAGTTCACAGATGCTGCATAGCGTGAATTTCAACGCGACGCTTTAGTTAGCGGCTATAAAGTGCGGGATAAGATGTAAGTAGCCAAAGATTTCATATCTGTCAGCTGTTTTATGATAGAAATGACTGATAAAAGTAATCAGGAATGCAAATTAATAAACTTCGCCATTTTGAATTGACGTGATTCCTGTAATGTGATTCGTAACTGTCAATGTATGGGGACAAGAAACAATATTAACGAAGCTGTTTTCATCATATATTAGGCATATGATTAATAATGAATGGTCACATATTGTGAATTTATTAAACTTAATTACGTAGCTTTCCTGGTAGCCTTCAATAAAGTAACTTGTTTAATAAAATGATTCATAAAATGTATAAATATCAGCCAACCATTTGTTTACTTTTGTTCACTGACAAAGATGAAAATGAAAATACTATCAATCAAAGCAGAGAGCTGGTATTGACAAATAAGATACTACCCACTGACATTGTTTTAAATTGTTATGACAATGCCTTCAGTTATTTCCTCTTAAAATGCAAACATTAGGGCTGTAATAGTATTCGAGTTATATTCAAATAACAGATTCAAATAACAGATATATATATCGAGTTATATATATATATATATATATATATATATATATATATATATATATACCTACAAGAGGGTGCAGTGAATTTGAATACCGGTTTTGCACTTGAATGTGGATTTTTATTTTAAATTAGACGAATATTCCGAATTCTAATTGTAATTTGACAGCCCTCGCACACATGCAGCTCAGTGGAAAAAAAAAAGAAGAAAAAAAAAGGACCTCTGAATTTTTTTAGCCCTGGCTATGGCCCTGAACACAGGAACATTTCTTCAAAAAGCTGTTATGGAAACGTGGGGAGAAAGAGAAAGATGAAGTGTTAGTTGACTCATTCATGTTTCCTCTTCCACCTGTGGAAAAGAAAAGACAGACATCCACACAATCACACAAACATAAACACTTGCGCATTACAAACACGTCAAGAGCTTGTGCATGCAGATTCAGTTTGATTCTTTCAAGGCTTCCAGGTTTATTTGCCTGTCATTGGTAAGCAAGAACAGTGGCCCTTGAGCCCCTTCAGCCCAGCGGTCTCAGCAATGCTATCAATTACTCTTGTGATAATGAGAGGGGCTAATGAACACACACCTGAGGAGCACAGCTAGCAAACGGCGCGTGCTTCGCATCGCCACAAGAGCGCATCTCACGCTAAAATTTCTCATGCTTTTCTCTGGCATCAAGAGGTGGAGTTGGAGATGAATCCAGCAGAAAACTGTTTGTGCATGTCACTCCACGCACATTCATGAGATTCAAGAATTATGTAGGCCTAGTGCATATTAATGACTCTCAGCTGCGGCGGTTTCAAAGCTCCCCGTCTCTCTCTCACAAAGACCAAATTACACCAAAACACCTAGTGCTCATACATACTCCCACTGTTTAACACTTCCCGAAGAGTTGAACTGGAATATCACTAAAATATTTTCTCTCACATTTACACCCTATGAAAAAAAAAAAAACTTAGAATTTATAAGGCTGAGAAAAGTAGCATGTATTTCATAATGAGAAAATTTATTGCCTTGTGGTTGTCAAACATTAGTGGATCATGTTCCTAGTAAAACCATTTCAAAATATATTTCAAAATACATGTTGGGGTCAATGTATGTTAAATAACCATTTACAATGATCCAATTCCAAATATATAGTGTTATTATTATTATTATACACAGAATTATTTTTACAAACTTAGTCTAATAAATACATAATGCCAAGTTTATGTAGTTAATATAATTGAATTGTGATAAATAATAATAATAATAATAATAATAATAATGCAAAATTTGCTAAAATATACATTAAATAAGCCTTATAACATTAAAGAGATCACTTTAGTACTTTCTATATAATTATATTTATAAATAATATATTTCAACTGTAGTAGTAGTAGTAGTAGTAATAATAATAATAATAATGAAAAGTTAGATATAGATAAAAATAAAGATATTAAATATGGTTTACTTTTAGCATAAAAGAGTTGACTATGTAGTTCTTTCTACATAATTCTGCTTTTAATTAATATATCCAATTCTAATTAATATAAATAATATAATAATGCATAGTTTGCAAAAAAAAAAAATATTAATTATAAATCACAGATATAAAATATGGTTTACTTTTAGCATAAAAGAGCTGACTAGCCACCCACTCCACATTTTGGCATTTAGTGCATTGCCATAGAAATTAATAGTGTCTGATTCTGAGGACATGAACAGCTCAGAGTAATTGTCATCTCGTAATCACTGTAATTCTGGAATGACGTGACCACGGCATTACTCTTAATGTACTGAGGTTCTGGACAGTTTTATTGGCCGCTGCTCCATTTAAGCGTGAGTTGTCTATTGTGAAGACTAACCTAAGATGGCATTTCTTTAAATGCATCAAATTGCCTTTTCTTGACCTGGCTAAGGATATCAGATAAGCTAGTGCAAGTATCAAGTGCGTGCGGTCTTGTTATATAATGCAGAATGACACTGGACACCGAGGAAATATGCCAAATGACTGGACTAAACAGATTTGTGCCACAAGAGCAAACGAGGACGTATTATAGAGGTCGTGGATGCATTAAATGCTTCTTGGCCAACATGGGGTTGTGGGTAAAAGAGGTACTGATCCGAACGGAAACGAACAATGAAATGAATATTCTACCTATTAGATTGTGTTTTACTAATGTCTACACCTACCCCAACCCTAAACCTACCCCTTACAATAATGAAAAAATAGTAATTATTGTTGTACAGTGTGACAAAAATTATATAGTTTTGATGTGCGCATGCCCAGTAGCCGCAGCTGTATCCCTTCTAGCCTTAACCCCAACATGTCCTCAGGCTATATGGAATTTAACTGAGTCTCCGCTGAGTCAGTGCTGCTGTTTGGAGCAGAGCTGCTTGTTTGTCATTTCCTCGGAGACACTGAGCTCTGTGGATATGAGGGTCAGAAAGTTTGACTCCTGTTGGCACTCAGCACCCGACTTTGACATGTTGGCTGCGGTCGAGGTTGTGCGCGAATGAGTGCGTTTATGCATGTGTGTTGGCGGGCGGGCATACTGACTCTGTCTTTAAGTGTGTGTGAGTGAAAGACAGTTTGGCTGAATCTGACGCCATTCTGTCTCGTGTGGCTGTTATCATGGAGGTTGTGGCGCTCGCGCACAAACAAGAGTCTGTCAGAAGCGCTGCAAGCCAAGCTATGTCCTTAATCGCAGTAGCCCTTATTCCTCCATCCTTTCATATTAAATAAACAAACAAACGGACATATGTCAGTGGTAAACACGCCAATAATGGCGTGGAACGTGTTCTCCAGCAGCCGTGAAAGATGGGGCATTATCAGAGCAATTAGGCACAGTAAATTCAATTAATCTCGACAAATCTCCACAGAGGCCTGAGCGATGCCACCATCCCCCGGTAATTAAAAATGGCCGAATTGATTCGGCGTAAGAGGGGCGTGATGTCTGGATATATTTGAGGCACGTTTCTATTTATTCCGCCACACTAGCCAACAACATGTGGAGCCCGGAGAGGAGCGCGTCCATTCTGTGCCCACAGTCCCTCAGGGGAGATGCGACTGATGGAGGATTCCAATAATTGGCTCTTCTTTGTCACTTCAGACAGCGAGAACTTTTTATCACGGAGGAATCAGGTCCCAATTTTCCTCACCTCTCTATTCCTCAAACACCATAAACAAAGTTTTTAAAAATAGGAGATAAAATGCAAGTCAGCGGCTAGTTAATCACGCATCCTCTCACCTCTGTACACAGCACTATTTCAAACCAACATGCTAGAGATGGTGACTAAAGAAAAAACAGATGAAATAACTGTGACAGGCTTAATGAAGCGGTGAGCAGATTGGTGAGGCGTGCAAGCATTTCAGCTGTGACTCACCTGCCACTCACCAACATATGTCATAATGCACAGACTTAGCAGCCGCAAACTAGCCATGCCCTATACATTTACTGTACTCCATCAGAAATACAACCTGTTGCAGAGAATCTAACCTACTATACATAAAAGGAGTGAAAACATGAGAGAAAGCCAAGCCAGTGTTGGTTTTAAGCCATTTCCCTCCAGTCTGAGAAAACGACAACAAAATAATAATAATAATAATAATAATAATAATAATAATAATAATAATATAAATAACAGAAACAAAATGACCATGAGAAAATAATGAAATGCTGTCAAAATAATGAAGAAACATTTTAACGAATACAAAATAGCAAAATATTGCTAAAAATAACTAAACAAAATGCTTAAAGAACAAAGATAAAATGATTAAAATACTGCTGAAATACTAAAAAAAACAGGCTACTATATGAAAAATTTAAAAAGAGAAGACAACATAATAAAATGCTAAAACAAAATTCTGTTGATGAAACAAAACACTGAAGAGCAAACAATTAAATGCTGCCAAAATTAATAAGGTCAAAAGAGAGACAAAATGATTGTCAAAACAACCAATAAATATTGTCAAAATATATATAAAAAATAAACACAAAGTTGTGACAACAACAACGACAAAATAATAAAACAGCTGTTGAATCAACAATGAAATATTGTCAAAATAATGAAACAAAAGAACAGATGAAATTCTTTCAACACAGACAAAACAGCAGAATACTATTAAAATACAAAAGTTTTTGAGAGAGAGGGGGAGAGACTAGCCGCTGCCTCTGAAGTAAATCTGAGTCTCGCTAAGCACCCGAAAGAGGAAAGCGAGGAATAGTATTTGCACTGTGTGTTTTGATGTGTTTGTGTGGAAGCGGTTTGTGGATTACGGCCGCTGAGCAAAGGTGGTCAAAGAGTGTGGGCTGAAGAGTCTCGTTCATTTTGCACAAGTGTGTATGTGAGAGAGAGAAAGAGCTTTAAAGATAAACGCTCAACTCTTCTGGATGTCTCCCAAAACCTGCAAAAGAAAGAGAAAGAGACAGCAAAAAGGGGAAGTGATGGTGGAGATCGAATAAAAGCATGTCAACAGAAAAAGAAAAGAGATGAAGGCTAAAGAGCGTGTGTATGTGTGAGACAAAGAAAAGGAGAATTCAGCAGGTGACTCAAAAGAGAAACAAAGAACAAAAACACAAGTGTGTAAAAACAAAGGACTGGAAGAGAAATACAAATGTCAGAAGACTGATTGCGAATGAGAAGAGCACACGAAGAAAGCAGAACGCAGAAAAAAGAGAAAGGAGGATTAGCAGGCAGAGCGGACTGGCGGGTTGTACTCCATCCTCTTTATTTCCTGTGGGAAGAGCAGAGAAACCGACCCCAGGATTAAAGATTAGAGTTAATAACCCCCTTCCCGCTCACAGTAAAACCCATTAACATCCCTCCAACACCAACCTACCCTCCTAAAGCCCCACAGACCCACCCTCTGCTGAGTCACGGCCCCGTCTGGACCACCTGCACACATAAAGTCGACGCTCATGATGGGGAGGGGGGGGTACCATCTGACGGGAGATTTTCACATGAGCCCGGCTCCCGAACTCCCTCGAAATTCACACCCTGCCTCTCATTCACGAGTGACGCAGAAAGCCGAGCGTTGCCATGGGAATATTAGCATGTGTGCGACTTTGGGTCGTGCTGTCTGAAATAAATTTGAGGTTTGTGTTAACATTCCCATTGTGCAACACACGCACGCGGCTTGCCGCCTCGCCGTGGCACAATTTTCATTTTGATTGTCTGTCAGATGCAAGGTAAAGGTGTTTAATGCCAGATAAAGCACCCTTGGGGTCATTTTGGTACTGTGTGAGGCTGTGCACAAGTGTGTTTGTGTGCCTATGATCGCCAATAAAGGCTGAGTCTGCACAGAGCTGGGGATATTGAATGCTTATCTTCCCCTGCGTTCGTGTGTTTGTTTGTGTACGGAGCACCTCCCCGATGTGAAAATCTCCCTCAGCCTCTGGAACGTCGCACTGTCGATGGAAAAAAACGGTTTAAAGTGTGAGAGAGTGTGTGTGAGTGTTAGAAAGAGAGAGAGAGCATGTGTGCGTGAAGGAGAGAATGCACTCACTAATATTTATATACTCTACTTATATTTATTTATTCTTTTTTGTGTGTGTGTGTATGTCAATAGCTTGTTTATATGGGATGGCAGCTGGTTGAGGGGGTGGGGGCAGGGCAGGGTGGGAGGTGAAGGGGGCGGGGCAGGAGAGGCGAGGGGGTGGGGCTGTTGGGATGGAGTGTCTGTGTCGTTACTCACTGTATGGCACACATTCATACTGGATCTCCAGGTACTTGTAGGTTCCTGGACAGGGGTCAGGAAAAACATCAGACCCAGCCACCACCACACATTGAGTGCGATTATTACACCTAAGAAGACGGGAGAGAGAGAGAGAGAGAGAGAGAGAGAGAGAGAGAGAGAGAGACGAGATGAGAGAGAGAGAGAGAGAGAGAGAGAGAGAAAGGTGTTTAATAAAAGCAAAGTCAATGATCATTCCATCAGTCAAAGAAAGGATTTAGTTTTTACATTTTCTCAAATAAATAGGCTGTTATGTATGGAAGTTCATTTCTGCCACTGAATAAAATTTTTAAAAGGTATATATAAATAAAGTCACTATATATATATATATATATATATATATATATATATAAAAAATACAGATTAAAGTCAATAAACTGAGATCATAATGTGTGTTAGATCTATTCAATAATTTTAACAAACTTTTTATTTTATTATATATTTATACATCCCTAAAACAAACACACACACACACACACACACACACAAGGTAGAGGTATTCTGAGTTTGCACACTACACCTACGGTGGGTGTGTAGCTGTAAATGTGTCCCGGGTTTGTTACTGTGCTGTGCAAATCATCTGTTATTTCCACCAACATATCAAGTCACTTTTCTTTAAACCACGATGCATTTTTTTTTTCTCATGTATTTCTGTTTGTGTTGCCTCCTACTGAGGTCTTTTGTATCGCAGCCGTTCGCTTTGTCTTATTTTGAAGGCTGTGCCCTCCTGAGGTCACACTGTCAGCTGCATATATCATTAAAGCTGTCTCATTTCAGAAAAGTAACCAATATATTACAAATTATAAAAAAAGAAATAACAAAAAACTTTCAAACACATAACGATTAATAACCGGAAACTTTTATAAAACATACCTAAGCAAACAAAACTCAAACAGCCCAAACTGCACAAAAAACAAAACCTCCAGAGTGCACAGCCTTCAAAATGAAACACATTTAATGTTGAAGTATTGTTGAGGACTGATTTTTCTCCATTTATGAAACCTGTTAACTGCATTCATCGGTTCTAACTGTAGCAGTTGATCCGAACACTGGAAAATATACTCAGAAGCTGACAGTAAAGGCATTTATAATTTTACAAAAGTCTATGTTGCAAATTAATTCTGATATTTTGATATTTCTGTTCATCAAGGAATCCTGAAAACAAATGTATTATGGTTTCCACAAAAAGCCTTGGTGAACGCAAGAGACCCAAAACAATAAAACAAAAAAGTATGACAAAACTAATATTTATTTTACATAATATTTACTAAAATAATACACATTTACTTAATCCTATTATAGGATTATATTTTAAAAATATATAATTTAATTACCTGGCATATTTTATCATGGGTATATTCGGAATTTAATAAAATGTAAATTAATGATATGCGTAATCCAAAGGCCATGTAAAAAAAATAGGCTAATGTATTGAAATTGATTAATCACGATTAATCACCATCCAAAATAAAAGTTTGTTTACATAATATATGGTTGTGTACAGGGTATATTTATGGATGTATATATAAATACTCAGACACACATAAATTATATATTTAGAAAATATTTTACAAATGTAATTATACATTTATATATTTATTATTCTTATATTTTATGTATTAGGTATAAAAAAGCTATATTGAATAAGATTAAAAATAACATTATTCTTCGCCCAAATATATACATGCATGTGTGTGTATTTATATTATCATAATAAATATACACAGTATACACACATATATTATGTAAACAAAACTTTTATTTTGGATGTGATTAATCGTGATTAATCATTTGACAGCCCTAAAAAAAATTAATAAAAATGAATAAATTCAAATTCAAATTCAAATGGAACGTAAACAAGGTAAGGACATTTTATTAAATAAACCCCACATCACACTAAGAGACGATACTTTATTATTATCACATAGCAACCAATTAGAAACAGTTCAGAAGGGTTTAATATCTAGATTTTAAAGTTGCTTATTTGTGTGCATCCAGTGACAGATGCAATCTCTTGACTGTTTCTCATTCATAAGGACGGTTACACAACATTAGTACGTCAGAGCTGCTTTTTTATACATACAATTCACACTTCAGGGGATCAAATGACTGGAAGTTTACGAGGTTTGTGGAATTAAATCTTGACATATTGCTTGACAACTACTTAAACGATTCTGGGAGTGTTTTGTAGCATGATACTAGGTGACCGTACACTGGTGAAGTCTCTGTCTTTGTCTACAAATCTCCAAGTAATATCAAACTCTCCTCAAAAATACACACGACTTGAATTGCTATTCATGCTTGTAGCACAATTGGTGTGGAACAGACTGCATGTCAAAAATTGAACACTCAGGGTATAGTGTTTGTCAAATTTGTACTCCTAAGTATGAGTCTTGGCAAGCACGGTAATAATTTCTCACCCGTCGTGATCATGTGACAGATGACAGTGTCAGTCGGAGGGGTGCGGAGGCAGCAGACTATTCCACCAGCTCAAACCTACTTACAGCCATTGCCTCTGACTAAAGTAGATAAATGTAAGAATGCAGGGCTGTTATCGGTATAAAATGAAAACACCGATCTGGCACGGTAAAGATTTATTGCACCTCAAAAAGACACAGAGACACTTCTCTTTTCAAATCCCTCTTTCCATATATCCCCTCATCATCTCTTTACTAGTGCAGAGTCACTCCCAGTCCAATCCCTCTCTCATTCTACTCATCCCTCCCACATGCCTCCTCAGTTCCTTCACTTTCTCTCTCTCTCTTTCTCTATTACAAGGCTGATGGATAGCTAGAAGAGGGAATCATTGATCTCGTCTCCGAGGAAGCAAATGCTGAGCACAGACAGGGACTGGAACTGCAGGCGGGGTACACACACACACACACAACATTTATACACATTATTCAAACACAAAAGCTAAACAGTCACTTAACCACTCAACCATATCAATAGACTCTAAAATACACAAGTGCATACAAAACAAAACAGTAACATGAACAGTCAGAGTTTTGTACCACCCTTTCGATCCTATGCAGTGTTTATGTTGAAAAACCCCACTGGAAACCATAATGAAGACAAGACCAGAAATGTGCATCATGATGATAATCAGAAAGGTTTTAATTAAAAGATATTGTTGATGGTTGATGAGGTTTTGGATCAGTAAGATTTTTTAATGTAAGTGTCTTATGCTCACCAAGTCTGCATTTATTTTATCAAAAATACAATAAAAACATCAATATTGTTAAATATTGTTTTTCCTTCTGGAGCTTTAGAGGCCGTTTGAACCTCAGTTGTCCTCAGTGTGAAAAGATGGATCTCAAAATCATACAGTCATTGTTGGAAAGGGTTCAAATACATAAAAGATGCTTGAAAACCAAAGAATTTGTGGGACTTGTAGGATTTTAAACGACAGCGGGCAGTTTAACTGTTCAGGACAAACAAGGGACTCGTGAACAACTATAAAAAAAAAAAAAAAAAAAAAAAAAAAAACACTGCTGTGGATCATCCAAGTAACAACACAGTATTAAGAATCTAGCATAAGTAAACTTTTGAATGGGGTCATTTTGACAAATTCAACTATTATTTTCTCTTGTGGGCTATACAGCATGTAAACATCTTAACGTCTGTTATGTGAAATATCTTATTCAGGTCAGTACTAAACAAAAAATAGCCTGCATTTTGTCTGATCCCTGTTATTTTGGTAAAATAATTCACATTTTGCAGATACTGCAAAGTGTATGCAAAATTTTGAACACAACTGTACACATACCGACCCCAATGGTTTGTTGAATGGAAGTGTGAATATAGAATAGAATAGAATAGAATAGAATAGAATAGAATAGAATAGAATAGAATAGTTCCCCCCCAAAATGCTTGAAAATTTGTTTGCTCTTTGACACATTTTTTTCACGTTATCAGTAACTAAAATGTCATCTTCGGCTGCTACTATTTAGAGGCAATACTGACTAAAATGAATGAATATGACAAACTATAATTTTGGTCATCAAAAGACAAAAACTATAACTCAAATAGGAACTGTAAAAACAAACACTGTTCTGATATACCTTTGTGACATGATTTTGAAGGCGTCTGGCAGGTAGCACTGTACGTTTTCCATCTGAAAGGGGTCAGCATCACAGATCTTGTCATCCGTGCGGCCGTAGTTGGCTGTCTCGATCATGATGACATCACTGCCGGGGCAGCGGAGCTCGATGGGGTAACCCTCGCATGCCAACTCCCTCCGCATCAGACCAAATGGCATTGCAGAGCGACTTAATGCTGCATGAAGAAAGATAAACACAGATTCAGCATGAACTGTTCAGCAACACTGTTTACAACTCATTTTACTTCTGTAATTTAGGATAAATCTGAGCGAAACAGGATATTCAACAAGAAAAATTGTGGGTGCGGGACCTGATTTTATACATGTGAATAACATAGCAGGTGGATAGAAAGTTGGAGTTTTCAAAGAAAGAGAGGCAGAGCAAAACAATATAACAAGCAATTATGAAAAACATTTGGGAAGTGATGAATCGAGGGTCAAATTTGACTTCATGTTGATTTTAGAATGAGCCAACCAATTGCATGGATTACTGATGTAATTAGCAGGTCATAAAGAACCCTTCTAATTAAAAATAACTCTAACAGCATAGGGAGCTGTTTATTACAGCAAAATTTTATGACCCACAAAAATCCTTTAAAGGGAAAAGAAAGAAATAATTAGATAAATGGACAAGGGTTTTTCACAGCCAGTGATCATATGTTCAGCCTTCGTAGTCCTGAGCAGCAAACTATTTACCCTCTCGCTCAAACAAACTGTGAGAGTTACGTACACACTCTGTTAACATCCTCCCACTCCTTCACACAGCTCTCGGCCGGATGCCATCTACCACCCAAATGCAAGGCTCGAGAATAGAAAATCATCTCCCATGTGTCCAAATCGCTTTGGGAGCCAATAACCAAATACCTGAACAAAACCAGCACCTCGAGGAGAGAACTGACCCTAGACCCACCACCAGCCCTATCTGCCCACACGTGTCGTCTGCCATTTACACTCAATTTAAGAGAGAGCAAGAGAGACATGTTAAGAGGGCTTTAGGTGCCATAGGGTTAATCATTGTGCCTGGCTGAGAGAGCCCGAGAGTGGCATACTTTATCTGAACAAGAGCTTTCAAAGAGTTTGAAGATCCAGCAATGTAAAATGGCCGCCAACCGCCTCCACTCACAGAAGACAAAACCCAGTCAGTGGAGCTCTCCATGGTGCTGACAAATAGAGAGGGGGAACCTGTGGAGCTGTCCATTGTGATGAAAGATGAGGGGGTGGGTCTGACCCACAGAGTTCCATGCACAGGAAAAACTGATCAATGAAGTGCTCAGTACTCCTGAAATTCATTCCTTCAGCTCTCCAGCATCAAACACTTTGCAATCAAATATAGGGAACTTTTTTAAAAAAAAAAAAAAAAATGATTGGTCGATGCATGCTTCTGTATGTAACAGTAATGGACAGACTCTGTTATATGGACAAATGGAACAAGTACATCCATTCAGCTTTAGACACAAAATGGCCTTTTCTTTGCTTGAGACACAATGTAAAGTTCTCAGATTTTGAGTCACCCCTTTTTACACTGACGTCAATGTGAAAGTCAGACGTTTCTCAGAACAGGATCTAAAAGCATGCTTCTTTTGTCTGCCGATGTCAGCCATTCATCCCAGTGCACTTGAACATGCTTGTGACTCTCTGAGTTGGTTTCCCACTCAACGGTTCTGTAATCCTTGTCCTGTTCTCTTATAAACCCTGAGCACTAAGTTGCTGCTATGGAATGTTGACATACGTAACTGCATCATACATCATACAGTCGTGTAGATGTCACACAGACTCACTACAGCAAGCAAGCATGGTGGACATCAACGTGGGAATGGATGGTGTAATCTTGCCATAAATCTGTAGATTTGAGGGTTCAGACCTGCTCATCTGATTGGGAGATTTGCTGAGGTAAACCTGTTTCATGCAAGGCTTTTGTAGTGTGCATTCAAAAAGACACACTCCCTTGTGCCCACATGACACACAAACACATATAAAGAGGCAAAGTGGGATTAGAGTGTGCCAGCATGGAGTCTTGTTTCCACGGCATTCCCGTGGAGCAAACACATAGCTCCATACTGCTGGTCACTGATTAAACCATTACTCTGGGCTCAGCACTGCCTCGCCACAGGAGGCCAATCACACATCCAACCAATCACCCACCCACCCACATGTTCATGTAGCTTCAGCAAGCCAGTACGTCCCACACTGCACGTTGACATCCCACAAACTACTCCAAATACGTCAGCCCAATAATTTCTGCCCTTCTCTCTGCCTCTTTATCTGCCCATATCTCCAACTGTAAACACCCAGTTATCTCCAAAACTTGACTACGGCTGCTGGATTAATAGGCTCATTCCCTCATTTATGGGTGTATTCTGCTCCCACAGACATTATCTCCAATCGGAAGAGGAAATTGGACTGAGGGGAATAATCTTCGTAAACCGAATTAAAATGCTGGAACGTCTCAAGCTAAAGGATGGAACCCATTTAAAGATAGGATAGTTGTATTTTCATTTTGTATTTTTGATATTAGCAGGTCCACAGATGATTAGGAAAATTACCTTGGGTAAGTAAATATCTGGAAGGGAATTATCTGAAATCTTTGTTCAGGGTCAGTTTTTGGAAAGTGATTGGAATGTGTAATTGAAATGAGTTTGAGTCAGAGATGGTGGATAGTGCACATGCTCAAGCAGAACAGGTTACCAAAGATAAAAACTTCCATTGGGTAATTTCGAGATCCTATGCCAAGGCAAGGGCATTTGTAAATCATAGCATTATTCGTTATCAAAGAGATTGAAGTTTATCAAGGGTGAGGGTTGGAGTAACCAGACCTAATGAGTATTAGGTCTTGCATGACTACTTTATTTTAGTAGTTTACTAGTTGTCCAGAAAAAACATTTGAATATTATCCAATGAATCACTGTGCAGTATCCGGGGTCTAGCAGCCAACTAGAAAGTGTGTCCCACACAGCTGAAGAAAAATCATGCTGAATGTAGTTCAGTTAGTCACTACATTTAATTATTTTCTCCCAACACTACTCAAACACAAATCATCTTACAAGTTTGCCATGCAGTTTGCTTTAAACATGCTTTGTGAATGCAAATTGCTCACTGTATTTTCTCCAAACAGATTTGGTCATAACAGAAAGGCATTCGAAACAAATGAGAAGCAAATAAAGCGGGACACAGTTTGTGGATGGAGGAATTTTCCTCCTGCTGTTGCTAGTGCCACTGAACAAGCACATATGATCTGGGACTAGACTGCACAAATATGAGAAAGTTGTAGAACTAATTGTCTACTTGGTACAACACCTATGTGCTTGTGGGATGAAATGGAGCAGGTAATCATAGTCTGATAAATGATTTTATCAGATGGATCACTGGTCCTCTGGCTCTAAAGCTCTGCAACTTGCTGCACAAATGATGACGGTCTCTGTATGAACTGGACGATCATTTAGTTTCTTTATTCAGTAATATGTTATACACACCTGTTTTAAACAGTAATGACAGCTTCATACTTAATGATATTTTAATTTTGGTTGTGCCACTTTCATTTATCTCAAAATGCACAGATGAAATGGAAGCAGGAAATGGAAGCAGGAAATGAGGCAACCAAAGTCAAACTGGCATTGCCTCTATGAGCACTGTGCCTCATCAATGATGAAGAGTAACTACAAGCTGCGATACAAACTTAATCATATTTTTCAGTAGTGTGACAGCAGTTTTTTTTTTATTTGTTTTTTTGTTTTGTTTTTATTCGGTATGTAAAAGTTCCTTTTTTTGCCAGATTATTTTATTTTTAATATTTTGACTATTGTTGCAAAAATTCCCTTGTGAAAGAGAAGCATATTTCAGCATATAGAACAGATGTACTTATAAAAAACTTTATGAAAATAAATAAATAAATAATTAATTTGAAGAATATACTTTTTAAAAAAACTTACAGTGGGGAAAATATTAATTTGATCCCCATCTGATTTGTTGAAGTTTGCCCACTTACAAAGAAATTAAGGGTCTGTAATTTTTATGGTAGGTTTATTTTAACGTATAGAGACAGAATATCAACCAAAAAACACATTATATTAAGGTTAGAAATTGATTTGCATTTCAGTGAGTGAGATAAGCATTTGATCCCTAAGCAAAACATGATTTATTACTTGGTGCAGAAACCCTTGTTGGCAAGCACAGAGGTAAGATGTTTTTTTGTAGTTGGTCACCAGGTTTGCATACATCTCAGGAGGGATTTTGGTCCACTCCTCTTTACAGATCCTCTCTAAATCCTTAAGGTTTCTTGGCTGTCGTTTGGCAACTCAAAATTTCAGCTCCCTCCACAGATTTTCTATAGGACTGAGGTCTGGAGACTGGCTAGGCCCCTCCATGACCTTAATGTGCCTCTTCTTGATCCACTCCTTTGCTGCCTTGGCGGTATGTTTCAGGTCATTGTCGTCCTGGAAGACCCATGACCCATCTTCAGTGTTCTGGCTGAGGGAAAGAAGTTCTCGTCCAAGATTTTACCAGGGACTTTTTTTCCAGGAACTTTTTTCTGTGTTTCCACCACAATACTTTCTCATGATTATCCTTACCCCATGAGGCAAGATCTTGCACGGGGCTCCAAACCAAGGTCAGTTGATGGTTGTTCTATATTTCTTCGCACCAACAGTGGTCTCTTTCTCACCAAGCTTCTTGCTGATGGTCTTGTAGCCCATTCAAACCTTGTGCAGATCTACAATCTTGTCTCTTGCCCATGGTGGTGGGAGAGGTTGGAATGGAAAGTACAGATTGTGCGGACAGGTGTCTTATACACCTAACGAGTTGACATTAGGAGTAACTTCATAAAGTGACAGGACTAATCCGTGTTCCACGTGGGCACATAACCATGGGAGCCAGAATTCTTTCTGATTGGCAGGGGATCAAATACTTATTTCACTCACTGAAATACAAATCAATTTCTAACCTTTATATAATGTGTTTTTTTGTTGTTGTTGTTGTTGTTGTTGTTGTTGGTTTGTTTTTGTTTTTTTTGGTTTTTTTTTTTTTTGGGGGGGGGGGGGGGGGTTGGTTTTTTGATATTCTGTCTCTATTTGTTCAAATAAACCTACCATAAAAATTACAGATCCTTAATTTCTTTGTAAGTGGGCAAACTTACAAAGTCATCAGGGGATCAAATAAATATTTTCCCCACTGTGTTTTCTATTGAAACTTTTGTCTTCTATTAAAATATATATGCAATTACAGATTTGTAAAGATGCTTTTTTTGCATAATATATTTAATGCATAATATATTTAAAATACTTTAATTGCAATATCAAAAAATACAATGGGTTGGATTTAACCCAGCATTTTTCAGGCCCCGTCCACACGGAGATGCGTTTAGCTGTATACGCATAAATTTTGTGTCGTATAACTGTTTCCTCCACACAGACCCGGTGTTTTGGGAGAGAGAAACCATAACGTACCATCAACAAAAACATGAACAAACACTGAACGATTGTCTTTTTATTAACTAACATTAACACAGATTAATAAATGAAAATTACAACACCACATTCTATACTGCCAACAATACTAATGTGCATATTCCAAGTCTTCTTCTCTGTTTTTAGTGTATCTCCGTGGCAGAATTCTGGCATGTATACTACATTGTTTTGTGTCGTTTTCTGGCATCTATACAGGTGCATTTCAATAAATTAGAATGTCATAGAAAAGTTCATTTATTTCAGTAATTCAACTCAAATTATGAAACTCGTGTATTAAATAAATTCAATGCACACAGACTGAAGTAGTTTAACTTTTTGGTTCTTTTAATTGTGATGATTTTGGCTCACATTTAACAAAAACCCACCAATTCATCAATCTCAACAAATTAGAATATGGTGACATGCTAATCAGCTAATCAACTCAAAACACCTGCAAAGGTTTCCTGAGCCTTCTAAATGGTCTCTCAGTTTGGTTCACTAGGCTACACAATCATGGGGAAGACTGCTGATCTGGCAGTTGTCCAGAAGACAATCATTGACACCCTTCACAAGGAGGGTAAGCCACAAACATTCATTGCCAAAGAACCTGGCTGTTCACATAGTGCTGTATCCAAGCATGTTAACAGAAAGTTGAGTTGAAGGAAAAAGTTTGGAAGAAAAAGATGCACAACCAACCGAGACAACTGCAGCCTTATGAGGATTATCAAGCAAAATCAATTCAAGAATTTGAGTGAACTTCATAAGGAATAGACTGAGGCTGGGGTCAATGCATCAAGAGCCACCACACACAGACGTGTCAAGGAATTTGCTGAACCACAGACAGAGGTGTCTTATCTGGGCTAAGGAGAAGAAGAACTGGACTGTTGCCCAGTGGTCCAAAGTTCTATTTTCAGATTAGAGCAAGTTTTGTATTTCTTTTGGAAACCAAGGTCCCAGAGTCTGGAGGAAGGGTGGAGAAGCTCATAGTCGAAGTTGCTTGAAGTCCAGTGTTAAGTTTCCACAGTCTGTGATAATTTGGGGTGCAATGTTATCTGCTGGTGTTGGTCCATTGTGTTTTTTGAAAAACAAAGTCACTGCACCCGTTTACCAAGAAATTTTGGAGCACTTCATGCTTCCTTCTGCTGACCAGCTTTTTGAAGATGCTGATTTCATTTTACAGCAGGATTTGGCACCTGCCCACACTGCCAAAAGCACTAAAAGTTGGTTAAATGACCGTGGTGTTGGTGTGCTTGACTGGCCAGCAAACTCACCAGACCTAAACCCCATAGAGAATCTATGGGGTATTGTCAAGAGGAAAATGAGAAACAAGAGACCAAAAAATGCAGATGAGCTGAAGGCCACTGTCAAAGAAACCTGGGCTTCCATACCACCTCAGCAGTGCCACAAACTGATCACCTCCATGCCACGCCGAAGTGAGGCAGTAATTAAAGCAAAAGGAGCCCCTACCAAGTATTGAGTACATGTACAGTAAATGAACCTACTTTCCAGAAGGCCAACAATTCACTAAAATTGTTTTTTTTTGTTTTGTTTTTTTTATTGGTCTTATGAAGTATTCTAATTTATTTGAGATAGTGAATTGGTGGGTTTTTGTTAAATGTGAACCAAAATCATCACAATTAAAAACTAAGTGTGCATAAACGAAGTAGTTTCCCCTGGAGCGATCGGCAACCAGATGTATTTTGTCCTACTGCAGCTTGTCTCTGTTCTGGACTTGCATTGCAATGGCGTTGCAATGCAAACATTTTCCAAAATGTAATTTATGTGACAATATTAAGTCTGTAAATGGCCGTTAACATAGGCCAGAGATGCAGAAGACGGACGCACAGAGAAAAATACTGTAGCAGGCAGATCACTCACTGTTCATGATGCACAAACTATTGGAAGGAAATCCTCAATATTGATTTGGGGATTTATATGAATGTGTTTCTGAGATGAACTGACTGTCTTCAGAAAAGTTTACGTGGTATTTACTTTTCATCTTGTCTCTGTTTAGCTCATATTAAAGCAGTGTTTCAGCACAGCACTGCTTTGTTTACAGCCGGTTACCAAAGAAACGCTGTATCTGGTGTTCCAGAAGCTCCTGCTGCTGTCCTGCTGTCAGAGAGTTAATCTGCGTCTCTTTCAGAGTTTCTGCTGTTTGTTTCGTTCAGGCATGTAGTATAATTTCAAAGCTAGTCAGAACATTGTTTTGCTACAAATTGGGTTATTATTAAATCAAATTATGTATATTAAAGTACATAAATAAATGATAAGAAATTATATACATTTTATATATATATATATATAGATATATATAGATTTAGGTTAAATAAATATATCTTTATTTTTCTTATTTTTTTCTTTTTCTCATCAAAAGCTGCAAGACAACCCACAATTCAGCAAACGTTTCAGAAAAAAAAATACTACTGTTTCAAATATTGTATGTTGCTCAGTGGAATTTTTTTTTTTTTTTTTTTTTTTACCAAGACATTTAAAAATAACAAATTTTAGAGCTGTAACAACCAGACCATGATACCATGAAACAGTGATATTTCTGCTTAAAGCGGTCCTATTATGCTCTTTTAGAAAGTCTTGTTTTTGTTTTGGGGGTGTACTAGAACAGGCTCTCATACTAGGTTGTTCGAAAAACACATTATTTTCCACATATTTTACATTATTACAACACCTCTCTCCCCAGTCTGGCATGAATGGCTTGTATAGTTCCTTTATCAAATGTAGGCCCGCCTTCTGAAATACAAAATGAGTAGTTTGTTGTAGTTTTTGAAAAGTGGTTTCTGTTAAATAAAATATCTCCTTTTTAAGTGGACATTGAGCTTTGTAACTTTGCAGATCTTTTTCATGCTCAAACAGCAACATTACAGACTAATTAAAGTCGAAAAAGTGAAAAAGCATAATAGGACCCCTTTAAGGTTATCATACCATCAAAATCTCATATCGGCCCATGCCTAATATATATATACATATATATATATATATATATATATATATATATATATATATATATATATATAAAGGCTTTAAATGATGAGTAGCTTGTATAAAGGGCTACAGTTGCGCATGTGAACTTCTTTTTTCTGTCAATAGGTCTTTCAGTTCCATATCAATACCCCCACCCAAATTATTTTTCCATCGCATTTAGTCTCAATTCCTTCCCCCAACCTCTGCCTTTCTTTAAATGAAGTGAAAGAATGAGGGGTGAGGAATGAAGACGTGTAGCTGGTGTGAAGAAACTGCGGCTGGTGCTGCCATAATAAGAGCTGTATACTAATTCAGAACAATGGAGAAGAGTGATTGGATTTGACTCATTATCCAAATGCAGTAATTGAAGCCTAGGGGAGGTTTAAAGAGTGGAGTAGAGAGGCTTTGCCCTCAGCCTTGAACACACACACACACTGACCAACACAGACAGACAAGGACACAGACAGAGGTAGACAGGACTGGCAAGACACAAATGGGGTGAGACAGATGAAAAGAAGGGTACACTGAACTCAGCAGGGGAAAAGAAATGGAGACACTCGTATCTAGTGTTGTAGATGGTAAAACACGGCATTGATTGGCTCATTAAAGGTCCACAGGGTTCCAACACTATTCACAATTACTCAAGAGCAAATAGAAAGTGAGGGGAAGAAGAGAATCACTATCGGATTGCATCTGTAGCATGGTTGCAAAACACATAATAGTGTTTAAGATAAAGAAACAGAAAAAAAGCTTGTTTAAAATAAATGTACCAAGTTTTAAAGAAATATACTGTACTCTTTGTGTTCATGTTGATTTAATTGTTTGTGACTTAAAAAATGTCATGTAATGTAACCATCAATTAAAAAGTATTAACATAATTTGCTTTGCACTGTGTAATGAGCATACACATCTTAAACATTATTTTAAAAAATCGATAAAATGTATTATATTATTATTACGACAACTACTAATACTACATGTATTTATTTATTTATTACAAATATAAGGAATTATTCAAAAACAATAAATATATATAAAATAATGAATTCAATGATTTATTTATTTATTTTTTGATAAGGGCTGATAACATGATATTTTGGTGCAATTAATTATGTTAAAATTATTAAAGCACTTAATGCCCCTGCCTCAGTCTCAGACTTGTACATTATTTTACATTGCATGCATTGAATTTCTTACAATCACAACCACATTCCAAAAATCACCAAACACACAATGAAAGCCCCCACAATCACAAAACCAAACAAAACACCTCACCATATAGTAAAGTGTCTACTGGATGCACACTTCAGAATCTCTGCAGAAGTAGTAAGTCATTCGGGTAGGCCTACTTTTCACCTACTGTTCTATCAATACTATGAATTCAGACATACTATTGTATTTTACTTTTCTACTATATACTATAAAAAGTAGAAAAGTAGGCATATTCATTTTCTCTCTATGAAATAATTTCCATTTCCCCCTCTTTTTTTAAATAAAAAAGTTAAATGAAGTATATTAATCTTGTTAAAAAACTGAAATGTGTTAAAAAATAATTAACTTTTAAATAAATGTTAAAAAATGAATGAGAGAAAGATTCCTCTAATTTTGTGTGATTACGTTTGTTACGTGTCACTTGAGTTCTCTATGCTGTGCACCATGAAAAGGAACAATTACCACTAAACAATTCATCTGGTGACAGACTGGTAAAGCTGTAAAATAAATAAATAAATAAAAATAAATATTAAAGTCAATCAGTTGTAGTGGTTCAACGGATCACAAATCTCACGGTTCAGATCACATTACAGTTTTTGACCCACGGATCAGATCATTTTTCGGATCAGCAAGAAAAGAAAAATATTTCAATTTAACTTGCTTTCCATTTATTACTTAAAGCGAAGTACTTCTTTGATACCATAGCAAATACTACTAGATTAATAATAAAGTTTAAACGTGATTAAAGAGACAAGAGAACAGCCAGTAAAAATAAGAACAAATACACAAATTAAGCATAGATAAATACAACAGAATATGTTACAAATAAAATAAGGTTGGTAGTATTCAAATATAGAAATGTAATAATTAGGGAATCACAGCTGTTTTGTTGTTTAATGATCATTAATGACAGCAGCAGTATTTCGTTTACCTGAATGATTTTTAAGATCATTAAATACAGCAACAATATTAACAGGCTGCTGTCCCTTTAAGACCTGATGCACAGATCCGATATAATGATACACATCTCATCCGATTTCTTTCTCAGCTGTTTTCATTCACTTGAGACATAACTGACTGCATTTACCTGAATGATTGTCAAGATGGGTATTTTATCATAAATTTTTGTGCATGTGTCTGCTCAGAGGATTCAGAAGAGGATTCAGTTCGGTGTTTGCGCGTCATCTGAAACATGTGTGCACGCTTCATGTTTGTGCGACTGTGCGCGTAAAGTAACGAATCGAGTTCCCTTTTGCCTTTTCTCTCTGGTATTGTTACGAACAATTACAAACAAATGACAAACTTACACTATTATGGTTAAATTTTGCAATTAATCCGAGGATCACATGCATGCCGAACCGTGAGGCTTGGTCCGTACGGATCACGGATCAACTACGATCCATTTAACCACTAATCAGTTGAATTGAGCTTAAAATGCTTGATTATCAGAGCTGCCTATCAATTAATGAAGCAATGATTGATTAAGCAATTAGCAGTTCTAATAGTGAGAGGCAGGTCTGTGAGGGATGAAGATACTGCAGACCAGTGAGTGTGGATGCCATCAGCTTCTTCTCCCTCTTTCAGCCCATCTCCAGGCACCACTTAATCGCTCAGTTGCTCATTAGCACACAGCTCAAGCTTTGGAAATCAGCACCATTAGAACCGGCATGACTGCCATGCCAGCACTACACTGATGTGTACGGTTCAAAGAGGGGCCCACGTGTCAGCAGGTTTTGACTCTTGAAAATTAGTTGCATATGACCAAACAATTCTAATTAGTCTAGTTCATGCAAGTCTGTTTAAATGGCCGAATAAATAATTTGTTTATACAATATTCCTTCCAGTTGAGCATTCAGTAACAAACTACCGTTACGAAAAAGAAGTGTATTCAAGTGTGCTATTAGTATACTTCTTTTAAACCAAAAATAGAAAAGTATGCTTTTAGTTTACTTTGTATGTACTTCTCAGAAATGGGCTATATGTACTACTCAGAAATATACTTAAAATGACATTTAAGTATACTTGACTTATTCTTACAAAAAGTCTAAATATATTTGAACTATGCTTGTGCTCCTAGAATCCGTGTTTTCATTGTTATATGGTAGAGGGTGCTAGTACACATCTTCTGTACAGAATTTCCAAAAAAACACAAGTGAAGAAGAGAAAGAAACAACAGATACTAACACATGTAACATGATCATCTGACATGAAACAGCATCAAAACTGTAACGTTATGGAATAAAATTTTATAAAAGTGTTTAAGAAGTGAAATATAATTTCTTAAGTGAACTTAAACCACCACAATTTAATAATATATTGCTCAAGGGCACCCCAGTCGTGGTATTGCCAGCCCGAGACTCAAACCCACAACCTTAGGGTTAGGAGTCAAACTCTCTAACCATTAGGCCACGACATCCCTAATAGAAGTAGACATGCTTATGTGAAGTGCAAATGAAGTTTAGTAGAACTACAAAAAAAATGCTGTCATGTCTTAAGGCCTTGATATACTCAGGGCAAAGTTGGATTTTTTATTCTTCAGTTAGGGGTAAAAAGAAGTTTGATTTAAGCAAGCAGCGCTATACTGTTAGTGAACATCCCAACACTGCTGAGATCTGCGTTTAGATGTATATGTAAATATGTGCTGCATGTTTTCCTCTCAATAACAAAATAAACACACAACAAAAATGACTGCTGTGAGTTTTCAATGACACAGCAGCTGAATAATCAATCGAAGACTACGGATTAATCAGTGAAATAACCAACGATTAGTCGATTAATCGTTCTAATAATCTTGTATTATTGTGATTTGTATAGACATCAGTGTGTATTTTACAAAGTTTTTGCTAGTACTTATGTGTATTTAAATGTCTAAAACATAAAATGAACTTCATGCAGTTTAAAACACTCTATAGTTTTGATATATGATAAGCTTTGAATGAGTGTCTCTCTCGGTCTCTGCGCCAGTCAAAGTGTGAAAGCAGATTTGATTTTTGCATTTTTCACATGACACATAAATGTTCTATACATCAAATGTTGATATGCATCAAGGAGTTTAAATACTTTTTAAAGAGACAAGCTAGAAAGCTACTACCTGAGCAACTACCTGGCAACCATCTCAGCATCTAGGAAGTGAGTTTTGCAGAGAAAAGCACTACTCACTATTTCTTCAGAAAACTTAAAAACCTAGTTTCCTGTCTATCAAATGGCAAATGCTCAAACACATAGTGAAGTAGTGAAACTGAGTAAGAGAAGCTAAGACAACAGACTTAAAAACAAAAATACTTTTACCCTTAGTGGAAAAGGCTGAAGGTCACTTTGTGTATCTCTTCCCCAAGCATCGCCTGTCTCTCTCTCTACAGTCTTTTCCCCAGCTCTCTGGCTATCACAACCACCCGCACCGAACCCAATTACAGCCCAGCACTGCTTCCCTTGTCTTACTCACACACACACACCCATGTGTCCACATCACACCACACACCTCTCCCGGTGCAACACATCACACCCCATCACATGTGTCTCTGCACCCTCCATCAGCCTCATGGCCGGGCCAAGAGAGAACGATGACTGGAACCACTTGGATTAAGATTAGGACTCGGTCAGAGTGAGAGACTAATGAGCAGTGACCGGCGATACAGAGTGCCATGCACTTCCTGTTGAGGACAGGATGTGACTTGCGCAACATGACTGACCCATCACACTTACCTTGTGTTAAAACACATTTACCACAAACATTGTCTCACCCTGAGACTTCCTGAGACCAGTGTGTCAGTGTTTTAACCACTCTCTGTTCCTACCCCCGTATTGTGAATTATAGCCAGGGAGAGAGAGAGAGTAATTCAGGGCATGCTACAGTCTCAGAGTCCTGTGATTTCATTTGCGTAGGGGTAATAAAACTACTTCATAGGGCAAAGGATGAAACCAGTGGAATAATGCCACCAGAGACTTTGGTTAGTCCGGCCTGTCATAAGATAATGGCAGCCGCATTATAACGGATATAAATGGAAACTCAATACTGCCTTCCCTAATCAAAAAGAGGAGAGGGAGGGAGCATGTAGGCCAAGAGGGGAGAGTGGAGTGCGAAAGTCAAGGAGAAACAAAGTAAGACAGTTTTGATGGATTTGTCAGAGACTTGTCCTTAAATCGAGTTGTTTCTCCACTCTCTAAACCTGATAGCAGAAGCACAATAGCTTAATGTCTATTTAATGCTTCTGTTTTCATCTAGATGTCATTGTTTTTAAAGTAAAATCTGCAAGATGTTTCTAAAATGTTCTCTGTATATTGTGTGAATGTCACTCTTAATTAAATTTGAGCAGTGGCTTTTAAAAATATGTCTAAATTCTTACCCTTATTACTTTGGGGAATAATCACAATGTATATATGTAAAACCAAACTGAAACCTTTGGCAAACATTTGCATCAACATTCGATCAACCAAATAAATGTACAATCAGTAAGCAGTAATTTTAATGTGGCTAAGGCCCAGACACCATTACTGCTAGATCAAAGTTATTTTACTTTCACAAATCTCTGTACATTTTTTCCCTACTTGTCACTGTGAGGCACGACTGAGGCACTAATTACTAATTTATTTAAAGTTTCCAATAATAAGGGGGTTACAAAGATAAATTTAGTAGCATTTGCTAGCCATGTGATCAGCCCACCTTATACAGAATCTTTTATAGGCTTTTATAGGCCACTGATATGACTTGAGTCTTCTTATGAGAGTAAATATCTGTTGTATTCACTTCTTTAGGGATTAAAACAGTTCCGCCATCTGCACCTAATGAAGTGTGAAAAATATAATTTAGAGCACTAGATAATCTGCTCTTGCACAAACAATACTGGCGTTGTACCTGTGTTCACAAAAGAGTCTCTTGTTTACTCCTGTCTCAAATAGCTGTGCTACGAGGTGACAGGTGTTCCTGTTTTTATGTCCCCTTATTTGGTCACATTTGTATATTTGCTTTATTATATGCTACCCCCACATCAGTCTCTCTGTCTGTCTGCCCTTGGATACTGTTGATAATTATTAAATGGTGGTAGAAAAGATAAACATTCATATACACTCATGCAACATCAGTACATACCAGAACAAAGTGATGACATTCACACACTGGTGTGAAAACCAGACGTCTCCATAATGCCCATCCCACAGCACGCACACACACAAACACACATACGAATACGAATAAAGGAAAATGTGCAGACCAGACCAGACAGCAGATAATGCAGGGCTTCAGACACTGCCTGTGTCTCTCATCAGTGGACACACACACACACACACAGACAGACAGGAGAGAGAAGCATCTTCAAAGGCCCATTTGAAAGAACACACCGCCGTCACTCTCGCTCGCTCCCTCTCCTCCCACACTCCCAATATATATTCAAAGGCCATCCATTAACCTTTCACTCGCACAGACCTGTCTGTGATCTACTGCTCTCAGCTCATGCTTTGAAGAACACAGTGCTTTTCCACCAACAGCCACGTGGAGAGGAGAGGAGAGGAGAGGAGAGGAGAGGAGAGGAGAGGAGAGGGAGAGGAGAGGAGGATAAGAAAAAGGGACAAAAAAAAAAACAGATGAGACAAAAAGAAACAAAAAAACAAAATAAGAACAAGGAGAGGAGAAGAAAGATGAGACACAATGCGAAGAAACAATTCCAAAAGATTCCAAATGAGAAGAGGAAAGCATAACAAGAAAACACAAGATTACATGAAATGACATACAAAATGGAAGAGGAAACAAAACAAAAAGAGGACAGACAACACTAGACAAGATAAGATAAGACAAGATAAAAAAAAAAAAAAACATATGATGAGAGATGGAAAAAATCAGAAGAAAAGGTGTATTTACTGTGTATATGCTAAAGAGAGACCCAAGAGAAAGAAACACACATATTTCAACACAGTAAGACTCACCTCCAAACAGATCACAGATTGTGCAAACAGTAAGACTCCCCTTCCAACTGTATTCATGCTCTGATTAAGCAGCAGAGCTGCTGCTTTATTTATGCATTAAAATCAGCCAATACATGTATGAATTCAACCCTCATTGCTTCAAAAGCCCATGAATGCTGCATCCATGCAACCCAAACAAATTCCTCTCTCATTAAACATTCAGGCAGGAAAGAACAGCAAAACAGCTGGTCCTCTAGAGCTGAATGAGAACTCGAGAAGAGGAGAAAAAAAAGAGAGAAAAAATGTGCGTGTGCACACTGCAGGACCACAAGTCTTTCCACAAGAGCAACCATGAAGTGAGGACTTAAGTGTGTGTAAGATGAGGACAGATTGGAGCAGTCAGAGGGCCCGCTGCTGCAATCACACACACACACACACACACACACACACACACACACACACACACACAGAGATAAATAAACACATAAGTACTAAATGAAACTGCCATGTCAAGACTTCACGCACCCATGAGTGGTCTGTACGCCACCCCATTAAAGAGTACTAATGTTGTTTCAGCACACTCTGCACAGTAATCTGCACATTTTCAAGCAGTGCAGGAAGCAGATATTTTGGCTGTTTGTTTACAAGGGGTGTGTGTCTGCATCTGTGCTTTGAGAGTCTGGAGGCAGAATCTGAGACATGCTTCAGACGAGACATAACACAATCGACTACATTCTGAATAAAGTGCTGTGACAGTGAACAGCACTAACCAAGCTGAATTAAGTTATTTAAAGAAGGACTGTGCAGTCACCAACTGGAATTGCAGGAATAATAATTGTTTCCAGGTTTCTCTAACACTCTGGCATCTAACAATGTTCAGAACAAGGAGGTATATTATATCTGAAGAAAGCTATCCTTTAGCATTCCCATTCATCTCAATGGACAGCTGTTTGGGTGCCGCAGGACCCTATTATTTTGCTCAGGGGTGTTCAGTTCTGCAGCCAGCTCTTTTTTTTTTTTAATCTTTTTCTTTAGCCCATTACCTGAGCCAGCCATAAAACCAATGTGACTAAAACAATGGGAGTTGAAATTTAAAGCATTCCAGTCATTCTGCATTCTGCATCCTGCGTTTCATCCACCGCCAAATGAAAACAATCAACACTCTCACGGCAATTCGTGACTGTTTTACTTTTGGTGAATTGGTGGGTAATTTCCAACTTACATTTTCTCACGAGATCGGTTTGAAATAACTGGTGAAACATCACTTTAGTTGCATCTTGGAGAAGATGTTAAATGATGCCTTGGAGTTAAGTAACATTTTATCTTGATGATGATAATAAATAAATAAATAAATAAATAAATAAATACAGACATACAGAAATTCTCTTTACTCTTAGAAAAAGGTACCCAATCCATAAGGTACAAAAACTTATTTACCCCGTAGTGGCACATATTGGTACCTTAAAAGTACAGATTACTACCTTTTGAAAGGGCACTTTCAGTGGCAGTTTTGTATCTTTTTTTTTTTGAGAGTGCAGAATAGATATTTGTGATTTCATATGAAGAATACTGCATTTTTTTCCATTTTAACATCAAATATGACACAGAAACAAGTACATATCTGAGAAATAATTCTTTTGGACTGTGGTGTTAGAGTACAAAGTCTAATTTTTGTTTCTTGAGTGGATAGTGGACAAGCTACAGAGAGTGATACTTGAACACTACTGTCAAATCAATAAATCCATTGTGACATCTATTATAGGCAGCCAGACAAAAGATACTAGGCAAAAGTTTCTGTCAGGGCTGTAGTGTAGTGTAGTCTGACAAACTGAGCAGTGGTTCACATGCGGGGATACAAATTCAAATCTGGCATGCAACATGACATTTCTATACCTCCGATTTCCCAACATGCTATACGGTAGGGTTCCTCAATTAGTTTTCGCTGCGGGCCAAATTCTGCCAACAATACCAAGCCAAGGGCCACTGACCTATATATATATATATATATACATAATTATTATAATTATTATTATTGTTATATTGTTGCTTTTGTTAAAGTAATCAGAAGATGGTCACAGGATAAATATTCAGAGGTAGTCTGTTTTATTCAAACAATTATGAACATTTTTGCATTCAGTTACAGAAGAACTGGCCTGTTGAATATTAAAAACAAATGAACAAACAAAAAATCTGGATCTCCATGTCTACCATGCAAATCAATTGTTCCTGCTCATCTCCAGAATGGATCTCTTCTCTCCACTTTCCCTAATTGCAGATTCAATTATTAGATCTTTCAGCATTAATATTTTATATACTTATTTTGGGGGGATCAAACTGTAACACTGTGTGTCCCAACCAGACATGATGCGACACGATAAAAAGTAGGCTATCTTTTCCATGTAGTTTTTGTCCTGACCACTCGCGACAGCGACACGTGACAATAAGCTTTTACGTTTTTATTTTCTGCAATGTTGCGGCAGGAACAACATACAAAATATGACAGTGATAATCTCAGGTAATGATTATATGCTTTATTCAATGTAAAAAGTGTCTAATGTGAGTTTGAATTTTATTTTGCTTGATCTTTATAGCCATAGTGAAATCAACAATAGATATTTTACCTCAGATCTTGAAAATAATTTAGGCTAAAGCAAACTTACGTTAAAACTATGAACTCACTGCGAACCAAAATCCATAACAAAGATAGTATCACTCACTCACTCACTCACTCAAAACTGTTCAGTCCATTCACATTTAAATCGTCGATTTTCAGTGTCCACTTTTATATACCTGTCACATCGTATATCTACACTGGATGCAACAAAGCATTGCAAATCATTTGAACTTTGTGTCAGCGCGTCATAAATAGAACGAGTCAGCAGTTTTCTGTCAGGGATTTGTCGCATGGCTGCGCATCATCCAGTGTAGACAGCATCACTGATTATAATAAGTTCTATTGTATTTTGTTGCGTGGCGCCGCTCGCATCCGATGTACAATGTAAGTTAATGTCGGTTTCTGATGCTGCGTTCGAATTTTCATGCCACATTATTTGAAATTAGCACAGGCCAAACATTTTTCTCTCAACATTGAGGAACCCTGCTATACGTTTTGCTTTGAAATAACCATTTTTCACCATCAAATCAATTACTTAAGGATTTTTTGAGTTTTAAGCTACTTTTTTTCTGTTGAACATTCTGTTTCACTCAGGAATACATCAGATTACAGATGTAAAATGGGTTGCAAACAGCACTTGGTGTCGACTTTAAACTGATTACACCGTTCAAAAGTAAAGTGAAAATATATCTACTCAGCGAACCAATCAAACGACACGACAATCATCGGCAGTGCTGCTTACCCTACGACATTTCCGAGCGGCATGAAACCATCCATGCTCCCGGCATCAACGGTGAGCGATGTCTGACATTAATTTGTGTCACTCAACATCTCAAGGTCTCACTCAATAGAAAAGCCATAAATTAAGTCTTCGAGGGAGAATATTTAACAAATGAATGAGCATTAGAGTGAAGAGTGACAGTACTAGGCTGCAGAGTGGGAATATTTCACTGCGATTCAGGAGTGTGAGATCAAGGTGTGAGCGCCAGACTGAGAAGTGATTTTATGTGAGTTGTGAGAGCGTTACATGGAGGCGTCAGAGTATTAGACTGAGTAAAATTATGAGACACGCTGGAGAGTGTTTGAGTGAGCTGTTAAGTGTACCAGACAGTGTTGTACAAATGAAGAAAAATTAGACTCTGAAAATGTGTGGACAAAAGGAAGTATTAAGGGGATCAGAATGTGAGAAAGGAAGTGCAGAGGAAGTGTGTCCGTACATGCGCACGAACACACACACACACACACACACACACACACACACACACACACACACACACACACACACACACACACACAGATGCACACTCAATGTTTAAAAAGTGTAGATCTATAAGCATGCCTATGATTATTAGTTTTGACATTTAAACATTGGAATTTGGAGGAGATAAAATGTCCATTTAGAGAAATATATAAAAATGTATTTGCTTTAGATTTCAATCTAATTTGTCACATTTCCCTAAGATAAAACCTGAAACTGAATATATGACATATCATATATATAGAAAACACTCATTTCCATTCATCATCAGTCTATCAAATCAAGCTTTTAAAGGTATAGTAGGCGATTTCAGAAAGGCTAGCAATAGCAGGCAACCTTTGAAAGCAGGATCCCACCCTCCCTGCAAATCACTCTCCAAAGCCACGCCTCCTCCAAAACACATGAACACGCACAGGCAGACCAGATTAGTCAGACTACCTAACGTCTCATTCACCGGTGAGAAAACATTACAGTACAAAGCACATAATATTATAACACCTTCCATTATCGCTCGCTCTGCAGCAGCGTAATGCAGAGGTCTGCAAACACATACATTGACAGGCAGGCAGGACAGCCTATTGTAAAGTTCGGACCGAATAATCTTATTGGTTGAACATTGTATGGTACTACGCCTTCCACAGATGATAGAAATAAATACATGTGAAAAGACTTTCAAAAAGCATAACAAAAAATGTTTTTGAAACAAATCACCTACCCTGCCTTTAATATGTCCATTAATTAATTACATTAGATTATATTTGACAAAGTAAACTGTAAATAAAAAACATTATATGTATGCATAGTTTTCAAATACCCATACATGTACAGTATGGTCAGAAAGTCTAAGGCTTCTATTGTGCATTTCTTTCACCACATATTGTACTGCCATCATAACCATTTGACAAATTAACATGAATTTCATAATATCTTTATATATTTGGTTTGTTCCCCTTTAACTTTAATGTCAGCAGCACTTGAGCTACATGAACTCCACAAGTACATTGTGGATCATACATCATACATTTTTTACCCTGATTTACAGAAGACACCCACTAAAATGTAATTCAGTATAACAAGAGTTTATATATATATATATATATATATAAATGTCAGGCATATTTAGAACCAGAATCATTAGAAAAGTCTGTGTAAGGATCACAGTGCAGACCCCAAAACATAATTAATTGTAATATTTTACACTTTATCACTCTTTGCCTCTATCCTTCAAACCACTAGGTTTTACAAATTTGTTAGATGTTTTTTAATCATTTAAAATATAATTTGTATGATCACTCTTTCTTTAATATTTTAATAAGTACAGGTCATAAACAGTATGTTGTTTCCTTTTTTATAAATATAGCTGTTACACTGATGATGGAATACTTATTTCACTCATATTTTGACATTTTATTTTCATTAGGTTTTTTGAAATAATAAAGTAGACATTTTACTTGCATTTACTAAGCTTTCTATGTATATAAAATCACTTTTGTAAATTTAATTTGACACAGACACCAAAATGGGATGTCCTGTCTCATAAACATACCATTTGGAAACAGTAAGATTGATAGATACATTGATTATTTATTTATTTATCTTTATTTTAAAGATGCTCACCAAGGCAATAAATAAGGTTTAATGTATTCCTGTTATGGCAAATCTGAATTTTCAGCAGCCATTACCTCAGTCTGTCACTGCTGAAAGCTGTTTTTCAGAATTCTCTGATGAAGAGAAAGTTCAAAAGAACAGCATTTATTTGAAATGGCAATCTTTTCTAACATTATAAATGTATATATTTATAGTCTCTCTGTGTGTCTGTGTTTATTCACTGGAGTATAAAATTGTGACAACCAGCCTCAGTCTCTTATATACACAGTATATACATCCTGAAACACACACACACACAGCAGAACAGCAGAAATGAGAAACAGAATTTTGTGCTCTGTGTGAGTTTGTGTTAGTTGTGGCATGCTTTAATGGCAACACAAGGCGATCAATGAACCCATAGAGCATCGAAAGTTTCCTTATTTCTCCAAATAGCCTGAGCTAGCAGCACAACCTTGATAATACTCAATTGATTATTAATGCATTATTAATCCAGAGCCAGGTCACAGAGACAGCTGGAGGCACTCATGCACACACACTCTCTCACACACACACGTGTGCACGCACACGTACAACACATTGATGAAGCGGCTCCGTGCCCGGGGCCAAAACGTGTCTAATGGAACACTGAGTACATCACATCAATTCACAGCAGCAGAACCAGGCAAATTAAACACAGGAAATACAGCGGCCACCAAATACACCTGGACAAGCAAACGCTGCACGCTCCCCTGCTCTCTGGACCTGGCACGGGCCCCACAGAGCAGCAGATGGTGCGATGGTGTCGGAGTGTAAGGGCACTAGCTGGACAGACCCCCGCTACCTCCCCCCATCCCCAGACCTCAGGCCCATCACATCTACACTGGCTTTACTGCCACATGTGTCCCTCCATCCACCACACACTCTGACAACTCATTTACATCCACAATGACCCATTTATAGAGGCTGAAGAGACCAGTCTTACTTCAAATGGCACTTCCATTCTAACTTACAGGTATTAGTATACAGTCCGTTCTACTGTTGTTTCAGTAATAGTTTTGTGTGTGTGTGTGTGTGTGTGTGTGTGTGTGTGTGTGTGTGTGTGTGTGTGTGTGTGTGTGTGTGTATGTGTGCATGTGTGTATTCTCTTCAAAAGACCAAAGTCTGGTTTCTTTGATTAGTGTGAAATTTGTTGTGAACTGGGGATTGAACCAAAGAACCACACTCATGTTCTGGTATTTACACAGATTTCACAAATTGATTTGATTACGATTCACAAACTCTTGATTAGTTTCAGTTCATATTTCGGTTAGCTAATGATTAATCGGAATAATTATCAGGTACAGTAAGAATAATTTTTTTCTCAGTCTCTCAACTAACAGGGAACCCTGTCAAAAATATTAAAAATGTTTAGATACAAATATTATCACTGAAAAAACCCATATACACATATTAAAATTACACATATTAAAATTACACCTGAGGCAGTTTTATATCTTTTGAATTATATAATTATATCTAGTCCAACTTATTGTTGGAATTTGTCATATCATGACATATTTATTTAAACATACAATAAATGAGCTCACTAACAGGTTAAGTAAAAAAATGAATATATAATGTAGTGCATATTTTATATATATATGTATATATATATATATAAACGTGAATGAACACATATATATATATATATATATATATATATATATATATATATATATATACGTGTTCATTCACGTTTATTTCTTGGTATAACAAGTAGTAAAGGACTGGTTCACAGCTCACATTTGCTTGAATTGAGATGGCTACAACAATGTGTCACATCACAGAGTGTCAAAACAGCATTTATGGTTTGAATTTCCAGATTAAATTTACAATACTTGAGAGCTGAGAGTTTCAGATCAAAGGAAAGAAAGCACAAAGCTTAAATAATGTATAGTAGCATTTTGTTTAAGCATCAGCAGAAGACTAAAACAGTATTAGTAAAACAGAAAACTAGTAAAGTATTAGCAAATCGATTACTAATACTAATACTAAATTATTAGTAAAACAGCCAACGAAAACATTATTAGGTAACAGTTTTGATTCTTAAATTCCAACATCGATCAAAGACAAAGAATCAATACTGGTTTGTAAATATGAAATTAAAATCGATTCATCAATCTTAGAACCCGGCCCTATATTTGAATTGATCTTGATGTTAGTGGCATCCTTAAGAGAACTTAAGTTTGATAACTTTAAATTTAGGTTGTTAGCTCAGGTAAGTTCTATGAGGTTAACCCACAAGTTATTGCTATGGATTACTGACTGACTACTGCTATTGACTTATAATTAGCTAAAAACTACAAAATGAAGTGAATCAAATGGATTTGAATTCAATAAAATTGTCAATCAGACTTGGGCTTTAAACATAGTCTTCACAAGTGAGTGAATACTTCCAAAACTATAGTCAGTTTTCTCTTTCATGGAGTCAGAATAAAGAGAATCTTTTCAGTACTAACAGATCTGGCTTAATGGCAAAGATATTAGAAGGCTTCTCTATCACGCCTTGAGTATTGAGGTTAGAAACAGAAAATGTATGCATGAAGGGGCTACAAACGTCTAATGTGTTGGCCAAGCATTTGCATCTGCGTTGGTGTACCTGTAACCTTAAGTTACCAAAACATGTCTGAAAATGACATTAGAAATTCCAGAAAACAACAACAACTTCTGCAGCTTGCTGTGCAAAGATCTGAAGAAGAGTAGGTAGAGTACAAACCCTGGGCAGAGGGGCTGACGTTGCTCAGGGCGATGGTGCACGTAAAAAGGATCCAGAGAGAGAGAGCCATGCTGTGGACGGAACAAGGGGTGGTGGGGGGAGTGCGGGTCAGCGGGCGCTTGGATGCGGGGCACTCCTTCCCTCACGCCCTCTCACTGACGGAGAACCTGGTGAGAAGAGAACGACAGAGACAAATGAGAAAGAGAGATCAATACTAATAGCAAGACCTAAATTCTTACTGTCGGCCTTTCCCTTCTGTGGCTTAATAAAAAAGCGGTACTGCCCTGTAATTCTGTTCAATCTATCAAAGTGAGTAGCTCGCTATTGCTCCAACCAGATCCGTGCTTTCTGGCTCTGCACGCCCCATTTCATGTTGCACTTATTCAACATAATTGAGAGAAGCTCTAGGCAAACACTTGGCGCCGGTCAGGTGGAGTTAGACGACTAGAGCTGAAGGGCAGCCATTTTGTTCTCGCTCTAACACGGCAACAGCTGTTCACTTTCCAACACAGCTATTCTATGATGCTGTTTGCCAGTAATTTAGTAGATACCAAGTAAACAAAAACGAAACTTATGCTGTTATATGGAATCGAATGAATTGATCAGACTGAGGCCAGAAACATGGAAATATCAAGCAATGCAAGTTGTTACGTTCCAAAATGTGTCCAGATTCAAGTCCTCTTTTAAGATCAGTTTTCTCTTTTAGGTCAACCTTTGTTACAGTGGAGCAAATATTTGCAGAGAATCTGGGTAAAAAAAAAAAAAAAAACATGTACTGCTTTGTAATTCTGTCAAAGCAAGACGCCCAATGTTGCTCCGACAAGATACATGTTTACCGCATAACACTTTACATTGCAGTTATTCAAAATAAATGAGAGAAGCTTTAGGTGCAAACTGAGGAAAAATCAGGTAGATGGCTAGAGCTGAATGGTGGCCATTTTGTTCTAGTGTTAACAAATCAACAGCTGTTCCCTGTCCAACACAAATATTCTGTGTTGCTGTTTGGTGATAATTTAGTAGTAACCACATAAACAAAGCAAAACATCTGCTGTTCAAATATGAATTTGAATGAATTGTTCAGACCGAGGCCAGAAACATGCAAATGGTTCAAGTAATGTAATCTCATTTTTACATGTTTTAGGTACAGTTAGATGGCTTAACCCTGTTGAAAAATCTAGCATAAACTAGCATGAATTCCATGCTGAAGTTGTTTTAGTAATTTTTCTATTATTAATCAATGTTATCTGAAGTTTTGATTAAAAATAGTACAAATTCAAACCAGTGAATCGTTTCAAAAGATTTATGTTCTGTTTCAAAAGATCTGTGCACAAATCAGTCTAAAAGATTGCAAAACTAAAACATTCAGAGATATGAAAACAAAGAAAAATCCCAAATAACAGCATAATAATAAACAGCTTGTTCAATAACAGGGGGGTTATGAGAAGTGCTAATGCTAATGAAAGTTCAAAATTGAAAATTGTTGTTTTTAAAGACTTGCTAATGCTAATTAGCAAAAAAAAAAAAAAAAAATACTAATCTGAGAACTTGTGTCAAAATCCAGCTGTCAGTCACTGATTCCAAAACGTGTGTTCATAGTAAAAGGTATATTGATTTGTGGCTGTGAGTCAGTTGTAGTTGTGCTGTCTGCTCATCTCTTGTCTTTTTTTCTGTTCTTGTTGTTCCTCTTATCTTCAGTGGTTATGCTTGTTAACTGTGTCATCACTAATGGTCAATCATCACTTGTAGACTGCATCTACTTTATTTCACTAACTGCAACACTGCTTCAGTGTTACTTTTACTCTATGGATTGGGACCATATGAAAACTGAGCAGTGTTTATTTAACACCGAAGGTTTTGCTGTGCCATTACTCAGCTTTCTCTTTCAGGTAAACTAGGAACAGTCTGATGAGAATCTTGCTGCAATAATAATAATAAACTGTACTGTAAATATACTTATTCTGTTGAAGCCAGATGTCCACTGTTGCTCTGACCAGATCCATGTTTTCTGGCTTTGTACGGCCCATTTCACATCACACTTACTCAAAATAATCGAGAGAAGCTCTGGGCACACACTTGACGCCAGTCAGGTACAGTTAGAAAGCTAGCACTGAACGGCGGCCATTTTGCATTTTGTTCTGCACTAACACGGCAACAGCTGTTCCCTGGCAAACACTTCAGTTCCAGTCATTCCAGAGCTTGATTGGACGTGACATACTGCATATGCATGGACGTGAACGTACGGCCCACTGCAGGACATGCAACATGCAAATGCCAAGAGTGGCCATTCTGTGCACGTTTAACTGAGAAATACGAAGGTATAAAGAGGCTCGGGAAGTGAGAGCGAGGGAGAGAGAGTGGACAGTTTCGAGTCAGTACTGCCAGAGGGCTCACACATCTCATTTGCCTAATGAAATAAATCACAGTCTGGAAGTTTCTTTCATTTGTTCTTGGAGGCTGCTCTTCCTTCAGGGCTGAAAGGGAAAAAACGATAGAAATGCATTGAATTATTAGAGCTAATGCTGCCCCTGCTGTGCGTTCAGAAAGAACAGACAGACTGTTCTGCGTGTTTATTGGGACGAGAACCTGTGTGTGTGTGTGTGTGTGTCTCTCTCTTTAAAGGGATTCGCTTTGATCCTCATAACCCTCTGCCCACTCTTTTCATTGATCTTCCCTAGTCATAGATGTGAAAAATAGATTGGCAATAAAAAAAGGGAAATCCACACACACACACAATTTATTTTTTTCACTGGCGTATGATTTTAATACTGAAGGAAAAGTCAGGTTTTTCTACTTTTTGAGGCCATTTATTGCCCTATAATGTAGATCAAACCAGTACACACAAACTAATTTTGCAAAAACACTGACTACTGTATGTGTGGTAAGCTGGGTTGAGCCAAGCTTGCAACTTATTTAACTTTCACAGGGTAAAACAGAATATTCTGTGAGAAATCATGTAAGGTGGCACTTGATTTTATTCATTAGAATTTCAATGGATCATTGGAAGCAGATAAATAATATACTTTTAATTACTCTCCTGTGCGGCCTTGATTATATGAGAAAAAAATATAATAAAATAAAATCGATTAAGAGGCGGGGGAAAAAAGCTGTTAGAGTTAAAAAAAAATTAAATAAAAATAAAAAGATTGCGCTGATGAATCATGCATAATTAGACCAGGCGCATTTATTTCAAAGTTACAAAGTTCCACCTCTTGAAACATTACATTTGAAAAGGACATTTAAGGGTTTGTCCCTATTTAAATAGACAATAGCCTTTAGTTCACACTAGTGGTCTTTTTATGTTCAGCAAGGCTGCATTTATTTGATTAAAACTACAGTAAAAACAGTAAAAACTCTAAACATTATTAACATTTAAAAAAACTTAATTCTATTTTAATATTTTTTTAAATGTAATTTATTACTTTGGTGCAAAGCTGAATTTTCAGCATAATTACTCCAGTCTTCAGAGTCACATGATCCTTCAGAAATCATTCTAATATGCTGATTTGATGCTCAAGAAACAGTTCTTATTATTATCAATGTTGAAAACAGTTGCGATGCTTTATATTTTTGTAAGAACCGTGACTTTTTTTTCAAGGATTCTTTGATTAATAGAACGTTTAAAAGAACAGCATTTGAAATAGAAATCTTTTTTAACAATGTAAGTCTTTACAGTCACTTTTAATCAATCAACACATTTTTGCTGAATAAATGTATTATTTTCTTAAAAATAAATAAATAAAAAACTTACTGACCCCAAAAGTTTAGGTCTCAGCTGTGAACCATGCCAAGATGATTGCTAATGCTATTCAAGCAGGTGGTGTGAGGGGGAAGGACACTCTAATTCCAGAGCATTTCATTGGACAAAAATGTATAAATGCCCACATGTCCAAGATGAATCATCAAGATGACTTTAGGGGCTCTTTAAAAAAAATGATCAGTTTCAGATTTCAAGTTCTTGCATTCAGTGTCAATCGTCCAGCTAGGCAGCAGTTTGCACATCCTCTGCTTCCTCTCAGCTTCCATCCATTCCATTCACTCTTCCTACTCTCTCCTTCATCATTCCAGCCATCGCTCCATCCTCCCTCTCTCCTCCCCATGACCTTCTCTGATATTTACCCTTCTCTCCTGTGGCACAGCAAAAAAAAAAAAAAAACACAGCTACCAGCATAAGAGAAAGGACTGACCAATAAAATCGGCCATGACAGAAAAACAGCCCGGGCGTGCGGGCAAGACAAAGCATCAAAGTCTTGGAGATACAAAAAAAGGAAAACAAACATGGAAGTATGCACAGAGCCTTTCCTTCTGCTGTCTGCATGTTACTAATGGTCAGAAAATGCTCCCCACCTGGGAGGCACCACTGTCTCTATTTTTCCTCTTGCTTTTGTAGCTGTTAATAAGAAAAAAATTGTCTTTCAACCTCTTTCTTTTGATCTTGCACAATGGCTCTCCTGCAGTCCCAGCTAGGACGGATGGGAGAGAGAGTGAGAGAAAGGTAGAAAGCAAAAGAAAGAGGTGCAGCAGGCGGTCTTGGGAGCCCGTGCTGGTTGAGAGGGGAGCAGTGCAGCGTGGGTATTCACTATGAGCTTGCCTTAGGGCAGTGACTGACCTTTTGCTCTGATCTGATCTGCCATTATCATCAGTGTTGCTGTTCCAGTGAAGAGAATGGTAATATTTCTCCCAGCGCAGAGGGATAGGTGGATAAGCTCTTGCTCTTATCCAGAGGATCCCATAGGAAAGAGAGATCACTTATGTAATCTCTTTAATGTCTCATTTGTTTCTCTTAGTCAGCACTGACATTAAAGGAAGAGTAAATGGAAGTTTCTTCTTAAAGTTGCGATGAGACAAAATAATGTGATGTACAGTAAAACCAAGTGAAATTAATTATTGAGAAAGACTAAAATGTATGAATGGGCTTGGTTCAATCCATTGGTTGTTGATTGGATAGAGCTTAAAGCCGACTGTGAGATACTAAATGACTGGAGAAGATATTTAAATGAAAAATTATGAGGTCAAAAAATGCTTGAAGCTTGGGAAAAAAGAAACTAATAATAGATTAAGCAATAGGATCAAGAACATGCAATTAGGAAATAGATGAATTTTAATTGAATATCTTTGAGGCTAAAAGTGACTAAACTAAAGCTAAAAGTGCAATAAAATTAATAAAAAATTTATAGACATACATAAAACAACTTAATCTACAAAAAATGACAAAAACACAGCAAAGTTACTAAAATTTTAAATAAACTGAAAATGGAAAATTTAAAAAGATTCAAAATATTAATAAAAACTATAATAATATCTCAATGAAAAAAAAAATTGTCCTATGTACCAATTTCTTACAAAAATAATAAAATAAAATAAAATTATATTCACACATGCAATGAATGTAATGTATATATATATATTAATGAATAATTGCAGATAATATTAATGAATCTTTTTGAAAATGATTTAGCTGTATAAAAGACAGTAAACATTAATCAATATGTCTTCTTTTATGTTCTTTAAGACTCCTGAGCTACAAAAGAACAAACTTTTAACTATAAAATGGACCAAAAAAGGGAGGAAGATGAATGAATAATGTGCATTTGAACATCTATTTATCTGGAGACAGCCTTGTTCCAAGGCAAATAACTTAATTATCCAGTTACATTAGATCATTACTATAATCACCACAATCATTATTATCTATTTGCTTAGTAGACACACTCATCTAGCACGACGCGCCATACATCTATTTTACACATGCCGCAGGTTGCTCAGAACCACTCACTGCCTCGTTCGATAATGTATGTTCATTTATTTTGAGGCAAGAGGCAATTGCCCACTACAAAGCAAGCTTATGTTAGAGAAAGATAAAGCAGAAAATGATGGCGAATAAGATCAGCACAAAAACAGCATCTAGTTTTGGCAAATCTACAACAAATTTGTATACTGAAATGCAAAGAAAAATGCAACAATAACAAAGTGAATCTTATGACTTAAAGATTTTTCTTTTCATTAGTGTAATTGGATAGTTGCACTATTTAAGCTATATATTTCTGCTATCCTGTGCAAAGTAAAGCTATTTCCTGTGAATATGTGACTTCTAATCTTCCAATATTTACGCCGATCTTCCGACTTCTAATCTTCAAATTCATTAGCAGTTATAGATGAATAACTAGACAAACAACTAAGTACAGTAAATGGTCAAATTATGTGTGCAATAAACCAGTGTTAATGATTATGATAATACATTTAAATAATAGTTTGCAATATTAAGCAGAACAATATTAAGCAATATCAAAATTAAGCAGAAATCAAACTGAAAGTAGCCGACAGCGGAAAAATTCATAGTAAAAACAGCCACGGCAGCTCTTATGTTAAAAATAAGGTGGATATATGTAAATTACATTACTGTCATTATTTTCAGCTCGAACATACATCCTTTATAACCTTGCACTCAAAACTCAGAAAATGCGCTGTTAACAAATTAGCATAGTTCATGTAGCGCAGTAAATTGGATGCTAACGCAAACAGAGGACACAAACAAACACTGCTATCAGTAGCAGCAATTAATTCTTAGTGAATTTCCTCAAATTTTTTTTTTTTTCTTCTCTCGTTTACCTCTGAATAATATTGTGGTTCCCTGTTTGCGGTTATCAGCAGCTACATTAGCGTTACGTAAACTTAGCTAATGCTTATCTCGTAAGTGGTGGTAAGGCATTTTGTGGTTATTCGGCTTTCTGGTGAGCTCAATGCAAGAATAATGACAGCAGCTTCATCTTTTAGAGAGCGGATCGTTCACTCGGACCGGTCAGGAACGCTAGATTAAATTCCTACAATTAGTCGTCCGAGACATTAGCGCATGACTGGGAACTGAGCTTCCAGAGATGTAATTCATTTATTAGCCTCTTGACCCCTCTAAAGTAATCACCTCTCAAATGGAGATAATCGCCACATTCTTCCTTTTTAAAATCCGGAGACATGCCATGAAATATCATTACCGTTGTCTCCCGCACACCTCCATCCCTGTAAGTCTCCATATCGTTCTATGCCCTCTACCATCAAACTCCTGTTTTACCAGACAAAATTATGACAGTCACCGGTAAATTCAATTTAATGAGATGCAAATTTGGTAAAAGGACAATTTGGGCCGCTCAGGTTGATGTCGTTATGCATGTCAAAAATTCCTCATTAGCAGACGCCTATGAATCGGATTACTGAATAATGAGGGTGTGTTAGCCTCAATCTTTCCACTGAATTTGACAGAGGGCTTTATCTGTGTCCAATGTATTCATCCTGTCTAATGCACAAGGTGATTCAGTTAAAGCTCAGCAGACTGGTATGGTGGACTGGTGCGTTGCCCCGAATTAGCTCCTGATCTCCATAATTGATCTATAAATCTGCGCTGACACTGCGGTTCGTCGTACTCCCGTTTACATCAACAGTAATAAAGCATATCCTCCATGGTGCATCTTACAGACAGGAAGTGGCACACCGGCATCTATGCATGTATACAAATACTCCCTTAAGTAATAATACTCCCTGTTTCCTACGCTCAGCCTGACACAAAGCTTCTAGAGACATATTACTCTAATTTTCCCCATAAGCGAGCATCATGGTCCCCTGCCGTGTTGTGGAGGTGCAATTTACTTTGGCACTCCAGCTGACAGTGTCTCATTTGTCACTAAGCTTGCCTTTATGGAGTGGGGCTCAATAATTCCTCTGCATAATCCACAATAAACTGCACTCCTGAAAGCATCAGACCCCTCCCTGGGGAACAGCAAAGATTTTACACAGGGGTCGGCAACCTTAGGCGCACGTGCCAATGCAGGATAATGGTGGACGGAGGGATAATCATTGGTACGTGAGCTGAAAGAGAGCAAGAGAGATTAATATTACATGTTATTGTGCAGTTTATTGTGTGAGTCAATCGCATCTGCATGGAAAACTAACTCTTAAGCATTCCTCATAGCACGCTGGTTGTTTATTTGTTTATGAGGTGTTTGAGAAGTGAAATGCTCACAAGCATGATGCAACTGATAGGACCGCACAGATCAGTTTGATGCAGTGTTTCTCATGCACCCGATGGCGGAGGAGCGGATCAGAACAAAACAACCAACTAGGGATACACTGTTATAGAAATTTTGGCCAATACCAATAATAGAGATGTAGCTGTCAATGAAGTCCCGTCCCAAGTACTACAACTTAAGTCAAACATATACAGTGAATACAGAGAAAACAAAGAAACTTCAAGAAAACATTGTTTCTTTTCACAATAAGAGATATTTTTCCAAAACTGTTTACCAAATGTATTCTACTTTGGACCAGAAAGAGATTCCTTCCTTACCTTTAAAAATTACATTTACATTCCTATATACAGTACATACGTATATATAAAATGTATATACTGTATGTGTATATACGTGATTGACATATGATACTCGCAATACATTTATGATGGCTTTATAGTGATATAAAATTGTAAACATAATAATTTGCACATTTCTAAACATTTGGAGCAATGTAAATATATATAATTTATAACTTTAATGACATTTTAATTGTTGTTCCACTGGTTCTTACCAACCACATTATTCCTACAGGGAAAATTATATGATTAATTAAAAAAGTTAACCACAATTCACCTTATTCCTATCCACTACAGGAGAACTGAATAATCTTAAATATCTACTATACAATGTAAGATGACAAATGAACATACTTTTATATGTCCAGGTGAGAAAGTGGATTTTTTTTTTTTTTTAAGATCTTACTGTTTGCATTTAGCCTGAGTCTATATGCTGCTATCTATATATTTTTTTAAGAAAACATTATCATTTACATAATTTATGAAGAGCAAAAGCTCTGTTATGTCTTGAAGACTACATTGTCAGAATTAAAAGAAACACCAGTTTGCCTGAAGCAGATCCACAAATGAATAAAACCTCCAACATTTACATTATTTACCATAGCTAAAGTCTATTTCCTTTTCCCTGATGAGGTACTTAATGTTTTTTTTGCCAGATTTAATTAAAAAAGAAAGAAAATGTTATTTGAATTTGCAGTTTTCAGGTGACACTTTTATTGGATATTTACCATTGAATAAATAACATCTATTAGTAATCTGTTTAAATTATTAAAACAGAATCTGAATCAACATCTTAAATCAATTAAGGTTGAATTTTAATTGTATCTAAACTGAAATGTAATGTTAAATGTAATCTTATACATTAAACATTTGTATTATTTATTTCAAAGTTTCTATGACCATCTTCCACTTAAAATGTATCCTGTTTTGAAGTTTTGTGAGCCAGAATTTCAGAATGAGCCACTTCTGCAGTTTGGATGAGCAATTTCAGAATGAGCCACTTCTGCAGTTTGGCATCAATAAATGAAACCAGTTGACTGGGGAGAGAGTTTTGAGTTCTGAAAGTTACCGCAATGTTTTACAAGATCAAGGAAAATGTTGAAAAACTCATCTTATGATATGACTGATTTAAAATCACTGATGCATGCATCCACAGATGACACAAAGCATTGCGTAAAGCTACAGTGTTATGAACTTTTCCACAATATTACACTGTTTAAGTGAACATTTTTAAACTATTGCCTTGCAGGTTTACTCTTAAGTGGCTCTTGCTGCCCACTGATCTGTGCATTTTAGATTAATCGCTGAAGCTATTTTGCTCTTTGCCACCATTTAGCAAGTGAATGTGACAGCTAGCTAGACTAGCTGTTACAGATAATGGCTAGGTCTAAAGTTAAGTTTAAAAACTTAAGGTTTAGATTTAACAATGATCTCCAAATTATCTCAAAACTAGAGGTTTGTGGATTTTAGTTCATGTTTGTAGCTTTGAGATCATGTACTGTATATTGTGGAGTAGTTCTAAAGAACTATTTTTAGCAAAGAAGAAAGATAGATAAATACTTATCCAGGGAGAACTTTCCAAAAAAATACTGATGACTTGCATTTGCACTGACTGGTTTATCTCCATGTTTGCCTAATAAAATACTGTCTAGAATGAGCACATCTACTCCAAATACTAATAACTGCCTCTACTTACATTAGTTGCAATAGCAGAGGCCTTATATAACCGACCCCCACTTCCTGTTTTAAAATTGAATATACAAAACAGGAAAGAAATCTACCCCTAAACTAATTTTTTATGTTTGATTAGCTCAGTCAGGAAGAATAAAATATTTTCAGCATGCTTCATTTTACATTCTGCCCTTGTTTTCTTTTTCTTTGATTCTGAGATGACAGAAAAACTTAAATCCACAACACTGATAGAACATCGCACGTCCAGCTCAAGCAAACCACACATCATACATTCTTCCACAGCTGAATCTTCACACAAACAAAAATGCAAACCATTTCTATCTAACAAACAGTAATGCATCTCATTTTCTCTAACTCTCATTTATGCTAACAGTGTAGCTCATACAGACACAATCGTATGCTGGCCGGCTAAGATGGGCATGGGTTTATTTTCAGTGCCAATAATCCTGTCACATCCTTCATTCGGTGTGCTGACTGTGTTAAGCAATGTGTGCGGCTACAGTAGCGCAGCTAGATTTTCCGCCATCATAATGACACCATTGTGCGAGCGGTGGGCAAATGGAACATGAGAGTGGTTGTAATGGGCCATGTATCAGGCAGAATGCGTTTGATTACTGGCTCTGAGAGAGAGGTGCAGCCGAGAGCGAACGCGAGCTCATCTCAAACTGCACAGAAGAGATGGGAGGGGGGAAAAAAGAAAGACATTAGAACAAGCAGAGAAGAGGAACAGGAATATAAAAAAAAGAACAGAGTGCTTAAAGAGAATGCAAATGAGTGTCTGAGAAGAATCAAGACAGAATGGGGGAATCTCACGAAACCAAGTTATATCACTGTGTTTTCTCAAGTACAGTGCAGTACTATGGAAATACTATGGTATGTAAAGTAGGTAATACCATCAGATCATAATTGTACCATTGTACCAACCTGCTTACTGTACGGATATAGTGGACATAATGCAGGAGGAGACCTGACAGCAAATATTATCTTACTTAATCTAATGTGGGTGAATTCTGCAAAATATGTCATGAAAATGTTCAGAATATATTTCCACCAAACCAGAAGAAATTACACTGAAACCATTTTCATGAAAAATAAGCATATTCCTTCTCTGCAGTTCTCACTGTACTGCAAAATCTAATTTTCATTCATGTAATGTGAACAATAAAATGATATACACTGTAATAAAAATAACATTTAAAAAAATGGAAAAGGTACTGGTAATTCTCTGCCAGCACATTACTATTTGTTAAATTTATAGACATTTTCTTCAACCCTGAGAAAAAAATACAACGTAATGTGTAATTCAAACAAAGGGATAAAATGTCTGTGAAAAATCAATAAGGAAAATTTGTTCATATTAACACATTGGCCCCTCTTCTTACGGACCTTAGAGTGCGTTGTTTTTGTTAAATTGTACACAATTAATACAGTATGGTAATAATTATTTTTTTTTGGGGAAGTCGTGGCCTAATGGTTAGAGAGTCGGACTCCCAATCGAAGGGTTGTGAGTTCGAGTCTCGGGCCGGCAGGAATTGTGGGTGGGGGGAGTTGTACAGCGCTTTCTCCACCCTCAATACCATGACTTAGGGCCCCTGAGCAAGCACCGAACCCCCAACTGCTCCCCGGACCTAAAAATGGCTGCCCAGTGTGTTCATTGTTGTTGTGTTCACTGCTCTGTGTGTGTGTGCACTTCGGATGGGTTAATGCAGAGCACGAATTCTGATACACCATATTGGTAATAACTTATTCCTGATTTTAAATAGTTAAAAAGTATATATATATATGCAATATATTACAGGAATGAGATTTTAATTAAAATGTGTATGGGGGGAATAAAAATGAAAAAAAAAAAAATGCATTACAGTGATGGGAATGGGATTTTTGCATTACAGCAAGGATAATTTAGGAGGGAAATCTTTTCAGGACAATCTAACACCTTCACTCACTCTCATTACCATTATGCAAAAACATCAAAATATTTGCATATATATATTAATTTAAATGTAAATAATTTATACACCACAGTTTAACAAATTAAAAAAATATATCATTGCATTTATTAAAAAAATACAACAGAAAAAGTACTTTTAATTTTTGTAATGTAATAATGTGAGGGATCAAATAAATAAATAAATAAATAAAGCATTACAGCAATTAAGTAAAGCATTACAGCAATTTGCCAAAATAAATAAATAAATAACATAAAATCCAAATGTGACCTGCACATGTTTTCACTTGTTTATGGAGGTAAATCACGGTGGAGTGGATTAGTCTATATCCTCACTGGTTCCCTTGAGAACCTCACCTAGTCATAAACACTCATTCACCTGTGCTGGCGTTGAGGGAGGAGGTCTGTCATCGAGCGTCACTGTGTTAATTATGAAGTCTTTCCAATGAGCATGATCCCCAGTGTCCTTTACTCACTACTGCATCTCAATTTTCTCACCAGGATCAAACAAATAAGAAGTCACATGGGGAGTCTACACGCTAGCAGGAAATTACATGCGATTTTGAAGTGAGCCCAATTTATGTGTTTGTGTGTGTGTGTGCCTGTGTGAGTGGTGGGGGTGTGTGGTAATTTATCATATGAGGGAAGCGAGCTTGTCACTGCTTATTTCACTGATGCAACAGGGGGCCACGGCACCAGCCGTCACTGCCGGCCCAAAGTGCACAGTGCCAGTCACCTTACCTCACCCTTCTATCTCGTCTCGCTAACATGCAGCTCTGTTTGCATTCTGCCACTTCCCTCGCTCGTGCAGTTCATCTATGATTCTGCTTCATTAGAACATAGTATGCATAGCAAGATATTGCTATAGCACATACCTCAGCAGTAATCTGAGAGCATTTTCTTGGAAAAGGTTATGAGCACATTAAAATGAGATTAAAGCAACACTAATTACTATGCCGACAGTTATGCAAATGCAGCGTGATGACAGTTATTAACTAATACATGTGTAAAACAAAATGACAGAACAAAGGTAACTTTATGAGGAACAAAAAGAGCAATTACAGCTGTAGAAAAGAAGTAAGGTCTCAGTTGTTTCTCCTAGACAGTTAATGAAATGGAGAGTAAATGGTAAGAAGCAATCATAGGAAAGAAAAGTCATAATGGATATGTCACGGTAGGAAATCCATTGTTTCCTCCGTGTCATGTTTTGTGTTTGTTGTTGTACTCACGTAGTCTCCATGTGCTCGTTTGGTTGATTGTTGTCACCTGTGTGTTGATTGTCTCGCTCCAGCTGTTCCTCATCTCCACTCAGCTACATATACTCACCCATCTCTCTGTCTGTTGTCAGATCCTCATTCATGTTTCCACCTGCTTAGTTGGTTTACCGTCTTCCGTGTTCGTGTGCTGGATTATATTCGTGTTGTCGTCTTCGTGTCAGTGTTCCGGTCTGTTCCTGGTTTCATCCATTGACCGTCTTCACCTTCACCTGCGACTTCACCATCCAGCTCTTCTCACGCCACCGTAGACCTTCGTTTCCATTGCCTACATTCTGGACTCTGATATCAATAAACTTCTTCTGATTGCCTGCAATTGCTTCCTCCTCTTTTACCAGCCGTCACAGTAGGATCTGACCATCATGGAAGCAGCAGGCGATCGCTCCCCATCTCATCTAGAGGAGTTTTTGCAGAGAGCCGTTGATCGCATGGATCGCCAAGACAAGGCGATAGATGAGATGGGTCGAGCTTTCCAAGCAATGGTGACGAAGGTGTCCGAGCTCGCTCTCCAGGCTCAACGACAACAACAACCGCCACCCGCTGCGCCTCCCACGCCACCCACACCGCCGATCGTCTCCGGGAGGGATTTCCCAGTCCGAACCACGCCTCCCCATCCCTGAGAAATATGCGGGTGAGCCAAAGTTTTGTCGATCTTTTCTGTCTCATTGTTCTCTTCACTTCGCCCTGCAGCCCCGCACGTTTCACACCGAGGAAATGAAGGTGGCATTCGTCTTGTCACTACTGACGGGGAGGGCTGCCCTCTGGGGGACGGCGGTGTGGGGAGAACCAAGACAGCTGCTGTGCCTCGTTCCACGCCCTTTCGGAGGAGATGAGACGGGTCTTCGACCGCTCCGTCGCCGGGAGGGAGGCGGCTAGACTTCTCACGGACCTACGTCAGGAAGACAGGTCCGTAGCCGACTATTCTATTGAGTTCCGCACCCTGGCGGCGGAGTGTAAGTGGAACGAAGAGGCGCAGTGGGATCACTTCCTGCATGGGTTGGCTGACCGCATCCAACAGGAGATCCGCGCCGTCGAGCTCCCCACTTCTCTCAATGGCCTGATCGACCTCACCATCAGAGTAGACAACCGACTCGACCAAGCCGCCAGACGGAGGGGGAGAGCAGTTCTCGCGACCAGACCAGGAGGCTCAGCGTCAGCGCTCAGAGGTTGCGGTCAGCCCACCGGGAGATCTTGAACCCATGCAGGTGGGGCGAGCTCGGCTCTCCCGGGAGGAGAGGATCAGGCGGAGATCCCTGGGACTATGTTTATACTGCGGCAGCCAAGAACATCACATCCAGCGCTGTCCGGTAAAAGACCAAGCCCGATAGTAAAACGGAGGCTACTATCGGGTGGGATCTCTGCCAGGAAGACCTCATCTACATCGACACTCCTTCCGGTGAGTCTACGGTGGTCCACCCACGCACTCGATCATCACGCTTTGTTGGATTCTGGGGCAGAGGGTAGTTTCATGGACTGTAAGTTGGCTACTAAACTCAACATTCCTCTCACCTCCCTCAAACACCCCATTGCACCTTTTGCACTCAACGGACACAGACTGCCAGTCATCACACAGACCACTGTACCGGTTTCTCTCATCACATCTGGCAACCATACGGAGGAGATTTCATTTTACATCACGGACTCACCTCAATCCCCCATTGTTCTAGGTCACACCTGGCTCCAGAAACACAACCCCAGGATCAATTGGCGCCTCGGATCTGTGGTTAGCTGGAGCGAGGAGTGTCATTTGTCTTGTCTTTTGTCTGCTGGTGTTAATGTTTCTGAGTCTGTGTTTCAGGGGGAAGCAGTGGATTTGGCTAACGTGCCCGCGGAGTACCACGACCTGAAGGAGGTGTTCAGTAAGTCTCGGGCTGATTCTCTTCCTCCTCATCGTCCCTATGACTGTGCGATAGAGTTATTGCCAGGAACTTCTCCGCCTAAGGGCAAGTTATATTCTTTGTCTATTCCAGAGACGGCGGCCATGGAGAAATATATATCCAGTTCTCTAGCAACGGGGTTCATCCGCCCTTCTTCTTCTCCAGCGGGGGCGGGGTTCTTTTTTGTGGGAAAGAAGGACGGATCCTTGCGACCTTGCATTGACTACCGAGGGCTGAACAACATAACGGTAAAGAATACCTATCCTTTGCCGCTTATGTCTTCAGCTTTTGAGAGGTTGCAGGGAGCGTCCGTTTTCACTAAATTGGACTTACGTAATGCTTATCATTTGGTCCGCATCAGGGAGGGGGATGAGTGGAAGACTGCCTTTAACACCCCTAGAGGCCATTTTGAGTACTGCGTGATGCCTTTCGGGCTAACGAACTCGCCGGCAGTCTTCCAAGCACTCGTTAATGACGTGTTGCGAGACATGGTCGATCTGTTCATATATGTTTACCTGGATGACATATTGATTTTTTCTTCGTCTCTCCAGGAACACGTGCAACACGTACGACGAGTGCTTCTGCGGTTGCTAGAGAATGGATTGTTTGTCAAGGCGGAGAAATGCGTTTTTCATGCACAGTCTGTTTCTTTTCTAGGACACATCATTTCGACTGAGGGTGTTCGCATGGATCCTGAGAAGGTTAAGGCTGTGGTAAATTGGCCATCCCCAGAGTCTCGCAAGGCCCTGCAGAGATTTCTGGGGTTCGCCAATTTTTACCGGCGTTTTCATTCGCAATTTCAGCCAACTAGCCGCTCCTCTGACCGCCTTGACCTCCCCTAGTTTGACGTTCAGGTGGTCAAACGCAGCCGAGGCTGCGTTTGCCAAACTGAAAAGCTGCTTTGTTTCAGCTCCACATTCTCGTCACCCCTGATCGCTCACGTCAATTCATAGTGGAGGTCGACGCGTCAGAGGTGGGGGTAGGAGCAGTGTTGTCCCAACGCGCATCCTCAGACGGAAAGGTGCATCCGTGCGCGTATTATTCTCACCGTTTATCTCCTGCAGAGGTTAATTATGACATTGGCAATCGAGAGTTGTTGGCAGTCAAACTTGCACTGGAAGAATGGCGTCACTGGCTTGAAGGGTCGGGTGTACCTTTCATTGTATGGACGGACCATAAGAATCTCGAATACATTAGAACCGCCAAAAGACTTAACTCCAGGCAGGCTCGGTGGGCATTGTTTTTCGGTCGTTTCGATTTTACACTTTCTTACCGGCCGGGATTCCAAAAACATCAAACCCGATGCTTTATCCCGTCTTTTTGAGCGTTCCGATCGTACTGCTACTCCCGAGCCCATTTTACCGGGGACCATCATTATCTCCGCGCTCAGATGGGAGGTCGAATCGAAGGGTGTTGACTGCCTTAGAAGGGGTAACGCCCCCGGCTCGTTGCCCACCGAACCGATTGTTTGTGCCGGAGGGGTTACGGTCAGACGTTCTCCAGTGGGGTCATTGTTCCAGTGTTGCTTGTCACCCAGGGGTTAGTAGAACTAGGTTTCTAGTCAAGCAACGATTTTGGTGGCCTGGTATGGCTCGTGACGTCCACGACTTCGTCTTGGCTTGTTCAGTTTGCGCTATTGGTAAGACTTCCAATCGACCTCCAGATGGGTTACTCTTACCGCTGTCTGTCCCTTCGAGACCCTGGTCCCACATTTCGCTAGATTTCATTACCGCCCTACCCGCCCTCTAAGGGCAATACGGTGATTTTAACCGTAGTGGACCGGTTCTCGAAGGCGACTCATTTATTCCCTTGCCCAAATTACCATCAGCCAAGGAAACAGCGGTAGCTGTCATTGACCACGTCTTCCGTATACATGGCCTTCCGACAGACGTGGTTTCTGACAGGGGTCCCCAATTTGTGTCCAAATTTTGGCGAGAATTTTGTAAGTTGTTAGGAGCGACTGTTAGTCTTTCTTCCGGGTTCCATCCCCAGAGCAATGGTCAAACCGAGCGAGCCAATCAGGATGTCGAAAGGGTTTTGCGATGTTTGGCTTCCAATAATCCTTCGTCCTGGTGTCAGCAACTCTCAATTGTGGAGTACGCACACAATTCTTTACCAGTGTCATCTACGGGCATGTCTCCATTTAAGTGTAGTTTAGGGTACCAACCACCTAATTTTGTCAGTACGGAATCCGAGGTTTCGGTCCCCTCCGCACACGCACTAGTCCAGAGGTGTCACCGCACCTGGACCAGAGCTCGCAGAGCTCTGCTCCAGGCTAGGTCGCGCACCAAGGCTAAGGCCGATCGCCACCGGTCGAAGCCTCCCCGTTACGTCGTCGGTCAAAGAGTGTGGCTTTCAACCCAGAATATTCAGATGCGTTCCGTTTCGAATAAGCTTGCTCCCAAATTTATTGGCCCGTTTTCTGTTACCAAAATCATTAATCCGGTAACAGTGCGTCTTAGCCTTCCTCCGGCGTACAGGAGGGTTCATCCCGTGTTCCATGTGTCCAAAATTAAACCGGTGATTTTTTCCCGTCTTAACCCGCCTGCCCCGGTTCCCCCCCGCCTCGTATCGTTAATGGGGAAACCACATATTTGGTTAATCGTATTCTGGACTCTAGACGGAGGGGACGCGGATTTCAGTACTTGGTGGATTGGGAAGGTTACGGTCCGGAGGAGAGAAGGTGGGTTCCTGCTCGGGGACATACTGGATCACCGCCTTATTGATGATTACAATCTACAGGTAAAGCAGGCTGGGAACGTCAGGTGACGTCCTAGGGGAGGGGGGAACTGTCACGGTAGGAAATCCATTGTTTCCTCCGTGTCATGTTTTGTGTTTGTCGTTGTACTCACGTAGTCTCCATGTGCTCGTTTGGTTGATTGTTGTCACCTGTGTGTTGATTGTCTCGCTCCAGCTGTTCCTCATCTCCACTCAGCTACATATACTCACCCATCTCTCTGTCTGTTGTCAGATCCTCATTCATGTTTCCACTGCTTAGTTGGTTTACCGTCTTCCGTGTTCGTGTGCTGGATTATATTCGTGTTGTCGTCTTCGTGTCAGTGTTCCGGTCTGTTCCTGGTTTCATCCATTGACCGTCTTCACCTTCACCTGCGACTTCACCATCCAGCTATTCTCACGCCACCGTAGACCTTCGTTTCCATTGCCTACATTCTGGACTCTGATATCAATAAACTTCTTCTGATTGCCTGCAATTGCTTCCTCCTCTTTTACCAGCCGTCACAGGATATGTCTTTAACATCGCAACTGCCTCTTTTTAACTCTTAAAACAAAGTTTCTTTATTGAAAGTGAAAATGACGTGTCAAGAATGGTGTCCCATACTCAGAATTTGTGCTCTGCATTTAACCCATCTGAGTGCACACACACAGCAGTGCATAGTGAACACAGTGAACACACACCCGGAGCAGTGGGCAGCCATATATTGCTGCGGTGCCTGGGGAGCAGTTGGGGGTTCGGTGCCTTGCTCAAGGGTCTCACATCATTTGAGGTATTGAGGGTGGAAGAAAGTGCTGTTCATTCACCCCCCCCCCCCACTTACAATCCCTTCCAGTACCAAGACTCAAACCCACGACCTTTTGGTTACAAGTCAGACTTTCTAACCATTAGGCCTTTGTTTAGATTACTAAAATGTCCTTTACATGAAAAAAAATAAAAGCTTCTAGAACTGTTCATTGAAAGTTTCTTTGAGGACCCAAAAATGGACCTTCTATGGCATCACTGGGAAAACCACATTTTGGAACCTTTATTTTTAAAAGTGAAGACAGCGAGGAGATAAAGTGGTGAGCAAATGGAGTCAAGCCATCATTTCTGTACAGAAGGAAACGAGGAAAAATACTTCAAGACAGCAATGAGAGCACATGAAGATGAGCAATCATACTCGTAGGAAAGACAAATCACAGTTCAGAAGTCTTTAAAATCTCAATTCTTTCTCCAAGATAGCAATGAGAGAACTTTTAGTGACTGTAGAAAATTTTGTTTTCTCTTGATTAAAACCAAGAGAGCTTTCAAAAAGATCTCAACGACGTCTCAAAAGAGATCTCAGTATGAACTCAAACACTTCTCATCAACCTCTTCGCAGTCGTGGACAGTAACTGTAATTAAGTACCTTTCATATGTCTGTACTTTTTCATTTTTTTTTTTTTAAGTAAACTTTTATTTTATTGCATTTCAAAGCATAATAGCATGCTTTTTACTCCACTCGTTCCTCACATAGTCATGAATCAGACTGATTTGACTGCAGCTGTTCTGCAATTCACTGATTCAGTGATCTGGTCATAAAAGCAGCGCACCAGGATATAATTGCAGCTTGAATGTGTGTGCGACATTTAGCATTGATTATTGTAAAATCATATTTAGATCATAAACCGCCTCTCCCAAATTTAAATGTTTGAGATGAATTGATATTCAAATGAAACAGAACTGAGATCTTCATTAACTCTCCAGAGTTATGAAAAAGCAACTTCTAAGTAATAATAATTTCCTCTGGGTATCTTTAATAACTTGAGTGCTAAAGCATGTACTGTAACCCATACAGTAACATCATGCTTATATAACAGCTTTTAACTTTTTTTTTTTTTCCTGAGCTACATCCTGTTCTTGCAGTGTATATTTGTGAATATCTTATCTGTCATTTGTTTAAACTGGGCAACAGACTTCCTAGCGTTAGGCTTGGAAAATGTCTCCAGTTGCAGGAAATTCTTCACTGTTCACCTCTCAACTGTCACCATCTCAACCTTACCTGTCATACAGTGACCACAAACTATTTTATCCTGATAACCTGGTGTGTTTGTGTCTGCCCTTTTCAGTGGCTAGCCTGTGGTCAGTGACCCTGCACTCGAATCTGTCTCAATTCTGTACCTCTGACAACCCAAGTTGTCTAGTAGCTCTAGTTCTTTTCCTTTTAGACTCTTATTACATACTAATTTATCTGCACTTCAGTTATCCACACACTTATCTTCATTGCAATGGTATTTTCTAAATTGATTAATCATAATTTTTGTGATCTAAGGATGTTTTATCACTTTGATATTTGTCTCAGCACCATTGAGTGATGCGATGCTTTTAAAGATTTGTTTGCAGTAAAAAAAAAAAAATATATATATATATATTCTGAATACAAATATACATTTTTTATGTCAATGTTGTACAGTAACCTGGAGGAAAATGTTATTATTAAAGATCAATGTCTCAATTGTGTTTTATTTAACATCAACATGAATTTCTGCTTGTATTTACAGTACAAGTGAAACAGAAGTTGGGTTCAACAATAAGAGACAATCGTTGAAATTAATCACAAAGGAAAAAAAAAAGGGGAGCAAGTTAGTAAATTTTGATTAAAGATTACAAAGGCTAATGTTTTTATTTCGAATAATAACCTGTACTGATGAATCATGCTCAATAAGACCAATAACTGATATTACGAAAAAAGTAAATAGCAACAACTTTGCCTTAGAAATCTCAGAAAGTTGGTAACCAAACATTTCCGGTTCCCATTTACTTCCACTGTACTGTTTGCCAATATAATGGAAGTCAATAGGAACCAAAACTCTATAATGATGGATTCCATTGTTCTTCAAAATATATTCACATGTGTTCAACAAAATAAATTTATTTATTTATTTATTTGCTACATGAAATGAAGCTCAAATAAATAATGAACAATAGATTAAAAATAATAAAATATATAAATAAATTGTTCTGGCAACTGAATGAATTAAAATATGTTTAAGTTGACATAATAAAATTTCTAAATATGAAATGTAAGGAAAAGTCTTCATTTCATTTCTATTTTATCTCATTGCTGTCTTTAGTGATTTTTCTGTCCTGGGCCCAGTGATGAGGGGCCCACCAAAGGTCCTCTACACAGGACAGTCTACAAATTGGTCCATGGGAAAGGGGGCCCATCCACCTTTTGTCTCATCGTCCCCCGTGAATTGTAGTGACGGCCCTGCTGGTATCTCCACTGGAGGACCATGAGTAAATTTACTGCTCACTGAGTCGGTAAACTGTCTCTCTCCCCAGCTTTGTCACTGTCATTCTCTCTCTGTCTCACTTCTTTTGCTTGACACTCACTTAATTCAAATTAGAGATGTTTTGTAAACATCTATGCTAGAGCACATCGCCGCAGCATCTTAATTTACCACGAATAAATAAGCTGTGCAATAGTCACCCTGACATTAATCTTATGTGCCAGCAACAATGGATGGTGAAGATATAATGATGAAATGAATCGTTGGGTCTCCGTTTGCGTGGTACCTGCACTTTAACGGGAGACACGGGATGGCCCAGACTGGCAGACTGCCACGTCGTGTGGCCTAACCGAGCCAGACCTTGACAGATTCATCTTCATTATGTGCACATCAAAACTGTGTTTGCTTGTGTAGACTTGCCCGCTCGTAAACACGAATGTTTGTTTGTGTGTGTGTGTAGTGAAGATGTCATGCGTCTGAGACTAACAGGCATTTTGATATGCAGGTTATAGATGCCTGTATACATCAAAGAGAACATAGAATCAGAAAGAACCCTGTTTAATTTCTTAACAAATGTCCCTGGTCTAATTATGTATAATGCATCAGACCAATATTCTAGTTATAATTATGTGTGTGCAGGAAAGAAAAAGTTAAGCAATAAAATTACATCAAAGCATTGCAATAAAAAGTGCTGGCCTAAATTTTTACCTTATTGTTTGGAATATTTGGCTTTACATGGAAATTGTCATATTACACATATTAAAATCTGTAATGTATTCAGATTCATGTCTTTTCTTTTAACATTGTCATATGTTCTGATTATCCTAAATGTTTTTATAGTATGTGAGACAAACTATGTTTCTGAGAATGCATAATTGGTTTAATTATTAACTCTATTACTTGTAATCGTCAGCAAAAGTCAAAATGAATATCCATTTTTTTCATACTGCATTTTAATGCGATGCCTGAATTCAGCATTTAAAATAATTCATTTTAGTTTATATACACTCTACTAGTTTTGTCTCGGTAAGTTTAATATTTTATTCAGCAAAGGATGCATTAGATTTATCAAAAGTGACAGCAAAGACATTTCTAATGGCACAAAAGATATTCTGTTTCAAATAAATGCTGTTCTTTTGAACTTTCTATACATCAAAGTATCATGAAAAAAAAAAACCTGTATCTTGGTTTCCACAAAAATATTAAGCAGCACAATGGTTTTCAACACAGATAATAAGAAATATTTATTATTAAATCAGCATATTAGAATTATTTCTGAAAGACGACTGGAGTAATGGCTGCTGAAAAATTAGCTTAGCATCACAGGAATAAAATACATTTGAAAATATATTAAAATAAAAACCAGTTATTTTTAATTTTAATACTATTAATAATACAATACAAAAACATTACCGTCAATAATACTATTAATAATAATAATAATAATAATTATTATTATTATTATTATTATTATTATTATTATTATTATTAATACAATTAATAATTAATATTAATAATAATTAATAATTACATTTCAATAATACTATTAATAATACAATACAAAAACATTACCTTCTTTGAACTTCTTTAACTCTTACTGATCCCAAACTATCAGTAATTCTGTCTGTCATTAGTCTAATAAATATCATGTACATAATTATTAATGTTATAAATGTGACTGTAGGAATAGTTCACTTAAAAATATCAATTCTGTTATCACTACAATCATTTAAAAATTTTCAAACACAGCATGAGAATGACTGACATTTTCACTGCAAAGTTTGCACAATATATGCCAAACCAAATCTGTCCCACCAGACTAATGTTTAGATCATGTCTTATCCGAAGGCACCACATGAGCCAGTAACAGTGGCACTTTAAAAACAAATAGATGCACAGCATTCATGACTACTCGATTAAATTGGCCTGCTAGGCTGCGACCTGCATCTGATTTGTTCCACAAAGCGAAAGCCGAGGCGATCCAAACACAACATTATAGACCTATGTGTTCCCGTAAATGTACGTGAGGAGCACGTGCACGCATGTGATGTATCGAGTTTGATGGCGGCGACCCCATTCTGCCGTCTGCAGTTACCCAGCGACGAGATGGGCCGAGTCTCGAAGGGTCTCCAAATCTCCAGGCTTGAACTCCCACACGCCTGTTAGTCACCCAGCCTCTCACACACACACGAAAACATCCCCGAGCGCATTGGCCAATGATCAGTCGAGCTAACACAGAGAAGGGCAGTAATGTCACAATGGCCATAATCTCCATTCAGCATCTCCCTCCCGACTCCAGGGTTACTGCAAGCTAACAGTTTCACAGACATGCTGACTCGCACGGCCGCCTGCAGGATTTCATCTGATGGTAGGCACAGCCGGAAGATTTTTTGGCAAAAACAACACTACAGAGTTTAAAAAGATCAATATATGTTTAAAATTCAACTCTTGAGAAGTTGTATTTTTATTGTGTATGTCTACCTTTCATGTAACTATTACGCACTTCTAAAAGGATGTGTTCACACTTGGAATTCACTTGGTTCTCTTGGTCTGGACCAAGATAGAAAATGATACATATAGTCCAGGTTGGTTTGTGTTCACACTGTCATTTTTAACATTTATTAAAAAAAAAATGTTGTTCGGTGTGCAACAAGGTTCAGATGGCAACATTCACACTTATTCAAATGAAACGCACTAACAGAGCGATCAATTTAATCAAACCAAACCTGTCATGTATAAACAGACTAAGACTTGATTCTATTCAGATCAAATGATATGCGAGAGCAACAGTAAACCTGAGCACATTGGTAAATCGTAAAAAAGCAAAATAAATAAATAAATAAATAAATAAAATAGTCAAGAAAATCCAACTAACACATACTCAAATAAAAAAACAACAACACGGAAAACACGGCACGGGTGGACACAAATACACTTTTGGTGTGAATGGCTGCTTATTCACATGACACACCAGTAGCTGCATTTTCACAAAGTCACCTCTAAGAAAGTACTTTCTGTTTCAGTTCTTTGTAGGTGAATATCCACTTATTCACCTACAGTACAATGTGTACAATTGTTGTTGTGTAAACATATCCTGAGAAACCACTTCAGATGATTCAGTGAGAGAGTGGTCTGAATGAATGTGAATCGATTCAGATCGTTCTGCAAATTCATTTGGCCAGTTCACTAAAAAGAAAGAAGCAACTCAAATAAATGATTCACTCATGAATGACTGGCATCGCTGGTTCAGCCAACAGAAATTAGGGATGCACATAATAACTGCTGAAATATGCACACAGAAAACGTTTCTCAGGTCAGTCGAAGCCATACAGCTACAGGCGTCAATGCTGACTTGCGTTTTCATCACTGAAAGATAAAAGATTAGAATATTGCAGCACGGAGCATCATTATGTCAATAACAATATGCCATATTGTTACAGAGATACAAATCCATATCCCTGATCTACGGCGCGGTAAGATGGATTAAAACAAAGCCTGCCGTAAAGGGACAGCGAGTGATCCATCTCTTTGCATGCATGCAACCTGCCGTTTTAAGCTTGAACCTGAAGGATGAACATTAGCCACCTCATAAAACTACAGCAGCGCACAAATCACGGACACACGCAATTACTTTACAACCATACCGCCCCAGAGCACAGACAGGATATTTTCCACACCGCACATTACTCTTACTGCACTAACACACTCTCCCACAAACACTCGCTCCCCGGAGTAGGATATCATGACGATACAGCCCTTATAAAGTAGCCGTGTGTGTGTGTGTGTGTGTGTGTGCGGGAGCGTGTGAAAAAGCCCCTGGCTCAAACCTGCAGTCATACCTTAGCAGGTGCTGCTTTCCACTCACTGCATCTGTTAATTAGGAACAGTCTGCTACAGGAAGACTCGGGCTTAGCGTGGCCGCTGCCTTGTGACTGGTCATTAGAGCATAGAGTGAATCCAGAGGGTCTGTTATGCTACTTACAATAGGAAAAAAACACACACACATACGCCGTTACACTCCACTTGCTCTGTCTATTTCTCATTTTCCCTCTATCTCCCACCCGACCCCCCCAGGGGAGTGGAGCGCATTGCTTCATCCATGCGAGCTTTGTGGCCAGCGGACTTCAGGTGACCTTTTTCTTGTGGACTTTCAGAGCGAGCGGGCTGACGACACTGCCCTGTCGCCTTTGTCACCGTATAACCGAAAGAATGGGAAAAGGATGGTAGCAGATAGAGAAAGAATTTGTTCTTATTCCTCCTGAGGGCCTGTCGGTGGACATTGTGCGCGGTTCACCCTTTACTTGCTGGTAAAATGGCATATCGGCTGTGAGAGAGTAGAAATGCATCAACAGGTGGCCATAACATTTATATTGAATATACTGTACATCCACTGGGCCAGAATGATCTGGTGCAGCTCGCTTGATATTGCTTTTATACAACAAGACTTTAATATTGAGTAACTCACATTTTAGACACAATATTCCCTGACACTTTTAGTTTCACCACCACAAAGCCATAGAAGGATCAACAGCTGCATCTCAGAAAAACACAGATGTGTGTGAATGAATCAATGTTTTGAATGAATAAACCCTTACTCATAAAGACAATCACTTGTCAATATTATATAAATTATAACATTCAAATTGTAATAATATTTCACACAATATATTATATTGCTGATGCTTGTTTTGCTTTAAAGTCTTATAAATACATTGTGAAGTAACTGGATTTGTATAGAAGTCATAGATATTCTTTGAACATCTTATTTTTCAATATGTTGACAAAGGTCTATATAAAAATAAATAAACTGAGATTAAGTAATTAATTATCATTACATTCTTTATTGTTCTTTATTCTTTATTGTTACTGTTTATTCAACTCTGGATTCAGATCTAAATATCCTTTCTGTTGTTTTGTCATAAACCTGCAAAATTAAATTACATGTTTTAATACCAAATGTGAAAATACTAAAGTGGGATTAATTAATCAGCCCAACTAATTAATGAACTGGTAATTAAACTGGACAAGTATGATTAACAGTTTTAATAACTGATATCACTCAGCATATTTATTGCACGACATGGAGGCCGAGGACCAGTTGACTCCACAGAGCATTAAAATCGTTTAATGCACAGCTAGCCGTGCATTACCCCGCTTATACCATGGTCATTTAACAGCGCTGATAACGTAAAGCTGTTAATGACGTTTACAGCGCAATATTTGACTGGAAGGGTAAAAATGTTACGGCTCATTAGCTCTAGCATTCTGCCCGCTTTAATCAGATACAGAGGTGAAATAGTGCGGTAAGACCTCATTTATTTAAATGGATTATAGCATTTATTTGAATTAATTATTGATCGATTGCGAGAGAGAGAGAAAGAGAGAGAACGAGAGAGTGTCAAAGAGAGGTGACAGTTGTGTGTGAATTACCTGCTTCGCCGTGTTTCTCTCTCTACAAATATAGAAGCTGTGAGTTGGTTACTTCAAAAACAGCAATTGTACCTCCTCGTTGCTGAGGAATATAATGTGGCGATCTAGTATTTTATTAATAAAGCTCAGCACTGACAATAACTTTCTGTGTGTGCGCAGTGCGAACTGCGATCTCTGACTTCGCTCTCTCTCCCTCTCTCTCTCTCTGTGTGTGTGTGTGTGTGTGTGTGTGTGTGTGTGTGTGTGTGTTTGTATGCATCAATTAAAGCAGCGCATTAATAAAGAACTGTGATTAAACTGGAACTACCTGTGCATTAAACCATTTTAATGCATACCTGCCAGCCAATCAGAATCTAGTATTTAGACAGACCTGAATTTTATTTTTGGCTCAAGACACTTTTAATTCAATATGATTTTCAACAGTCTTAATTCATTTTTGTTGTTCTGCTGCATCTTTGTAAGTGTCACTCAGGCAGTTCGTCCTGCCATACGAAATACTTTTGTCTCTCTAAATACTGCTTTTAAATGCTAAGATAAAAATCATGCAGGTTGCACTTTTATCTCTTACTTTTAAAATTGTTATCAATGTTCAGACAGTTTTATCAATGGACTTAACAAAACAACATCTTTGGAGAGCTCCTCAAACAGTCCCTGCCACACAGAGGCAACACATTTTCACACAAAACTCATGAACTCAACATTTAATTGGCGCCAAATAAAGGATAAAATCACAGTAACAAACATGTTTGAAACAAATCATTACCAGCAGGCCTTTTCCCCCTAAAATAAAACAACAAGTATAAAGGTTTATTAGGGTAAATAGCCTAGTAATAATATTTGGGGTGATAACACAGTAATATTGTGAATTACTATACTATTACAATTTAAATTTATTGTTTTCTAGATTAACATGTTTTAAAACGTAATTTATTCCAGTGATGCCAAAACTGAATTTTCAGCATCATTACTCCAGTCTTCAGTGTCACATGATCCTTCAGAAATCATTTTAATATGCTGATTTGCTGCTCAAGAAACATTTCCTATTATTACCAATAACAGTTGTGCTGTTTAGTATTTTTGTGGAGTCAAGGATTCTTTTTTTTTCCAGGATGATTAGAAAATACACCATTTATTTGAAATAGAAATCTTTTGTAACATCTATTTTACTGTCACTTTTAAAAGTGTTCTACAAAAAAAATAAAATAAATAAATAAATACAAAAACTTACTGACTCCAAACTTTTGAACAGTAGTGTATATACATTTTACATTAGCATGAGATAAAATGATTTATACTGTGACACAAGATTTTGGTCATAGCGCCCACCCCTGCTGCATCCCGACAGCTTCATCTAATCCTTCCTGCTAATATCCTCACTCAACCTCTTCACTTCTTCGTTTATATAAATAATGAAGGCTGTGTGGACAAAGCTGGAAGGAATATATCGCCAGCAAGCATGAGTAGAGCTCACACGTGGGCACGAGTGCGGCAAAGCCAATCAGGGCGGAGAAAGGGACAACCGAGATGATCAAAAGGCCGGCCCGCTCTGATCTCTGTTAAAAGTGGGATGAATAATTTAGACGACATGCTTCAACTGCAAAACTGCACCCTGGCCATGCCTCCTTTTGAGGACCGGGAACTGAGGAAGTCCAGTTGGGATCTAGTAAATAGAACTAAAATGTTAACGAGGGCAGCTTGGCTACGATGCAGCCTTGTAACGTCTGTTGTGTGTAAACAAATGCAAATCACTTTGTTCAATGAACAAATTTGTCTGCTAATTATTTATGGCCCGTGTTTATGTACAAATTAAGACTACGGTCATGTACGTGATTCATCGACATTGCCGTGCTGATATATTAAAGCATAAAGAAAAATATTCCAGCTAGATGCTGTGTTAAAAATCTGCAACTGCTGAAAGCTGCAGCTAATTGTGTGGGAGAGGATTCGACTGACGCCAAGAGCTCAGGACTAATGCAATATTCTCCTTTATTTAATATCATTGCCTCATACACAGCAGCCAGACTCGGTCAAAAGCTGGAGGGGTTTAACCTAGAATACATTTCTTTTGCATCTCTCAAGACGCTCTCACTGTCTCCCTCCCTCTCTTTAGCGCTCCCCTCTCTGACCTGGTATTCCTTACCTGTGTGCACACATGTAGGTGAACAGCACGCGAACATACACGTCAGCCTCGGGTGTGTGCAGAAAGGGGAAGTCTTTGCTTTCGGGACTTTATTTGGCAGTGCTCCGTCCTAGTGTCTGCCAGCTCTAGTCTATCACCTCGGGGCCCAGGAGTCACAGCAGTGAGAAAACAGATTGATTTCTCCCCTCCTACCTACAAACAATTAACTTCAAGGCGCTCAATTAGAAACACGCTGTAGACACCTTCAGACACGTCTTTTCCTTGACCTGTGCTCTTTACCTCTCTCTATGAATTCTTCTAGTGTTCTCGCTCTGAATCGCCCTCATCTGTCGTCTTTACCAGGTCCCAGACAGCTTGGGTTTGTCTGCAAACAGCACACCTCATCTCGCAGTCATTAAATGATCATCACTGCAATATCGAGGCAATATGGGTCAATGGACGTTTAGCGGTGGTGCAGATTCAACTGTGTAAACATTGTCTTTAAAGCAATGTGTGATTAAATCCCTACAAAGATCAATGCTAGGGATGTGTGCTGTTCAGAATGGAATTGAGAAAATTCATGGATTTTAAGAAAATGGTGCAGAACTACAGTTCAAATGTAAGGACGCAGAATTTGTATTATTATTTGTTTACTCATATTAACTAGCCATATATATAGAAATTTGTTTTATATAACGTGCATACATATAAACAAAAAATGAATCTAAAATGTATTATTTTAACATCTTAAAAATATTATTAGTTATTAATTATTGATTAATGTACAAATTACTATATAATGTCCAAAACATAAAATAGGTTGAAGAACAACAAATTAAATTTGAATGTAAGGAAGCATGTAATGAATGAAAAAAAAGAATTTATATTATTCATTTTCTCATAATAACTAGCCATATATAGAAATTTGTATTTTATATGATGTAAATACATATAAAAAAGTAAAGAATATAACATACACTATTTAAAACCCTATATTTATATATATATATATATATATATATATTATATATATATATATATATATATATATATATATACACATATAGATAGATATAGATAGATTATTAAATAATTAAACAACATACAGTAAGAATATAACACACTGTTTAAAATCTTAATATATTAGATATAAAATGTGTGTATGTATATATATATATATATATATATATATATATATATATATATAAATCTTGCTATGCTATATAAGGAATTAGCCAAATTAACTAGCCATATATTTGTTATATAATGTAAAGGATTATTTTTGTATAATATAATGTAATAAAGAAGATCAACATATACAGTATTTAAAATGATGAATTACACACACACACACACACACACATTATAATTATAACATTTATAATAAGGATGCAGATCTGCAATTACATTCAAATGTAAGGAATTAAAATGAAAAAAAAAATGTTTTACATGCATAATAACTACCCAGCAATTTATATCCTTGCATTTTTGTATGCATGTATATATACACACTTCTAAAATAATAAACTAATACACATAAATATTACTACATTATATATTATTAAATTGTTAAATAAAAATGTGTTCTTCCACCCTGCATTATACATACAGTACCAGGCTCTGGGAGAACACAATATTTCCCATAATGGATTAGCGGTGTTGAATTTCTTTGAAATGCAATGCAGTAAAACAACTAAAGCACTTTCAGGACAAAATCAAGCACATCTACTTCAGTATTCCAGATACCATGTAGACAGAGGATGAGCTCAGTTTGCCAGCTAACAACAGCACCTCATCTGGCCATCATTAAATGCATATCACACCAGTACTGAGGGTAAATGGATGATTGACAGTGGGCCAGTTTCACCTGGGTAAACATCATCTTTAAAGTAATGTTGGGTTGGGATCTTTACTAAAGATCAACTATATAGTTGCTGGGACTCAATGTGCTACTAAAGTGTTAAGAATTCTATTTACAAAGGGCCAGAATCCATAAAAACAAATAAAAGCTATATACTTTTGGGATAGATTCAATAACACCTTCTTCCACATTGAGTTTTTCCCCAACTGTAGCTTATCTACATTACCCGGTCACACCAAACACGCTTTTCAGCTGTGCGAGTCAGAGGCACGTACCTGAGGGATAAATATTATGGTGTGACATTAATCATAAGGATTTGGTGCCCTCTCTCAGAGTGTGTTTGGACCGCTGCAACCAATCCGATTCCACTCCACTCAAAGCTCAAATGAGATTTGCTTTCTTCTCTCCAGACATTAGCACAGAAGCTATGTCGACTGGAATCGAGACGTCGGCAATCTCAGACATAACCGCCGTAAGCACACCTAAAAATCTACAACAATATAACAAATGCAACTCACAAATCCCAAATCGAATGGCTTTTGTTCGCTCTTAACGCCCACTTCGTTTTTTAGCTGATTTACAGAAAGACCAACTAAGGACTCTAGACAGGTTCTCTGGAAAGACATGCGCCAGCGATGCATGAAGAGAACGCATTTCTACTCTTCCACCTTGGGGACCCACAGCTGTGTAAAAACACATGCTGATCAGCCGTCGAGAGATAAACAAGGCTCCTGTCCCTCTGTCAAGTCTCTGACACACTCCATCCACGCTCAGGTCGCAGACGTGGTACTTCCCTCCGCCTGGATTTCAACAAGCACGAAAAAAACATTCACATTCAATATGTCACCATCTGGCAATTGTCGGGTTCGTGCTGTTTTGTCAGTCATAAAAATGCTGCAATATCTTAACATATTCGGGTCACTCTACAAAACAGGTACCATTTGTGTCTCTCATATACACACAATATATGTAAAAAATGGCTTTAGAACAAATAGCAGATGTCAACTTTCACTATATGTTAATGTATACATGTTTTTTTTTTTCTTTTATAATTTTTGGCCTTCAGTGTTTTAAGCTTGCTGGAAAATAAATAAATAATAAGTGGAAAAATATGAATATAATGCATAATTCATGTCAGCAGCAATGGCTATATTCATGACAAAAACAATTCAGTTGCATCACTCAATCAATTCAGTCAAAATCATTTCAATATAATGTTTACAATAATTTAACAATTTTGTCTTAAGTCTGATTAAAAACAAAAAACAAATAAAAGATAAAATATTTCTTAATAGTATGTAAAACTTCATACTACTGTTCAACTTTTCAGGTCTGTACATTTTTTAAAGGGGTCCTATTATGATTTTTCACTTTTTTAACTTTAGTTAGTCTGTAATGTTGCTGTTTGAGCATAAAAAAGTTAAAAAGTTCAAAGTCCACTTCAAAAGGAGGTATTTTATTTAACAGAAATCACTTTTCAAAAACTACAACGAACGACTCGTTTGGACTACGAATATTTTCTGGGATTTGTGATATCACAAAGATCGACGAATGGGACAAGACCTGGTTGTGCTGCACTAGAGAAGGCAACGAGTGTTATCACAATGTCGGAGACAAGCTAGTTTTCCCAAGGCGGAAAAACTTGTGGTTACAATCATCTGGGTTTAAATAGTGCTCAAATTGATTTGATTTTGACTCAATATTTGAACTTAATCTGTTAGGCGGCTATGGTAAGGGGCATGACATTTCCCGACCAGGCGCAGAGTGGAGCCAATCATAACACGCACTGGCCCAGCTAACCAATCACAGCACATTTCATATTTCAGAAGGCAGGCCTTCATTTGATACAGGAACTATTCGAGCCGTTCATGCCAGACTGGGGAGAGAGGTTGTAATAATGTAAAATATGTGAAAAATAATGTGTTTTTCGAACAACCTAGTATGAGAGCCTGTTCTATTACACCATCAAAACAAAACCAAGACTTTGTAAAAGAGCATAATAGGACCGCTTTAAAGAAATGTATACTTTTATTCATCAGCTATACATTAAATTGATCAAAGGTGACAGTAAAAACTTTTATAATGTTACTAAAGATTTTTATTTAAAATTAATACTTCAGTTTTCACTGTATTTTTGATCAGATAAATGCAGCATTGGTGAGCATAAGATACTTCTTTCAAAAACATAAAGAAATCTTAATGACACCAAACTTTGAATTGTATTGTATATAACTGTAGGGTTAACATTATTTTAGTAAGCATAATGCAGTGTTTGTGAGTAGTGGCCGATCTTTAAACGTCAAAACCATATTTTTGTTTTAGTAAACATCCGAAAATTTTTAAGTGTATAAAATAAATATTAGCATTACATTGTTTTAGAAGCACCTTGTTTCACAACTGATAAACTGTACATAACCCTGATTAAAAGGCAGTGCATGTTCCATGCAGTTCTTAAAACACATTAATTGTCTGATAGAATCTTTAAAAATCACCAAATCAAAAATAATAATAATAATAATAATAATAAAAATTGAATGACCCAGCATACAGTAAAGGTTTAAAACACAAACAATGCAAAAAATATATAAATATAAATAAATAAATAAAAATCCTCATGGTCTCATTCAGAAGCCCGTTCTTGAAATGTTACAATTTAGGATCATATTTGGATTTGTGCATGAACTGACTCTCATATGCACATTTACAGCTCTACACAATTCTAGCTACTACAATACGCATTGTTTTCAGGATTGAATGACGAATAAATTAGACTAATGAACAGATGGGTGGGTAAAATGGTGGGTGGCATCTGAACAATGTCTTTTGCAGAATGCAGGGAGGGAGGTGTTTGAATCGCAGTCTTCGCTGCAGCGAGCAGGCCTTGACCTTTTGTGCCACCAATGTGTCTTATTCATACTGTTGTGCTGCACGTTTGGTTTGTTCAACAAGCGTCCCACTGCTCTTTGACTGCCACTGAAGCTCTTCAGGGACTCACTCACACACACAAATACACAGCGATGAGTTAACTTCCTTTATTACCACTATGTCACGGACAGAAGATGAACCACAGGATCACACACACACATCCTCACAAACAGAAACACCCACTGGGTGCAGAAAAGCACAAACACGTGTGCGGCATCCGGGAGGTGAGGTCACGGCGCAAGGTCGTTTCTCTCACACTGTGGGCAGAATACCGATCATATGCAGCACCAGTCGTAGGAAAGACAAATCACTGATGAGTTCTTCAATATCTCAATTGCTTCTCTGAACAAAATGGTGAGAAAATGGAGACAGAATAAACTGTAATACTCCATAATACTAAATAAAACAACTTACACCTGTGTGAATTTCCACACTTATTATGGTTTCTCGAATACACACTGGCCACAATTAACGGCACCCTTTTATTCAATAATTTTTGAAACCTCCATTTGCCAGTTTAACAGCTCTAAATTTTCTCCTATAATGCCTGATGAGGTTAGAGAACACCTGACAAGAGATCAGAGACCATTCCTTCACCCAGAATCACTTCAGACCCTTTAGATTCCCAGCTCCATGAAAGTGCTTCTTCTCTTCAGTTCACCACACTCATTTTCTATAGGGTTCAGGTCAGAGGACTGGAATGGCCAAAGCAGAAGCTTGGTTTTGTGCTCAGTGACCCATTTTTGTGTTGTTTTTGAGGTTTGTGTTTGGATTGTTGTACGGTTGGAAGATCCAAACATGGCCCATTATAAGAGTCACTTTTTTTTTTTTTATCTGTTGGTATTTGATAGAACCCATGATGCCATGTGTGTAAACAAGATGTCCAGGACCTCCAGCAGAAATATAGGCCCACAACATAAAAAAAAATATAGCAGTATATTTCATTGTACACATGGGGTACTTTTTATCCCTGTGTTCACCAAACCCATCTTGAGTGTTTGCTGCTAAAAAGCTATTTTTTTAGTTTCATCTGACCATAGAACCCAGTCCCGTTACAATCTAGAAACGTGTCTGATAACTGAATATGCTGGAGTTTGTTTTTGGATGAGCTAGGAGAATTTTTGGAGAACAACATGTGGTGATGTAGGTGCTGTTTGACAATTTTTTTTTTAAGGTTTTCTGACCCCCAGACTCAACTTTTTTTTTCTGCAATTCTCCAGCTGTGGTCCTTGGAGAGTCTTTAGCCACTCAAACTCTCCTTCTCACTGTGCATTAGGACGATATAGAGACACGTCCTCTTCCATGCAGCCAACATTTTCTGTTGATTGGAAATTCTTAATTATTGCCCTGATAGTGGAAATGGGAATTTTCATTGCTCTAGATCTTTTCTTAAAGCCACTTCACTAATTTGTAAAGCTCAATTATCTTTTGCTGCACATCAGAAATATATTCTTTGTTTTTTCTCATTGTGATGGATGATTAAGGGAATTTTGGGCTTTGTTTTCCCTCATATTTATATTTATGTGAAACAGGAAGCCTTGGATGGATAATTTCATGTTCATAATCACCCTGGAATGCTCAAAATTGTGAATATGAATGGGAATATACTTCAGAGATATTTTACTCATAAGAATTTCTACGGGTGCCAATAATTGTGTCCAATGTGTATTTGAGAAAAACATTCATTTCATAATGATATTTCCCCCCATTTTAAATTCTTATTATCCAATGAAAGGTTAGATTTTTGTGGATTATTTTAAATAAAAGATCAAAAGGATTAACAATGCAGAGTAATTTTCACAGCTGCCTCTGATCATATTTACCAAGGGTGCCGATATTTTTGGCCATATATTATTTGTACTAATTTGATTATATAATTAACAATTTATTTTAATATTTTAATATTTTTATATTATTATTATTATTATTAAAAATATAATTACTAATATTATCAATATAATATTAAAAATAAAAAAAAAGTTAAAATAAAAAATAATGTCTTGAACTGCGGTCAGATTTGCAAAGATACAGATAGACCATGAGTTTAATAATATTATTTTCTTATATTATCTATTTATGATATAATATATACATATATTTTTATTACATATTTTGTTTTATATCGTATATTTATTTATTATATATATTATTATATAATTAACTATTATATTATTATCATTTTTTTTTTTTATAATTCCATGAACTGTGCTCAGATTTGCAGAGATACTGAAGTTTGCAATCCAGTCAGATTTTCATTATTTTTTTCTTTTATTTTCTTCTTCTTCTTCTTCTTCTTCTTATATATATTAAAGATAATATTATATATCTTGTTATATATTATATATCTTATTTTATATACTATTACTACCGCAAATATTTCTCGTCCAATGCTTTTTTTTATTTTAGGGAATTTTAAGATAAACGCCAAGTTGATACCAAAACAATAAAACAGCAATCAAAATGTTCATGTGTGCAGAAAACAGGCCTTTAGGAAATCTAAACTAGCTGACTTCTTACAGTCTGCTCTGCATTTCGCACTGTGCAGGCACGCATGCATAAAAGTACAGCTGGAGGGTAGAGTGGTGAAGACACATAGCTGCAGAATATCTTCAACGTCGAACATTCAGGCTGTGCATTTTCTCCTCCGGCCTAGTCAGACTCCCCTCACCGCCGCGCACGTTCAAGCGTCTGCCACCACACTAGATTCATCCAGGCGCGGAAAATCCAGTCTATTTTCATGGTGGCAAAGGACCAGCTTAAAACTTCACTATTCTTCTTGATTCTACAGACAAAAACAGAATAAAAAATGCACCAGCCTCCTGTGCTGTATCTGAACGGTCCACAAACCGCAGGTGGTGTAAGGAGTTTGGTGGATTTTCATTACCGCCAGCCTCCCAGCAGGCCTGAGCACTGTGACTCACCCAGATCAGAAGGGTTATGGGGCAGCAGTTTGGAGACTTTGAGAGTCTGTCTAAGACTGTTTTAGATTACGTTGGCATTTGCTGGAGAGGACTCGCTGAAATATTAATCAGGTCAGAGTTAACAGAGCTGTCAGTCTCTGCCCTGCGCTGAATTGTAATTCTGTTACTGGTTTTTGTTGACCTTTGTTGTGTTTTGCATGTGTTTCAAGTTAACAACGCTGTCTGGACGCACATGGAAGGATGCCAAGATTGAATTATACAGCTGTCACTTTGGTCTGTGCAGAAATGTGATTCAAAATATCCGACTGTACTGACCCACTAGTGACCTATGGCAAATTTTGCTGGAGGATTGGCTTGCAGAATTGGCATTCAGATTTTCGCCATTGCAAGGTCTATGCAAGTCAGAGCATTTGGCCCTTCCCAGCATCCATTGCCCAAAGAACCCTCAGATGCTCTGACATCACAGTAAGGGCTCTGATTGGTCACCAGATGGCTGTCCCGATTGGACTCCATCCCAGACACTGATGGTGAATCAATGTGTCACTGACATTCTGAATGTGGATCCAAACCCACCACTTCGTCAATTTAAACACACATACACAATCACAAACAGCTGCACATTTTGCATGCCAAATCTCATATTGACAAGAAATCCAAGAAATTATATTGTACATAAACAAAATCAGGCCTATTTTTTTAGGGCCATAAAGATTTAGATAACACTTTAATATAAGTAAAGTTCTTCTTAATTTAAGTAACTACATTAGTCAACATGAACTAACAACGAACAATTCTACAGTATGTATAAGTCTTAATGTTATTTTCTACACTCTGTGTTATATTCTTTAAAATTAAAATTAGTATTTGTTAAAATTAGTTAATGCACTTTTAGTTTTTATCAGCTAAAACTGAAAAAGATTATTAAATGTTGTAAAAGTATATTTTTAAATGTTAATTTAGTTCATAAATTAACTGTTAACAAATGAGACCTTACTGTAAAATGTATACAAGTTTTTTTTTTGTATTACTGTAATACAATATTGTTACTGTCTTACAGTCCAAAAATTATATATTTTTTTATATAGATAATACAACACTAGATATATAGATCAACTGCACTAGACCTACAACTGACTCTTGGACCTACGAATATAATCTAAATTCCTAACCAGATTCTGCTCAGATTTCCTAGCAGCTCCATGCTAAGCTCTGTTAGGTGTCTTCTCCCTTCATAATCAGCCTAAATGCTGCAGTCTTCCTGTAAGGCAGCCAAGAGAGGCTTAGCTGCCTGGGTGAAATGCCAAGCCAAGGCTGGAAAAGAGGGATAGAGGGGAAGGTAAGGAGCCAGAGGGAGCAGGAGGGCTCTTCAGCCTGTCTAAATGATTGCATGTGTTTCAGTTGTGTATCTCTTTTCACTTATGATGCGTTTTTGCTGTTGTCATAGCACAGGAGCCAATGAGGAGCCCTTAAGTGCCTGCATTCTTTCTAAATAAACCCCAAATGGAGCTTTGGCCATACTTGAACCTGAAGAGGCACTTTCACTCTTATTCCCGAGAGGGACATGAAACAAGAGCACACCTCTACAGCTTACCGTCACCCTCTTCCCGCACTCCCTCTCTTTTTCTGCCCAACGTGCTTTCCACAAACTGCCTTGTTCCACATGGGCCAGCAGTGGTATGCATGGTTCTCATTCATGTATGGTTGCCTGACGGTAGACAGAGTTATAATTATTATTATTATTATTATTATTTTTTTTTTTACTCATCTCTCTTCCTGGTTATTATATGCCGTTCTCAATATGTTCCCCCTCAATAAAACCCCTCAAACTCCATTCTAAGTGTAACTTCTTCTAGTTAGATCTTCTTGGATCTAGTTTTTCAAGCCGCATCCACAAAACTAGGCACAGACCTTCAGGCTGTTCTGACTGTGTCCTTTGTATTTGATCTGGCTTATGGTTTTCCCATAGCATTTTTTCCTATCAAAAATGATATACGCTTCCAAATTCTCCTAGATTGTAATGCCTCCTAGAGATTTCACACTACATTTACTAAACTTGAGATCTTGAGCATTACTGAGTATGCTTTACTTTTACTAAACAATCTGACCTATACTTTTTACTGCAGTAGACAATCCCCAAAGTCATAAATTGGCTGAAAGTTCTCATTTTGCCGAAATGTTTGTGGATTCTAACTTTAACTTTTAAACAGATCTAAACACATTTGTACTTTGTACGTATGTTTTTGTACTGCCTCAGAAAACCTGAGCAACACCACAACCACACCATAGAAACAACTCAGAACACCCCAATAACTAACTACAGTAGCTTTACTCTCCAAACATGTAGAATACCCTCATAACCGCACTGCCCTAGTAACTACTCAGAAGACTGTAATAACTACCTCACTCATGAACCACATAGAACACCCTAACAAATGCCTAGAAACATCATAGTCACCACTGAGGAACAACCTAACAACCAGCTAGCAGCTCTGAACACCCTAGCAACCACAGAGCACTACCCTGGCAACTACTCAGAACACCCTAGCAACCACCAAAGACTGCCTTAAGCATCTACTGAGAACACAGTATCAACTGTCTAGCAACATCATAGCAATCATTCATAACACCCTAATAGCTGTCTGGCTTCACACCCGAACCATGCAAAACACCCTAATAACCAGCTGGCAATGCGATAGAAACCAACCAGATAGCAACTTAGAACACCCTAGCTACCATTCAGAACTCCTTAACAACATGTAGTACTGCCATAGGAACTACTCAGAACACCTTAAAACCGCCTAGCAACATCACAGCACCATATTAAATTGCATAGCTTCGCTCCTTAACCACTCAGAACACCCTAACAACTGTCTAGCACTACTTAGCAACCTTTCACAACAGCCTAACAACTGCCTTAAGAAACTCAGATCACCTCACATCACAGCAACCACTCGGAACACCCTAATAATTGCCTAGCTTCACTCTCTGACCACTCAAAACATCCTAACAACCACCTAGCAACTATTATATTGGTAACTTGGTAACTAGTATCACTTTAGCAACCCCCAGGAACACACTAGTTAATGCCAAGAAACACAACTATCTAGAAACCACAATTCCATAGCAACCAGGTAATAAAGACCATAGTCATGTGCATCATATGACTTTATGCTGTATGAATGTACTAAAATTAATCAAAGATGATGTGACCTTCATTATTTATAAACGTTTGGCTTTGTCAAGCCAACATTCAAAGCCTGTAATTAAGAACATTATTTTTTTGTTGTATGCTATTGTCATCTGTGGTGTTCACAAAGCAAAGCTGGTGCTGTATGTCATGAGCAGCAGACTCAGCCTTTGGAGGAGTGACAGCCTCTGTTGTCGGCAAAAAGGGGGCGGACGGAATTTGGCAACAAGCAGACCCTGTGCACCTGTGCGCCTCTGCCTGGATCACTATTTAGCAGGGCCGGAATAAAGCCCTGCAGGTGAAGAGGGAGGAGAGAAGAGCGCACAGGTTTTGGAATGTTGTCCTCGATGTCATGTGCCAGCATTGGAGGTCAAAGTATGCTTGTGTCCTCTATCTGGCACCGCTTTCAGATGTCTAACGCAGAGGGCCCAGATGAGCAGCTCTCTCACACTCACTTCCCCGTGTAAAAGAGGATCAAAGATAGCCAGACACTAGGTGCCGATAGCCTCGTGGGCAGCGTGCCGACATGTAGCTCCGTTGCGCTTCTGGTGTCCCAAGTTCGAGTCCCATCTCGCGAACCTTTCCTGATCCTGCCTCCCTCTCTCTCCCACTTCACTTCCTGTCTAGTCACTGTCCTGTCATAATAAAGGCACAAACAAATCTTTAAAAAAAAGATGGCCAGACAGATGCACAGTCACTCTCCAGCCCAGCCTCTGATGGAACGGTCATTTCTCGGCACCTGCTCCTCCCCAGCATCCTCTGGCGCCAAGACAACCAGCCGCACAATCGGCACAAGCTGCTCGGCGCCCGTGACGCCACGTCTCCATGACAACAGCACTCCGCTCTTCCCGAAGCTCTCCTGGAAAAACGGAGCTCCAAATGTGGCTCAAACATCCTGACAGATCTTCGCAATTTCGATAAGAGAGCAAAGAGACTGGCACTTGATGTTCAATCAAGGCAAAGCTATTCAGAAAGCACTCCAGACAGATGGAGGTTACAGCCTTCCTAGAGCCCTGTCTGGAATATTCCATATAGGCTCCTCTGCCTTGCTATTGTTTGCAATGACATAACATTTCAAATGTGGGCCAGAAAAAGTGGCACTCGATACTCGATAAGCATTTTGAGCTTGTTATACATCAATGCGGAATTAATTCATTAATCCATCCTCTCCTTGACTGTGGGGTGGGTTTGGCTAATTAAGCACAAAAGACACATCTATCAGAGTCTCCTTTGTTAGTCAGAGTGCTTTATCCCGCGGGGAGGCGAATAACAGAAATCTCCGACATACATGTCTCCAGAGGGAGCCTTGTGTCCCGCTGAGGTGATTTCTTGGTGACGGACTAGCCTGTTAATCAATAAAGGAGGGTCTTGATCGCTAACAGATGATACGATTAATCACCCCAGCCCGTATTTCAACTGCAACGAGAGAGTGAAGTTAATCATTTTAAGAACACATGACCTGAGGCTAACGAATAACAAAAAGAACATACTAGGCTTTTAAGTACCGGAGTACTGGCCAGATAAACACACACAATAGACCGGTTTGTATGCGTCTGATTATGTGAAGAGAGATCTTACCCACTGCATGGGGTGTATGTGGGTGAGGAATACACACTGAGATGAGATAGAGGGAGGGCAGCAAAATGAGCTTAGCTCCCTGAGGCACTCCTCCACCACTAGAGAGGCTGACCGTCCACTCTGGCTTTAAGGAGGCAGCTCTACAAAGCCCTGGCGCTCAGAGGGATGCTCGCAGAGCCAGGGCTGGTCAGAATCCTGGGGCGTTGGAGCTGTGTGGAGCCACTTTTGTCTAAGATGTTTCTGGTAAAATGTTCTAGGAACAATAAAGATTATAAAATTAAAATTATAAATTTTAATGCTCAGAAGTTCATATTTTAGGAGAATGAATGGAGATCTTAGATGTCTCATTTAAGCATCAGCTTCATCTCAGATGCTTCTGCTCAAAGTCTTTATGAGAAATGCAAGGTGTATACAAATGATGCACAGAGCTTGCTTGCTCATTCATTCTTCAGGGGATCTCAGTTACAGTATGTTCCATTTATGCAAGAATTGTGTCTCAGATGTTTCTGCACAGATTGCTTCGAAGAAATAAAAATAGACTCAAATGAAGTAATTGTTGACATGCAATTCTAGAGAGCCATTAAATTATTACAGCCCCGATAACAGATCTTGAAACTTGTTGAGATTGTTGGAGTTCAAACTGAAATCTCTCTTTGATTACAGACATTGATATATTTGAAATCTTGGGAATCCGACCATCAAATTGAGACACTGAGATTTCATAAGAAACTCACATGTGAGACATTTTTGGGATTACTGAGGTTTCACAGAGGAGAAAAATCTGAGAAGCAGGGGAGTCAGAAGTCTCTATTTGCTCTACTCTTGCTCCTGTCTACGAGAAACAACTGAGATATTAAAGAGATCAAACTTCTTATTTACCATTCCTATGGCACTAGTAAACCATAACAGGAACATGTGGGAAGAGGAAGGATGGAACAAAAAGGATGTGAGAAGGAGAACTTAGAAGCAGGGAGGGGTGAGCACAGGTTGGTCTTTAATTAAAATGTTTTTCAATTAATTTTACAATTAAGGCTGCTCGTTCGCTTTGGTGCAGTAAAGAGATGACATTGTTTATGCAGTCATTAAAACAATGATGACAGATTGTCAGTCATATGGGACTATCACAAAGAAGCGACATCACCTGACCTGACATATCACACCTGACACATGTAGCGTTGGCCTTTATAGCTAGATAAATTACATCAGGATATTTTTCAGCCTTGTGATATTTAGATTTAATAAACCTTGGTAATGGCAAATATTATTAGTAAATCACAGTTTAAAACAATGAAGGCATGTTATTTACTAAGTGAAAACAAAGAAAATAATGCTATGCAATAATTTTATATATATATATATATATATATATGTGACACAAGAGCAATATATTGTTATAAACAGCAATACTTATTTACATATATTTGAATTAAATAATTATAAATACATAAATATTACAATTCAACTATGAATATCAACTATCTAGGGAGAGTTGTTATAACTAATAGTACATAAAAATAAGAATTAATATACACCCATAAAATTACAAAAATGTAAACTAAAATGGAAAAAGAACTAATTCAAAATGTTAATAAATACTGTAATAGTGTACAAATCAAACAAAAACAACACAGTTTTGTGTCCAGACACAAAAGAACTGATTAATATGTTTGGAATCAACAGTCTGAACTGATTGAAAGAAACATACCAACCCAATGCTACTTTTTCTACTGAGACTGAAATGAAAGACACTATCATACTCAAAGAAGGATCATGAAACTAATCTAATGACACGGTTAGGAAACTTAATGGCCAAATAAAAAGCACAATAAATTCCTTGCGATATTCACAGAGTTGCATAATTTTACCTTCCCAGCAAAATCATTTCTAATATTTGTGAATAATAAATATATCTCTAAGATCTTGCAATGACTTTCCACAGCGTCTCTAAATCCTTCATTCACACATCGATGTTTTGTCACATTGACAGTGATGTCCACTGTTTTATATTGGAGAACAAGGACACAGGAAATCTCACCCTTACATGTACACACACTTACCGAGTAGCACATAAAATCAGCCTGCCTGATACATTGTTGTCATGGCAACTCCATTAAGTAAGGACACTGCAACAACAGTGAAATCACCCCCCCCCCCATAACCTTCCTTTTAGTACGACTATCTGAAAGCTTTTCTTTTTTTCCTTGATTCTCTTCTCACGTTATTTTCTCGCCATTGCTCAAGTGAACTCTACTCTTCCATTAAAACTCCATATGATCGTTTATTCACCACCCCTCTGTAAATACATCTGAAATTGCATCATTTATCTTCCCATCTCAGCCATCCGCTGCCCTTGACGGTAAAGTTTTTTGTCGCTCCCCACCCATGTCCCACAATTGCTCAAAAAAAAGAGAGAGAGAGATTGATTACCCCAATTGATTACTTTGGAAATGAACAGGGCCAATTAGAGGATATACCTGTACACTAAAAGAATAAATGCAAAGCTTAATATTTCATAAAAACACTTACATTTCAATAATTCTTCTGCATTATATTTCATTTTAGAATTTAGGTGTTGGGTTTTTGGTCATATTAGGGTTTTAGGTGTTGCACTGTCATGGCAATAAATTCTCAAATCAGCATATAGCTATAAATAGAAAAGGTTAGTAAGCATTTTTTGGACACTAAAATCATGTTAACTCGCATAGTATTTACATGTTGTATAAATACTTTTGAAAGTGAGTATTTTAATGTTAACATTTTTGCCCCCCATTTGTATGTATATATGTTAATAATATGTTTATGATCATATTTACATGGTATTATATGTAGTAACTATATATGTTAACAATATATATTTTATTTATATATGCAACTTTATTAAAACAACATATATACATAAATAAACTGCCAAATGGACAAAGCCCCAACATGTAAAAGTCGAATTAGTGTCTGAACTTAAGGACCTTTCCACTTTGCTTTCTGTCTGTCTACTGTCCTATCATGACATGACATATCTGTCCAAAAATGTACTACACATACATATACATACATATTTGCATTTACAAAGTGCTTCACTGTAATCCAAATTTTTGCTTTGTCTAATGAAAAAGGACAACAAGTCTAAAGAAACTTCAACACTGTCACAAGTGCTCTTGTTTTAGCTTAACTTTTGCTGAGTCTGGAACATTTATGTAAGATGTTGTTGTTCAAGATGGCCATTTATATTACATTCACACCATGACTAAACTAAATCACTCTCATTATAATGAGTAAAGCCGCAGCTTTCAGCCCAAGTGTCTGATGTTTCTAGTCTAGACCTACTAATTCAACATTATGTGTGAAATGCTCTTCCTGGTCTAAAACAGCATAAATGCAAATATCACTGGATTTCCAAAAAGTAGGATACAAGGCTTTTCCCATGTTTTTACTGAAGTATATTCTCCAGTTACAACTGAATGTTACTGTAAGTAAAGTTTAATGGTTTCTATGTTGACATTCTACACTTGTGTTGAGGTGCACCATCAGATGCTTTCAATGTTACTCATTTGAAAAGACATTTTACCTCTGACCTGGGGTTGTTAACATTGTGCTCTTAATAGATGACTTACACGCTAATAGGTCAACCTTGGTCTCCACCAGCTGGTGTCCAGCAGATCAGTAACTGTATATAGACCTGCTTGGGCCATCTAATGACCATATATCATCACCAGCTCAAAAAAAAAAATATATATAAAAACCAACAGAACCTGGATTTAGCTAGATCTTCCAGCAAGGATTAAACAAGAAATAACAGGAAACAGGCAGCTGTAAGAGCTGTAGCTCTGCTATAGAGCAGTAATAGTGTGTGCATTCATGGCACAAAGTGCTGTGATGGTCCTGAGGGGACACGAGTTTGAATCTTGTTTCCTGTCAACCTTCACTTTCCTTTGAAACAAACGCATTAAAAGACTCAAAATAAGTTAAAATGGGAATTTATGCACCACTAGATTCTCCTAACACAATTGTGGAAAAATACAGTTTCAACCAGTTTCCCCAACTCTCTTCCAGTCTTCCATTAACAGCTAATCCCACCTCAAAATACGTGCAATTAGTTAAGCAAATTTTGCTGTGTCTGGCTAGTCAGGATGCTAAAACAAACACAAGCTTCGTCCGAAATCGCATACTATCTACTAGGTACTATATTTGATTTGAAACTTACTTTGCGAATGTTATTAAAGTACATTCTATATAGTATGAATATGGGCAGAATGAATGAAATTCCGATATATGTTGTCACTGTCATGTGACCTACAAGCATCAGTTGCATCAAAGCAAGCTAAATAGCTGTGCCTGCTTTCACGTTCAGAATAAGGCAGATACAGTATTTGTCTCTGTATATCATAACAAATAAATAAATGAACAAAAATACACACATCATTTTCAAACAAAGCAATGAACAGTTAGCATGCTGTCAGAACAGTAGGTGAAATGCTGTATGAAGACAAAGTAATTTACTCTAGCTGTTTTATTTTGACAGGACTTGCACCTGACTTCCTCTCACTGCTAACTCCTGCTCGGGCCTGCATGCTAACGGTAAGCCTGGCCCTGTGAGATAACGCACTGGAGAGGGAAGGGTGGGGAGAACGACGTGGGAGAGAAATTGAGGCCCTGGGCTAATATACGGCCTACATGTGGAGAAAGGAGTGACAGAAAGGGAACCAAGGAAGAAGAGAGAAAACAGAATGGGGGATAGACATAGGAAGTGTGGGTAAAACAGAAGGGAGGAAGAGGAGAAGAGGGGACTGGAGAGAGACCTAGGCATCTGCTCACTTTCTTTATGGATGTGAATACAGCCGATGGCATACAGACAGAAATGCATATTAGAACTGCTCTGCCTGCAAGCCAGTTCTCATTTCCCACTCGGGGTTTTGGTGCACTGTTAGTGTGTGTGTGTGCGTGCTCACATGAAAAGATGGGTGTATTTGCATGCCAGAGGTTTTGTGTGCGTGAGCACCACAACAGCGAGCGTGTGTGTACCAGCTAGCTCACTCTCATTTCCTGTCTCTGATTTCAGTGCGTGCATCAGCGTGTCCCTATTAGAGAAATGATAGAACAAGTCTCAATGAGACAACAGAGAGATGGAACTGAGAGCGAGAGTTTATATTTAGCCGTGCAGGGGATCATCTGGAGGCTTTTCTCGACTTCAGTGAGAAATTAAACATCGCCCATATTCAGACAGGCTGCATTGTGGGAATTTTGAGCACGCAAGTACAAGATTAACCTGCTGTTCATTTTTAATTGCTGGTCAAGGTAAATCTGCAGTTTTTAACACAATTAAGGCCGTTCACCACCAAGAATGATAACTGCATTAGAATCAACGCATGCTAACATTCTGTGTATTATAAGCACATGCTGCAATTATGTCGTCAACAGATGTAAATGTTCAAGCTCTTTAAAGCAGGATGGATTCTCATTGGGAGTCAGTGTTTCTATCATTCATCAGCTGGATAAAATAATTTTGAAAGTGATTCCAATAATATCGTTCCTCTGTGCCATTATTATTATTGTGATGTAAACTCTGCTATTCTTTTGAATTTAAAACGATTTTTAAAGCTATATCTTTATTATTATAGTTATCGTCCTTGGTATGAATGGGCCTTTACACTCCATCTGCCATGTTCATGTGTGTACGAGTGCTGTATTTTCAACACTTTTAATAGTTTGACATTTTAAATGCGTTTCAAGACAGCAGCATTCTATTGCATTACAGCAAGTCTTACCCAGACATGACGTGACATGATAAAACAAGCTCAGATTAACATGGAGAAACTGTTTTATAAGAGTTCCATACAATAAGTGCCATATTTTAAACAATTTAAAGAGCTGAAAATATATGATAAAAAAACTCTGATTAACATGGATAATAATTATTGTCCTAACTAACAGCAAAAGCAATACGTGACAGTGCGTATTGTGTTTTGTATAGTAAAATGGATACATTTTAGTTTAAATATCATCATGCGTGATTTTAATACCCATAATGAAAGTGATAATGGATAATTTACCTCAGATCTTGAAAACTGAACAAACTGAGAACTCTACGTGAACAAACAAACAATCCATGACAAAGAAAATCAGTCACTGAGTATGTGTTGAGAATAATGTTCAATTAAAATTTTTTTTTTTTTATGCATTTGATTATGTACTTATACATTTCATTGAAAGTGTGAAACAGTGCTTCATTTGTCAAGCTGGTTTGGTCATGTGACCTGTGGTGTTAACTGCCATTCACAACTCCTCTTCCATGGCCTCCTCGTGGGACAGTAAAGTGTCCAAAAGATGTAGTATGAACCTTGCCAGAGGTAGTAAGTCATCCATGTACTTCGTCTGCTGTTTTATGAATACTACAAATTCGGACATACTACCCATTTCATGTAAAATTTTTTCACCCACTACTGTAGGGAACTATGCTTATTCTGATACACGGAGAGTGTTGCATTCGATCAGTTAAAAGTGAGCTAGATGTTCCAGAACGCTACAGCATCATCTCTCTAATGATTGGTCTATGAACATATCTGTCAGACATCTGTCAGTTCCACCCTCTAAATAAAAAATAAAAAATAAATGTTACTGCTCTGAACAAAATGGAGGAAAGGCAGAGGAATAAGGCCTGTGTGGGTATGAATATTTGAGAGTGGCGCGTGGTGGGCGGTGGCAGGATGTGATGAAACCCAAGAGAGTGAGATGAAAGGGTGGGAGAGGATGGCAGCGGTTCATCCTGAATGGATGTGGGGTGGGCGGGGTCACGTGTGGGTGGAGAGGCGGGACTCTCCTGCAGCGGGGACAGATGCCACTCTGGTTAGACTTCATTTCCCACCGCCAAACGCCACGGAGCATGCCAAGCTCGAGTGTGTGTGTGCGCGCGAGAGAGTGTGAACATTACAACCCGTCAACCTGCATCAGACGAGATGTGCAGTCACACTTTCCTGATGAGACCCACCCTGCCTCCTCTGCCGCTTTGCTTTCTTTTACTGCAGCAGGGCTCATTCCCCACTGCAGCAAAAAGAAAAAAGTCATGTGAGAAAGCGAGAGAAAGAGAGCGAGAGCGAGACGTGTGAGCAGCGTGACATTTGGCTCCGTGTTGCATTATTGGCTGTGG